>NC_089196.1:28030979-28345979 GCF_963930695.1 Labrus bergylta | reverse complement strand
TTCCCACACACGATACCTGTGTTGGGAGCCCAAGTATACTTCCGACCTGTGTGTATTTAATTTTTCATTTATTCATGAAATTGCTGCATGCATGAGAGAGCGAGCGAGAGGGCGAGCGGGGGAGCGAGAGAGAGAGAGAGCGCGCACAAGAGAGAGTGCAGGCATGCGCAAGGACGTGCAGGTAAAACCAGGGGGGGGGGGTAAATGTTTTACCAAAAAGTCATATGTAGAAACTATGCTACGAGTATTAAGCGCATTTGATGAAGCTGCAGCTACTTTTCTCTGCTCCTCTCTGCTGTCATGACTGTGAGCATCGCGGGGGACGAGACACACCAACAAACAGCGCAAACGCACACGCGCACACACACACACGCGCACGCGCACACACACACGCGCACGCGCACGCGCACACACACACACACACACACACACACACACACTCTTGCACTGGAGCGCCAGCCACCACGCGAACCTTTTTACTTTTTACTTTTAGTGCTACAGCACACAGTTGATCCGTGATCCGTATGGACCGAGGTGGGAACACACGTGACCCGGTCAAACAGTCGGTTGGACTTTACTTTGTTCACTCTCACCGTGTCTGCAGCTAATTTAACAAAAGCAAAATCATCTCACAGCAGCCTGCTGTAGTCTGTAGTCTGCATTATTTTTTACAGAACTCTCATTTATTATTTTCTGTTTGTTGTGTGAGTATTAAATGCGTTTGTAGGCTGTTGGTAAAGGCTATGGCTCACTATGTGGACTGGTAGATCTCGGCAGACTGGTAACTTTAAAAGTAGATCTTGGTTCAAAAAAGGTTGGGCACCCCTGCGTTAGTGCATAACTCAACATTGTTCAGTTACCTATAACACGTAAAGCTCACTTTTTCAGTTCATTCCCCGTCCACGAATCCCTCGAATTCTTCTTCTTCAGTGTCCGAATTGAACAGTTGGGCGAGTACGGCATCCAACATGCCCGGCTCCCTCTCGTCATTATCCGAGTCAGTGTCGCTGAGCGCCGTGTACAACCAGTATGGATCAACCAATTAACCAATTGATCCATATATAAGGCGCTCCGGATTATAAGGCGCACTGTCATTTTTTGAGAAAATTAAAGGCTTTTAAGTGCGCCTTATAGTGCGGAAAATACGGTAACTTCTAAGGTCTAAGAGAGCCATGTCGAGTTTTGTGTCCACATCCATTTCATTCAGAAACATTATCACTGCTAACCCTGTAGTCATTGCAGCTAATTAAGCCTATTAGTAAATGAAATACAGTGAACTGTCATTACAACACCATAACAGTCTTTATTAGAAACCAATCATCTCTGAGATCTTTACAATAGTTACTTTTTAGAAAAATTTAGATCACCATTACAGCTTAAGTAAAAACTTTAGTGCTGCCCATTAAAACAATGAATCTAATTAATTACAGGCTTTGTAATTAACTAATCGCAATTCATCTCAAATATCAATATAATGAGAAGGATTGAAGAAGGACACACACACACACACACACACACACACACACACACACACACACACACACACACACACACACACACACACACTCCAGTACAGACAGAATAAAGTGCTGAGTCAACAAGAATATAAACAGGTCACTGATACTCATCAACAGTAATAAAAGTCACAAGTGAACAGGGCAATGCTAACTTCTGGGTTGGCCAACAAAAATATGTCATCCCTGCAGCCCTCTATAGCAATTGAACTTTGGACCATGTTAGCACTCATGGGTGTGTTGGTCTTAAAATAAGGTGTGGTCAGGTGCACAGATGGTATGTTGATATCTTTAGGACACTCTGAGATCAGTTAAGATCTCCAGCTACATACCTATTTGTGCGCACTCCATCTGAACACTCATTCCAGCGCTGTCTAAGATCGCCTTGGACACTCCTAAGATTTAATAAGAGAACAAAGGTATTATAATGAAGCTTTAACATGAACAGTAATGCATTTTATTTAAACAAACTGCAACAAAGTGGTTCTCAGCTGGGGAACAGACTCTCCTAATGAATTAACCCTTCTGAATCTGAGTCTGAAACAGAAACGATCTGCCAGTAGATAATTTAGTTCGTTAGAGAATCTTATCTTGAACCCAGTATCGTCAATCAGATCGTATTGTGAGTGGACTGAATTGTTACCTATATGCACAACCTAAGCTTCAAGGTTACGTTTGATAACAAGAGTAGGTGAAAATAATATTGCAAGCATTACAATTCCCCAAATCATTCCTCGACGTAAGCAGACGTGATGTTTAGTAAAATACTTGTGTTCTGATAATCAAACCAAGAAAAAAAGATGTAGAGGAGAAAAACCAGTCACCTGATTGAAGGTTAAATGTTTGATTGGAGGCGTTGATGATGACATCACACGTCTCCTTGGTGATGTCTCCAGACGATACCTCGAGGGTCAGAGTGCCCATCTGCATCTGGTACACGCCTAGAGAGGGGGACCCCACCTGACCGAAGGAGGCTGACACACACACACACACACACACACACACACACACACACACACACACACACACACACACGTACACAGGGTAGACCAGATCAGGTATTTCGCTGCTCTCTCAGTTTGCCTCTCTTCATCAAGGTTTTGTTTGTGAAAAAAGTTTATATTTTTGCACGTGAATCACCTTTCACAGTAGGCCTATGTGAATCGCGTGTTGAGGAAGCTTCTCGTCAACAACGTTACAAAACGGTCAAAAAATAACGGCATCCAAACTTTTACAAGTTTTAAAACAGTGACACAAGATTTATATTAAACAGGAAAGATTGCACATCAAAAGGTGTATTCAAAGGTTTAACATAGCCTTCCTCAGCATCTCTCTGTATGTCTGTGAAAATACTATTAAGATGAATCAAGAACATGATGGTAATGTTGGAGACAGGTGAAAACTTTGAGGAGCCTTTATACACGGAGGACATTTTCTTCAGACGAAGACGACCCCACGAAAAGAGAGGGTAAGCTTCCATGTTTGTTTGGTAAGTTTTTTTTTCCCTTTTTACTTACTCAGTTACTCAGTCTCAGTGATGTAACGTGCTTATGTTTATACAATACAGCTAGCCATAGCTAACTGAGGCCTTTATTATTTAAAGGGAACACAGTGTAATATATATGATAACCATGACAGTCTTTATTTTGAAAGCAAAGTCTTATTTGAAATGAAAAGTGAACCTTTATTTGGCCACAGCTGCTGATCTGATGCTGTGTGCAGCCTTAGAAGCAGGCAACTTGAATGGTTCAGAAAAGGGCGGTTAGACTGCAATGTGATGTAGCATACACTCAGTTTGTGTCTGTACTTTAGTCGGGATTCAAATAGGGGCAGGGCTGTCTGCCTTTTACTGTATGTTATAAACCTGCTGTTGATAAGAACTTAATACAACATGATTAAAACCATCCATTTATTTGTGGATGAAGTTATCATAACATATATATTTTAATTACAAATATAGATTTATGTATTTGGTAAGTTGGAGGTGAAGTAAAGTACTTTATGCTTAAGAACAATATAAAGTGCTGAACAGGATCCGTATCCGGCTTTCCAGTTCTCTGTGATATAAAACTGAAGGGCAAATTAAATATTAACTAAGTCGTTAAAGTGATATCAAATCTGATCATTTATAACAGATATCATCTGCCCGCTCTGCTGAAAGGAAAGGTTGTCTCAGGGGAGTCTGTTATTTCAGAGAGGTATCTGGTGACAAAGACAATCTCTTCTGGTGAGTAAACACAACCGAAATATAAATTCTGACAAACAAATGTGCATTCAGTTTAGAAAAGAACTGTTGTGGATTGCAGAGTAAATAGTGATTGTTTCTAACCCTTTAGGTAAATGTTGATTATTCAGAAGTTCAAAGTTATTGTATAAACTAAAAAAGTGGTATATTTTTCAGAAATCAATGAGCTGAGCCCGACAACCTAAGACAACAGCAACACCCACCTCAGGTAAGTAATGACTCAGAGGTTGATTGTCAGATTAAGTTGTTTTGTTTTTAACTTTAAATTAAGAAACAAATGAAGATGCTGTAAACTTGACATGGTGTCTTATATGTTGAAAAGGAACTGTTGATGTGTTTTTATTTTATTAAGTACAGATAAGACTCTTAAGTTTCTAACACCATAGTCTAAAGTTCAGCGTAAAGGTTTATTGGTTACATATTAACTATGACCACTATAACTAGTGCAATAAAGAAGAATAATATAAGATATTTTACTCCTCTAAGTCTTTTTTAATTCCTACTCCTTTTAACGTTAAACTCTTCAGCCCTCTGTTGCTTTATTCATCTAACCATCTCTCGTTTATCCCTTCTTTTTATCTTCATTCTGTGTTTACAGCCTGTGATGGGATGTCGTCCCACTCTCCCTCAATTTTAATGTTGTTCTCTCCCAGTTGATTTTAAACTAATTTTCCTTCATTAAATTGAACTGCCTCTTCATACCTGCTTGTTGTATCTACCCTATTCCTGTTATTTGCATTTATATTATGTTTGCCCTCTCTGTTTGGCCCGCCTGTTGATCTCTGTTCTGTTGTTGTGTTCCTGTATTTGCTCTGTCTGTCACAGCACTTTGTAAACATTTCTTTTTAAAGGTGCTATATAAATAAAGTTATTATTATAATATAATGTGGAAAACCCATATAGCTCATGTTAAAAAAAGGTGTCCAAGAATATATTTGTTTAAAAACAAAGCAAAGTTTCTTTTGGATTATAAGGTGCTGAGGATTTTGTATTTTTCACTTATTTTGCCTTATCTCAGTTATTGTGTTGAAGTGTGGGGTAACATATACGCTTCTAACATGAATCCATTATTTATTTTAAAGAACAGGGTGATAAGAATCATTCATAAAGTCAACTATAGAGAGAACAACAACAGGCTGTTTATAAGGTCAGGTAGGTTGAAACTGAAAGGTTAAGTTGAGTTACAGACACTTGTGGTTATGTTCAGAGTAAAGTATTACCAGAGAGTTTACAAAAGATGTTTGTTTTTAGTTCAGAAGAAGGAATTTTAATTTTAAGCATTAGTTTGCACGGACAACTTAAAAACAGATGTGTATTTCCGTTGTAGGAATTAAATTGTAGAATTCTTTAAATAATGATTTGAAGAGCTGTGTTCAGATATTTCAGTTCAAGAACATTTACAAGGAGAGAATTATTAGACTATGAAATTGGCGGTTAGGGTGTTTTGTGTCTTTTCCTCTTTGAAGTGAAAGACTCTAAATTGTTAGATTTGTTTTATGTTGCTATGGTATTGGTTACCAAGTGATTGTAATTGGACAAAATAAGATTTATTCTTCTCCCTGCCCCTTTCCGAACATGGATTGCGATACATTGTGAATCGTGTTTTCTGTGAACGTTGTGTGTTTTGACATGTGCGGAACAAATAAATGAAAATGAAAAGAATTTTTTTTTTATTAAAATTAAAAAAAAAAAAAAATACAGTTTTATTCAGGGAAGATTGTGAAGGTAACTTGATTTTTTTTTTTTTTTTTTAAGAAAACTGAATTAATAATAACACAACATATTTGAGATCTAAATATTGTACCTCTGTATGTTTTTGTTAGACTTGAATTATGCTGATTTAACTTTTTCACAACTAACTTTTCATCTCTATGAATATGAACACATTATTTTAACACCTCTGATTCTACATCTGTTTCTTGTTTAACTTTAGGTGCTCTGTAACTGCCTTTTAAAGAAAAGCAATCATGATGAGAAAAAATGTCAAAGCAAACCCAGCAGGTGAGTGAAACTGACCAAATCTGAATAAATACAATTCTACTTAAGTTGACAGTTGGTCAGAACCACGAGGTCCTGATGTGTTTAGTATTTGTTTGATAACCAAAGTTTATGAAGTGGGGTGATGGTAGAGTCTGTTTTCTGTCAACTGGAAGGTCAGGGTTCAATCTCCAGCTCCTGCAGCCACATGTCTGATGTGTCCTTGGGCACAACACTTTACCCCAAGTAATAGTGATGGACAGTTGACATAGCAACCACGGCCATCTGTTTGTGAATCCCACAATTCAATGTCATTGAAAATGTTGGCCTAATGGGACAAATAACATCAAAATGGTATTACAAGCCAGTTTGACATTACAAATAACAACATATACATGTCTTCAGCACAAGGCTGCATCACTCCATCTCGTGTGATATTTCTTAAATATAGATTTATGTATTTGGTAAGTTGGAGGTGAAGTAAAGTACTTTATGATTAAGAAAAATCTAAAGTGCTGAACAGGATCCGTATCCGGCTTTCCAGTTCTCTGTGATATAAAACTGAAGGGCAAATTAAATATTAACTAAGTCGTTAAAGTGATATCAAATCTGATCATTTATAACAGATATCATCTGCCCGCTCTGCTGAAAGGAAAGGTTGTCTCAGGGGAGTCTGTTATTTCAGAGAGGTATCTGGTGACAAAGACAATCTCTTCTGGTGAGTAAACACAACCGAAATATAAATTCTGACAAACAAATGTGCATTCAGTTTAGAAAAGAACTGTTGTGGATTGCAGAGTAAATAGTGATTGTTTCTAACCCTTTAGGTAAACGTTGATTATTCAGAAGTTCAAAGTTATTGTATAAACTAAAAAAGTGGTATATTTTTCAGAAATCAATGAGGTGAGCCCGACAACCTAAGACAACAGCAACACCCACCTCAGGTAAGTAATGACTCAGAGGTTGATTGTCAGATTAAGTTGTTTTGTTTTTAACTTTAAATTAAGAAACAAATGAAGATGCTGTAAACTTGACATGGTGTCTTATATGTTGAAAAGGAACTGTTGATGTGTTTTTATTTTATTAAGTACAGATAAGACTCTTAAGTTTCTAACACCATAGTCTAAAGTTCAGCGTAAAGGTTTATTGGTTACATATTAACTATGACCACTATAACTAGTGCAATAAAGAAGAATAATATAAGATATCCCATGATCAGAGCCCCTCGACTTTGGAACGACCTGCCTGAGGAGATAAGGTGGACAGAGTCAGTGGCATCTTTTAAATCACTTCTTAAAACTCACTTTTATATGATTGCTCCTTTAAAGATTTATATTAATCTATCCCTTCTTTTATTAATTGTATTGCTTTTAACCTTTTTATACATCTATTTTGTAAATGTTTTAGCCTTTAAATTTATCCCTTTCAGTATTAATTTTACTCCTCTTAGTCTTTTTTAATTCCTACTCCTTTTAACGTTAAACTCTTCAGCCCTCTGTTGCTTTATTCATCTAACCATCTCTCGTTTATCCCTTCTTTTTATCTTCATTCTGTGTTTACAGCCTGTGATGTGATGTCGTCCCACTCTCCCTCAATTTTAATGTTGTTCTCTCCCAGTTGATTTTAAACTAATTTTCCTTCATTAAATTGAACTGCCTCTTCATACCTGCTTGTTGTATCTACCCTATTCCTGTTATTTGCATTTATATTATGTTTGCCCTCTCTGTTTGGCCCGCCTGTTGATCTCTGTTCTGTTGTTGTGTTCCTGTATTTGCTCTGTCTGTCACAGCACTTTGTAAACATTTCTTTTTAAAGGTGCTATATAAATAAAGTTATTATTATAATATAATGTGGAAAACCCATATAGCTCATGTTAAAAAAAGGTGTCCAAGAATATATTTGTTTAAAAACAAAGCAAAGTTTCTTTTGGATTATAAGGTGCTGAGGATTTTGTATTTTTCACTTATTTTGCCTTATCTCAGTTATTGTGTTGAAGTGTGGGGTAACATATACGCTTCTAACATGAATCCATTATTTATTTTAAAGAACAGGGTGATAAGAATCATTCATAAAGTCAACTATAGAGAGAACAACAACAGGCTGTTTATAAGGTCAGGTAGGTTGAAACTGAAAGGTTAAGTTGAGTTACAGACACTTGTGGTTATGTTCAGAGTAAAGTATTACCAGAGAGTTTACAAAAGATGTTTGTTTTTAGTTCAGAAGAAGGAATTTTAATTTTAAGCATTAGTTTGCACGGACAACTTAAAAACAGATGTGTATTTCCGTTGTAGGAATTAAATTGTAGAATTCTTTAAATAATGATTTGAAGAGCTGTGTTCAGATATTTCAGTTCAAGAACATTTACAAGGAGAGAATTATTAGACTATGAAATTGGCGGTTAGGGTGTTTTGTGTCTTTTCCTCTTTGAAGTGAAAGACTCTAAATTGTTAGATTTGTTTTATGTTGCTATGGTATTGGTTACCAAGTGACTGTAATTGGACAAAATAAGATTTATTCTTCACAACACTTTACCCCAAGTAATAGTGATGGACAGTTGACATAGCAACCACGGCCATCTGTTTGTGAATCCCACAATTCAATGTCATTGAAAATGTTGGCCTAATGGGACAAATAACATCAAAATGGTATTACAAGCCAGTTTGACATTACAAATAACAACATATACATGTCTTCAGCACAAGGCTGCATCACTCCATCTCGTGTGATATTTCTTAAATATAGATTTATGTATTTGGTAAGTTGGAGGTGAAGTAAAGTACTTTATGATTAAGAAAAATCTAAAGTGCTGAACAGGATCCGTATCCGGCTTTCCAGTTCTCTGTGATATAAAACTGAAGGGCAAATTAAATATTAACTAAGTCGTTAAAGTGATATCAAATCTGATCATTTATAACAGATATCATCTGCCCGCTCTGCTGAAAGGAAAGGTTGTCTCAGGGGAGTCTGTTATTTCAGAGAGGTATCTGGTGACAAAGACAATCTCTTCTGGTGAGTAAACACAACCGAAATATAAATTCTGACAAACAAATGTGCATTCAGTTTAGAAAAGAACTGTTGTGGATTGCAGAGTAAATAGTGATTGTTTCTAACCCTTTAGGTAAACGTTGATTATTCAGAAGTTCAAAGTTATTGTATAAACTAAAAAAGTGGTATATTTTTCAGAAATCAATGAGGTGAGCCCGACAACCTAAGACAACAGCAACACCCACCTCAGGTAAGTAATGACTCAGAGGTTGATTGTCAGATTAAGTTGTTTTGTTTTTAACTTTAAATTAAGAAACAAATGAAGATGCTGTAAACTTGACATGGTGTCTTATATGTTGAAAAGGAACTGTTGATGTGTTTTTATTTTATTAAGTACAGATAAGACTCTTAAGTTTCTAACACCATAGTCTAAAGTTCAGCGTAAAGGTTTATTGGTTACATATTAACTATGACCACTATAACTAGTGCAATAAAGAAGAATAATATAAGATATCCCATAATCAGAGCCCCTCGACTTTGGAACGACCTGCCTGAGGAGATAAGGTGGACAGAGTCAGTGGCATCTTTTAAATCACTTCTTAAAACTCACTTTTATATGATTGCTCCTTTAAAGATTTATATTAATCTATCCCTTCTTTTATTAATTGTATTGCTTTTAACCTTTTTATACATCTATTTTGTAAATGTTTTAGCCTTTAAATTTATCCCTTTCAGTATTAATTTTACTCCTCTTAGTCTTTTTTAATTCCTACTCCTTTTAGCGTTAAACTCTTCAGCCCTCTGTTGCTTTATTCATCTAACCATCTCTCGTTTATCCCTTCTTTTTATCTTCATTCTGTGTTTACAGCCTGTGATGTGATGTCGTCCCACTCTCCCTCAATTTTAATGTTGTTCTCTCCCAGTTGATTTTAAACTAATTTTCCTTCATTAAATTGAACTGCCTCTTCATACCTGCTTGTTGTATCTACCCTATTCCTGTTATTTGCATTTATATTATGTTTGCCCTCTCTGTTTGGCCCGTCTGTTGATCTCTGTTCTGTTGTTGTGTTCCTGTATTTGCTCTGTCTGTCACAGCACTTTGTAAACATTTCTTTTTAAAGGTGCTATATAAATAAAGTTATTATTATAATATAATGTGGAAAACCCATATAGCTCATGTTAAAAAAAGGTGTCCAAGAATATATTTGTTTAAAAACAAAGCAAAGTTTCTTTTGGATTATAAGGTGCTGAGGATTTTGTATTTTTCACTTATTTTGCCTTATCTCAGTTATTGTGTTGAAGTGTGGGGTAACATATACGCTTCTAACATGAATCCATTATTTATTTTAAAGAACAGGGTGATAAGAATCATTCATAAAGTCAACTATAGAGAGAACAACAACAGGCTGTTTATAAGGTCAGGTAGGTTGAAACTGAAAGGTTAAGTTGAGTTACAGACACTTGTGGTTATGTTCAGAGTAAAGTATTACCAGAGAGTTTACAAAAGATGTTTGTTTTTAGTTCAGAAGAAGGAATTTTAATTTTAAGCATTAGTTTGCACGGACAACTTAAAAACAGATGTGTATTTCCGTTGTAGGAATTAAATTGTAGAATTCTTTAAATAATGATTTGAAGAGCTGTGTTCAGATATTTCAGTTCAAGAACATTTACAAGGAGAGAATTATTGGACTATGAAATTGGCGGTTAGGGTGTTTTGTGTCTTTTCCTCTTTGAAGTGAAAGACTCTAAATTGTTAGATTTGTTTTATGTTGCTATGGTATTGGTTACCAAGTGACTGTAATTGGACAAAATAAGATTTATTCTTCACAACACTTTACCCCAAGTAATAGTGATGGACAGTTGACATAGCAACCACGGCCATCTGTTTGTGAATCCCACAATTCAATGTCATTGAAAATGTTGGCCTAATGGGACAAATAACATCAAAATGGTATTACAAGCCAGTTTGACATTACAAATAACAACATATACATGTCTTCAGCACAAGGCTGCATCACTCCATCTCGTGTGATATTTCTTAAATATAGATTTATGTATTTGGTAAGTTGGAGGTGAAGTAAAGTACTTTATGATTAAGAAAAATCTAAAGTGCTGAACAGGATCCGTATCCGGCTTTCCAGTTCTCTGTGATATAAAACTGAAGGGCAAATTAAATATTAACTAAGTCGTTAAAGTGATATCAAATCTGATCATTTATAACAGATATCATCTGCCCGCTCTGCTGAAAGGAAAGGTTGTCTCAGGGGAGTCTGTTATTTCAGAGAGGTATCTGGTGACAAAGACAATCTCTTCTGGTGAGTAAACACAACCGAAATATAAATTCTGACAAACAAATGTGCATTCAGTTTAGAAAAGCAGTAGTGTTTCCCATTAATTTGCCCCGCTAGCATCATGGAATTATTATCAACTATAAGAACATTTAAAGTACAGTTTACCCCGTTAAATGTGATGTGTGGCTGCAGTAGCCTACACCAGAATGTGTGATTGTTTTTATGTCTGTTACCTAAAACGGTCCGTATCTTGTTTACCTCCTGCAGAGTGTTACAACTCTCAGCCGTTCGGAGCTTTTGTAAAGATCAACCTATCAGACAAAACAGCATAACTATTTGTAACCCTAGTTTTCGAAATTCTAGCTGAATATTCTTTTAGAACCTGCAAAACAACTTCTGAAAGAGCGGAACAAATCAATTTACCTTAAAGACGCCGTGCAGCTCCGCATCTCAGCTGCTCACCTGTTGTCTTAAAAAACTGCACTTTAAGTTTACTTACAAGTCTTCACATTAGAGCAGACATTCATTGACATTTTCAAGACTTTCTCTTCCTCAGTATGTCAAAAATGTGCATTTAAAGATAAAGGTGGGTCCGCAGAGGGAGAGAGAGGGAGACCTACGGGCGAGCGAGAGTCCTGAATTGTGCTATTGCGCATGAAGTGGACGGACAAGAAACAAAAAGTTAAATTGATCATCTGCTCTACAGTTTACATGTTAACCTGTGAACTACATGGCAGACTGCAGTCTCTGTGAACAGACTGATGCCGTCCAAACTGCTACAATGCGCGCTCACCCTCCCTGCACTGTTTATTATAAACTATTAACTGGCCATAAACCACTTCTGAACCTTCAGTGTGAGGTTTGTTGTCTTTTGAAATGTTCTTAAATCGTTTGAGCTGCTGTTAATAGTCTAAGTATTTAAAATGCTGAACATTACAATTAATTAATCAAATATGCTTCTGCGCAGCAAATAGTATGACGTCATAAAATAGAAGCATGTTTTGGAGAAATGATCCAAAGAGGCTGGAGCTTGAGAGGAACGATAATCATAACTGAACGAGGAGTAGGACCAGTACACCGCAAATTCACTTTTTATTTAAAGTCATTTAGCTAAGTGCACTACAAGAGCACAAAATTGATGCATTTAACTTTAAAATGTACACATTTTTCTCACAGGGGTGAATGCACCCGGACCCCTCTAGAGGGTTCGGTGTCCCCCCACCATAGTCTCATGAAATCTCATGGGAAACACTTAGCAGCGATGTGGATTGAACACTAAATAGTGATTGTTTCTGAACCTTCAGTGAACACTGACTCTTCAGGAATGCTGATTAACTGGACCAGCTTTACTGTCTGTATTTTTCAACGTTATTTTATGAACTATACATGTAGTAATACTTTTCAGAAATCCATGAGGTGAGACCGACAACCTAAGACAACAGCAACACCCACCTCAGGTAAGTAATAACTCAGATCAATATCAGTTGAAAGTGTGTTGTTTTTAACTTTAAATTAGGAAACAAATGAAGATGCTGTAAACTTGACATGGTGTCTTGTATGCTGAAAAGGAACTCTTGATGTGTTTTTATTTTATTAAGTACAGATCTTAAGTTTCTAACACCATAGTCTAAAGTTCAGTGTAAAGGGTCATTGGTTACATATTAACTTTATATGACCACTATAACTAGTGCAATAAAAAGTATATACGCTATCCTATAATACAGTTTCATTCAGGGATGATTGTGAAGGTAATTTGTTTTTTATAGAAAACTCTAAATTAATAATAACACATAACACTTATTTTCCCACCTCTGATTCTACATCTATTTCTTGTTTAATTTTAGGTGCTGTGTAACTGTCTTTTAAATCAAAAAGAAAATCAATCATGATGAGAAGAAATTGCAAAGCAAACTCAGCAGGTGAGTGAAACTGACCAATAAAAAGAATAAAAAGATTCTTACTACTAAATTGACAGTTGGTCAGAACCATGAGGTCCTGATATGTTTAGTCTGTGTTTGATGGAGTCTGATAGAGTATGTCTCTCAACTGGAAGGTCAGGGTTCGATCTCCAGCTCCTGCAGCCACATGTCTGATGTGTCCTTGGGCAAGATACTTAACCCCAAGTAATAGTGATGGACAGTTGACTTAGCAACCTCTACCATCAGTGTGTAGGTGTGACGTGTGGTGTAAAAGCACTTTGAGTAGTCAAAAGACAAGAAAAGTGCAAGCTTGCCACAGGAGTCTGATACAGGCCACATTTAAAAAGCGATGTGAACAGTATAACAAAAGGCTTGAAGTCTGACCGCAGCCTCCTCTCCGCTCACATCACCGCTTCCTCTCGCTCTGCCCGACCCTGAGCAGGTTAGATGACAGAGCGCTGAGAAGGTGCTCTAACTATGCGAGGTGTTGCATGTAATGTGGTAAAATATAGAAATGTATGCTCATTTAGATATAATAGTAATGTGAATGGGCTTAGACAGGCTACATAAACTTAATTGAAAGGCTCAAATATATTTTTCGGCTCCAGATGGATATGTATTTTTTTCTTCACATCGCGATGACGATGCTGTAACAATATATCGTGCAGCCCTATAGTGAATTAAATGCAGAGAAATATAATGGTGATTGAGTCTGTAGTAAAGGCTTTCTTCTTAGAAAAACATATCACATTCAAAATTCCCTCTTAAAATATCACAGTGCAGCATATAAGTGCAATTAGCCTTCTTTCATATTTTAGGACAAAATAAGTTTATATGTCTACCTGCATTCCAAAACTAAAAGAGATTAATGCCAATAAATAATGAAAGCAATGTTTGCATATGTAAGGCAGACATAGTTAGTATTTGTAAGTTTCTCTTTCTCTTAAGTAACTCTCTTCACGATGGTTTGACATCCTAATATATATAATAGGCCTATTTTTCATGTTTCATTCTGTTGACATATTTCACAACAGGAAGTTTTCCTGCACTCCTTCATAAAGTGATCATTTCACTCTCAGACTGTACGGCACTATTGTCTGAAATCTCTGAATAAAGTTTAACTTTTATTTGTCATCATAGTTTTAGCTTACCTTGTGCATTTTAATTTGATATTTTTAATCCTCCATCATTCAATATTTTGCTCTATTTCTGTTATTGGGCTATTTTCTTACCTTGTGCTGTTGGACCACCTAACTGTGTTCAAAATACATGAACTCCAGTATGTGTTCAAACTCATCTCTGTGTGTTCTCAAAGTGAATTATTAAAGAGGGAAAACACACAAACAGAAAAACTGATACAAAGTTATTTTGGGTAAGAAGCATAAAACAGGGTTTTTCCTGCATAAACAATTCTTTGGCGCCCCCCAAAGAGGTTTTACCCAGCGCCAAAGGAAAATCCAGAGCGCCAAAAGAAAAAAAAGACGATGAAAATTGCAAATCAAATCCTCCCTGAATGTTAAAAGTATCAATACATCAAACGACTGTTGAACAAGCAGAACATTAACTTAAATACGACGTCTCTGACTTCTAGCAGTCATCTCCCCTCTCATCCGTTTTCGCATGTGGCTCGCGCTGGATAGCCAGCTGATTGACTGTTCGTTTCTTTTGATTGGCTCCGTAGATTTCTACTTTATTTATGTGTAAAATGTCATGAAAGACTGTGCACACCCATGACAAAATGTACTTGTTTCAATCATAGATGATCTGCATCCCCTGAGGCGCTGTAACAGTATGGGATGGTTGCCACCTGACAGTGAGTAAAACTTCTATCCATTTGTATAAGAATATCTGTTTTGGTCACATCTGTAAAAACAGTAGGTAATCAAATCCCAAAATAAACCAAGAAAACTGGATCTGTTTAAAATGTTCTTTTCACAGTGTCTGAGTTGAGGGTTGTCCTGCTGGGGAACTCATGGTCTGAGAGGAGTTCAGTGGGGAACTTCATAATGAGAGAGACTGTGTTCAACACTGGAAAAGAAGCAGACCAATGTGAGCAAGTCAGGAGACAAATAAAGGAGAAAGACATAGTTCTTATCAACACTCCAGATCTGCTTCATGCCACCATCTCTGAAGACAAACTGAAAGAACATCTGACAGACTGTGTGAGACTCTCTGATCCTGGTCCTCATGTGTTCCTGTTGGTTCTCCAGCCTGATGACTTCACTGAGGAACACAAACAGAAATTCTGTAGAGTTCTTAAATGCTTCAGTGATCAGTCATTTGATCATTCACTGATACTGATATCAACACCCAGAGAGCAGGGCTCAAGTGTTGTTAAAATACATTTGCAAAATCAACCCTTAAAAGAGATGATCATAGAATGTAGATACAGATATTTGGCGGAGGCAAACCTTGAACTTCCAGAGCTGTTGACACGTTTGGGTCAAATCGTGAAAGAACACAATGGAGAGCATGTCAGCTGTGAAGTGTTCATGGATGCCCCTGATGATATACAAAGAATACAACAAAAGGAAACAAGGCCCAGAATCCTGGATGCTGTTATGTCTTCTGGTAAGAGATCTGTTCTAATCAAAATGTTTAAACTCAAAATCATTACTGATCTCATGAGAATATGAAGCTGATAGTCAATGATGTCATCTTTTAACAGGTCTTCTTATCAAGGATAACAGGGTGACACCCCCTCCCTCAGGGGAAAGTAAGTAAACTTTCATAAATAGACACATTTTATTATTACTGACCAGTACAATATTGGCGCCACTATGGTTGACCCTTATCCCCCAAAAACTCATCTCCCTTTAGAGAAAACTTGGGAAATTATAATCACTTTTTTTTTTTTATTATTATAAATATATTGTATCCAAAAATGTGAAACCGGTATCCAATAGAGACTTGACTATATTATCTGATAGCAGTACAAAGTTCAGCTCCCGCACTAAAAAACAACTTGGGCCCATGCCCATAATGCAAAAGGTGGTGAGCCATTTTGTACTGATTTACAATCAATCAATCTTTATTTGTATAGTGCCAATTCATAACAAATGCTGTCTTTAGACACAAAAATAGTAGATAGTAGATCTAGACGGTACTCTTTATATTATTTACAAAGACCCAACATTAATCTACCATGAGCAAGTTACAGTGGCAGGTAAAAACTGCCTTTTAACAGGAAGGAATCTGGAGCATCACCAGACTCACCAAAAGAGTGAGTTGTATAATTAAAATAATGCCTATTTAAGCCATGAACAAGGTTCAAGGTCCAAGGTTGTCTTTATTATCCCTGCTAGAGGGCAATTTGTTTTGCAGTCAGCAGTAAAACACACACATACATACAGCCCGAAATGAGCAAACAACATAGAAAGGACAGTAAATAATAGATAAGAAACAGAGGCAACACAGTTAGTGGTTTAAAAAGGTCTTTGTACCGTAGATACCTTGGAGAATAAAATGTATTAAAAGCTTAAGTTTTGTTAAAGGGTGTGGCCATGGCTGGGGGGTTAAAATGTATGTAAAATTACAGAAAATCACTGTAAGTTTATATATGCAAGGTCCAGCACTGTAAAGTGCAGAAGTTAAAAAAGTAATAAAGTGTATTTGTATGTATTTGTGTAAACTGCTTAGAAAAAGTTATGCTGTAATAAAGTAAAAGTTATGGACACATTAAATCAGGAAGCATACATGTAAATTACTGTATACTTCCTGTTTTAATGTGACGGTTTAACAGTTTGTAAACAGGTTGAGGAATATAAATATATATAATGATTATGTAGGTATGAACAGACACACACAGACAGACATTGATTTAATGGTTCATATTTTCCTGTTACTGTCTTGATTAAGCTAATTAGACGCTAACATGAAGATTATGAGTTTTCCTTTCATTAAACCATTGAAAGCTAAATATAGAAAACAGAATGTAAGCTTTAGTTTAACCATGTGGCATGACTTAATGTCTCTCTACACGTTACATTTTATTTTTCTATTACAGTCAGAATTCTGCTGCTAAGGACAGACGACAAAACAACAAAACTTGGAGACTTTATCACTGGAAAAGAACAACACAGCTCAGGCTTCATATCAATGCCTTTTGCAGCCAAACAAGTGGTGGAGAGTGGAGAATGGAGAGGAAAACCTCTAACAGTTGTGAAAACTCCAGATGTTTTCAGTGTTTCTGTGAAAAGGCTGAGAGAAGAGATGAAGAAGGCTGTGAGTCTCTGTCCTCCTGGACCAAATGTTGTGCTGCTGTTAGTGAAACCTTCTGATTTCACTGAAGAAAACAGACAAACACTGAAGTTCATCCTGAGTTTGTTTGGTCAAGATGCTTTCAAACACTCAGTGGTCATCAGCACACATAAGGAGGATAAAACAGGTGTCTCTTTTAGAAGTCTCATTAAAGACTGTGGAGAACGACACTACAGTATGGCTGACAACAACCGTGATGTATTAATGCAAAAGATTGAGAAAACTCTTCATGAAAACAAAGGAACCTTTCTCACCTTCATTGAGGATTCAGTCGCCCCAAAGTCTGGTCTTATGAAAGCAGCTTTGAGCCTGGTTCTGTGTGGAAGGAGAGGAGCAGGGAAGACTTCAGCAGCTGAGGCCATTTTAGGTCAGACAGATCTTCATTCAGTCTCCAGCTCATCAGAGTGTGTTAAACATCAGGGAGAGGTGTGTGGACATTGGGTTTCCCTGGTGGAGCTTCCTGCCCTGTATGGAAAACCTCAGGAGGAGGTGATGAAGGAATCATTCAGGTGTGTCTCTCTCAGTGATCCTGAGGGCTTCCGTGCCTTCATCCTGGTTCTACCTGTGGGTCCACTCACTGATGAAGACAAAGGAGAGTTGGAGACCGTCAAGAACACATTTGGGAGTCGATTCAATGACATCACTGTGTTGCTGTTCACTGTTGAGTCAGATCCCTCAGATCCAACTGTTGTTAACTTTCTAAATGAAACCAAGTCCATCCAGGAGCTTCTTCAGAGCTGTGGAGGAAGATCCTTGGTTCTAAACATCAGGGACAAGCAGCAGATCCCAGAGCTGCTGGACATGGTGGAAAAGATGCACAAAGATAAATTCAAATCATCCATCTTCACAACACAAACATTTGCACAAGCCCAAATAGAAAAAATCGCGACACTACAGGCTGAGCTGAAGAACCTGAAAACAAAAGACCCAGTCATCTGTAAGTATTATTTATTTTAACTTGTAAACATAAATTATACTAATTCACTTATTTTTTTTATAAACAACCTATTGTTAATCATACCTTTAATTCTATATTGTTCAAAATAAATGTTCAGCATTGAAGGTAACTTTAGGCCCTCTTTTTTCACAGGTGATTATGAGAAGCTGAGTGAAGAGAGTCTCAGGATTGTGCTGGTAGGGAAGACTGGCAATGGGAAGAGTTCTTCAGGAAACACCATTCTAGGAGGAAAGACATTTAAAGCCAAATCATCCCAAACATCAATCACCAAATTGTGTCAGAAAGTACAAAGTGATGTGAATGGTCGTCCGGTCACTGTGGTTGACACTCCTGGTCTGTTTGACACAACTTTGTCCCATGAAGAGGTTCAAGAAGAGATGATTAAATGCATCAGTCTTCTGGCTCCAGGACCACATGTCTTCCTGTTGGTGTTACAAATCGGCAGATTTACATCAGAGGAGAAGGAGACATTAAAACTCATCAAGGAAGGCTTTGGGAAGAATGCTGAAAAGTTCACCATCGTTCTTCTAACTAGAGGAGATTCATTAAAGCATGATAACAAGTCCATTGAAGAATACTTTGAAGAGGAATGTGATGATTCCTTTAAGAAACTGATTGCTGACTGTGGAGGAAGATACCACGTGTTTGATAACTACGAGGAACAAAACAGAACTCAAGTCAGTGAGCTGATAACCAAGATTGAAGAAATGGTGAGAACTAATGGAGGCAGCTGCTACACCAATGAGATGCTGCAAGAAGCTGAAGCCGCTATAAAGAAAGAAATGGAGAGACTCTTGAAGGAGAAAGAAGAAGAGATGAAGAGAGAGAGGGAGGAGCTTCAAAAGAAACACGAGGAAGAAATGAAAGAAAAGGAAAGAAGAATAGAAGAACAGAGAATAGAAATTGAAAAGGAGCGACAACTGAGAGAAAAACAACTCCAAGAAAAGCAGGAGAGGATCAACAAGGAGTGTGAGGAGAGAAAGAAAGAACAGCAAAAGAGAGAAAAAGAAAACAGGAAAAGAGAGCAAGAGGAAGAAATTAAGAAACAGGAATGGGAACAGAAACTCTCAGCTTTGGAGAAACAGATAAAATCAGAATCAGAATCAAAGGAAACCACAGACAAAAAGCTGGAGGAGACTAGAGAAGAGATGAGAAAGCAACAAGAGACTTGGGAGAAAGAAAGAAGAGAATGGTGGACAAAACGGACACAAGAAGATGAACAGAGACAACAGGAGGAACGAGCAAAACTTAAAAAGCTCCAAGATGAATATGAAAAAGAAAGAGAGATTAATGAAAAGAAAAGAAAGGAAGAGGACAAAGACAGAAGAGAACAGGAGGAGAAGGAGAGAAGAGAATTGGAGGAAAACCACAAGAAACAAATGAAGGAAATGAAGAATAAGTATGAAGTGGAGGCCAGAAAACAAGCTGAAGAACTCAATGATTTCAGACAGAAATACATGAAGGACTTCAATGCACTGATAGAGAAACACATGGAGGAAATGTGTGAGTTGAAGCAAAGACAAGAAAGACAACTGCACAAGGCAGAAGAGAGACATGACAAAGATTACAGTCTTTTACAAAACCTCTCAAAAAGCAAAGAAAAACATCTGAAAGAAGAAAGAGAGGAATTGAAGAAAAAGCACGAACAAGAAATAAATGAAATGAAACAAATATACAAAAGCAGTTGTATCATCCTCTAAAGGTTCCATCAACTCTTGATAATGACGTCAGTTGATTGAACACCGTCTGTTTTGTTTTGTGTTTTTGCTGGACCACAAAGAAGTTTCTTCTAAATGACTTGTTGATAAACAACAAATCCCCCTGAAACATGCGCAACAGTGTCGAAGAAGGACCTGAAGAGACTTTTGATAAAATACATGTCTAAGTTATCGCTAATGTTTCCCAAAAAACATTCTAGGACGTGATGAAATAAACACACAATACTTATAATAAAAAGCCCTAATAAAAAGGATAAATTTGCGGTGATGCAGATGAGATGAGATGAGATTCAACTTTATTGTCATTACACATATACAAGTATAGAGTAACAAAATGAGGTTTGGCATCTCACCAGAAGTGCAAATAAGCAGAAATTGCAAGAGTCTGTGCTATGTACAGTAATTACAAAATTTACAGATGTAGACTAAAAAACAAATTGAATTATTGGGTATATATGGCTGGATCAATGGGATGCTACAAATATAAACAAGTGCTATAAATGTAAATATAAGTATATTCTTCAGATGCAGTATGCACATGAAGAGAGGGGGGGGGGGGCAGTTCATTTACATTGAATTCAATCATATGGCTTATTTTCCATGTACAGTCTTTTGAAGTTCCAGGGTCCTTCATCTCCACAATCAAACTCAGAATATGGGGTTATTCCATAAAGGGCATGATGGTAAAGACGACCCATTAAAGGATAAATGCTTCTGCAAGGATTTTACAACCTCACCTCACCACCTTGTCTATTTTAAAATTGGTTTTGGAGTGAAACCATAAAGCTGATAAAGAGACAGACTTGCTATGTTCAGATAGGATGTTTTCCTCGATCTGTTTTGTTTTTCTTTGTTCTATTTCTGATACTAAATATAATCTATACAAAATAACACCTTTTCAGACGTCACCTTTATCATAGGGAAGAAATACTATTTTTTTTTTTTAATTGTCTTTTATTGTAAAATATGTTTTTTCGTTTCCTATAGTTGGTTATACACATTCAAGTTATTTCATTTATTCAAATAATGAACATCAAGGATTTTAAGGAAATATTTTGGTATTTTTTTCAAGTTTACTTATTTTTGTAGAAATGTTCTGAGGTAAAACTTGTTATGTTTTTCTTTTTTCTGTCTGTCATAATTAAAAATATCTGAACAAAACAATATATTTTCAGTTGTTGCCTTTATCATGGGGAAGTAATACTCTTACTATGTGATCTGACATTTAATAGACCTGAAGATATATGAATATCATCTAATCTACAGAGTGATTGATTATCCGCCGGATCAGCAGCTGCTACCTTTCATGATTTAGTTTTTAAAGTTGACTTTTAAATTGTACTTTTTATGTCCGGTTAAAATTTAACCAGTCAATAGTAGCCACGTTGTAAACAAGGCTCTTATAGAAACCTAAAGCTGTCATTATGGAGACACGACATTTACAAACATGATTTACATTTCTGAGTGAAGACTTTTTGCACACCAAGGGCCAGATTTACTAAAGGTTTGCGTGTCTTAAAACGTGTGCAAACTTGATACCACCACCAAAAAAGTGCTATCTGATCTACTAACGGCGCGCAGTGAGGATTGCGTCTTTCATATGAGCAAAACAACACGCATTGTCCTTTTAGTACGTTTGCCTTAATGAATATGCAATATGGGGCGTTTCTGCCCTAACGTGCAAAATACTGGGAGGAGAAAATGCAAACAAGTTAAGTTAGTACACACATTGCGATTTACTAAGCCTGGCAAAAATTGCAGTGATTGTGACGGTGACTGTATTTAACACCTTTGAAAAGAACGTGCTAACCCAGGAGACCAGTGTTACACACAACAGGCTGCTGTTATTGAAGTTAGGAGGAGACATAGGCACAATCAAAGAAGGCATACAGATTGCGTTATTCCCCAAGCATGTTAATATGTTATGAATGACAGCAGGAAACACCATGATTCAACTATATTGTTGCCTATTTTTAGCCAACAAAACTGAACACTCACAGCCTCTGCATTCTAAAGAATTTCAACATTGACATTTATTTCTTCCCATTTCCCTCATTTCGCCAACTTTATATTTTAAACTGGGGATTTCCTTTTTCTCTGGCTGTGCGTCTCTCCCCCAGCTCGTGTCCTCTGGTGCTCTCCTCTCCATAGTGCGTACGTCTCCTCCCTCTACAGCCCGCTGCTGCTACGCTTGGATGGGGAGACCTCACCACTGCTTGTACCCCCATCTTCGATACCTCTTACCTGAGTATTTATGTCTGATCAGACACAGCACTGACCACCTGTCTTGTGCGCAGCAATGTGCCGAGTGTCGGGCCTGAGCGAGGATCTCATGTTGTGTAAATCATGTTTGCACACTGACTCAAGATTCAAGATTTTTATTTGTCACATGCTCATACAGTGCAGTGAAATGTAAAGACTGGTCCGCAAGGCCATGCAATAAACACTCAGATTACTAATACACATAGAAATATAATGTAAAGTTAAAAAATAAATATTTGAATATACAAAATATAGAATAATGTAAACATAAACAGTCCGTTACCTGGGTGGTGGGGATCACTCATGATCCTGTCATCCAGCCATGTTTCCATCAGGCAGATTATGTTGCAGTCCCTCATGTCCCGTTGGTATTTTACCCGACCCCTCAGATCATCCATCTTGTTATCCAGGGACTGGACGTTGGCAAGAAGGATGCTTGGCAGGGGTGGGCGGTGGGCCGGAGTTCTTAGCCTGTTTCAGACACCACCTTGTCTTCCTCTGTGCTTTTACCTCCTCTGGCCATTGTTCCCGTCCTGTGTTGTGTTACGCAGGAGTTCGACCGGCAACCACTGATCATCGTTGAAACTGCTGGAAACTGTGTTTGTGACCAGTCTCTTTATGTCCAAAAGCATACTGCGATCATAAGTTATCTTTGCTGAAAGAGCTGATTTAAAAAAGTTCACAAAAACAACATAAATAAAGAAAATAACACACAGAATCAGCGGAGCAACCCGGATGGCGTCTGGACACGGCCGCGTCATCTTAGAAGTCACTCAGAAACTTTTCTGTCATTTTATTTTTCAGAACAGGTTTGATTTTCTGTGTGTTTCTGCCTCCATCTCTTTTTGTCTCAGTGTTCAGGATCAATTATGTTTTAATGTGTGGTTACAGTAGAAGGCAGCAGTCTGTCTAACTCGACTTCTGACATCCTGAAATACACCTGGAAGTGATCAGAATAACTCTGCAGCTCTTATTAATGAGGAAACTCTCCTTGATATTGTCTTGTTTTCAGCAAGGGATGGACCACATGTTTTTATTTTTTCCAAGGAATGAAATGACCACAATATCATCTTCACTACCTGATGACTTCATTTTGTGTCATGCTGCAAATTTTTGCGATAAATAATGTGACACTTTTATTTTATCGGATTACTGATTTGACAAACGCATCCGACCAAATGGACTCAGTGTGCAAAGACCTTTTGTTACTTCCTCTTTCTGTGCAGCCTTTTCTGGTCATTACAATGAACATTAACGTGTAGAGACCTGCCTTCAATCAGTCTGTCAACATGTCTCCAAAGCAAGAACATGCTTTGGTGCAGGACACAAACGTTATATGATAGTAGAGACAAAGTTTGAATCACTGGTACTATGTTTTGAAATCAATACTTGAAAGCAGCATTTCCTTCCAGTTAAAAAAAATGTACAGTTTGTTCAATCAGCAACGATTCATATTCACCTGAAGGTACCTGGCTTCTCTGTTAGAGGTTAATGTCCTTCTCTGTTTTGTGATTTGTTGATGGTTTTTTGTGATATGAAAAAATAAAATGCATGGACATGATGTCGCTGAGTACAGTCTCAGTGTCGTCACCTTTACTTTAGGACATTCACAGAGTTAATGGTAACCGTAAGCCTACAGGAAAACTCAAAATCAACAGCACAATACAGTTTTTCACAATTGCTACAGAAAGACACACTTCTTGAAACCTTCCTCCCTTTAATCAAAACTGTGAACAGAAAACCCAGTTTTGAAATACATTCACAAAACCTCTGATTCTTCTGACAGACTCAAACAATCACATGAAAACAGTTTTTTTCTCTGCCACAATCACACACTGTTTTCACATCATACACACAGCAGTCAAAATAAAAACACCACAGAGCAGACGTCACACATTACATCCAAAAAACAAACCTGGTGGTTAGGGATCGCTCCTGAATTATTATTTTTTAATTATTTAGGAAGCAAGTAAGAAACATTAATAAAAATAAATGATACAATTACTGAAATTACAGTTCAGTTTTCCAAGAGAAATATTGATAAAGAAAACCTTTTGCACACCTGGACAGGTGCATAGGAGAGATGTAGACGAACAAAATAAAAAATACTTTATTGCTTCACAACATTTAGTACTCCGAACTTCAACAGGTTGATTAATCAAAACTATTGATGGAAGCTCACTGAATATTCAGTAATACATCACAACTTTTACAATTCTTTCACTAAGTTAGTGACTTATATTTATTTATATGTTAATTTCATGTCCATGCACATTTGTTGTTGTTCTTGTACTTTTGTATATTGTTTTTAATCCTTATATTTGGTATTTTTGTATTAGATTTTTAAAATCATTTTATACTGAGCTTGCACCGTGGTTCAGAGAGAAACCTTTTTTTTATCTTTCTGTGTGTCCAGCACGTATGGAAAAATTGACAATAAAGATGACTTTGACTTTTTGCGCTGAAATGGAGACAAATTACAGAAAAAAGAAACAATGGACCATCTTACCTTCGTTTTTTAGAGGTGTGGTCTCTGAAGCGCTTACAGCAGACTTGTGAGAGAGGTTGATTCATCATCAGAATCAACCTGTTGAAGATCCGCAAGTGCAGACGACATTGTGCAGGAGTCTTTTTGTCTTTCTTGTATTGTTTTCAAAACTCAGTCACAGTTTACATATTGCATAGCCTATGTGTGATTTTTCATTCAGCCTCAGCATCGTGCCTTTCTGCTTGATCAGGCCGGAGGTCTTCATCCACATCACAGGCAATATTGTCTCTTCCTCATCTAACTCTCAGATTGTATTAATTTAAGGTGTGCACTCTGAAATGGCTTATTTTGGCTTAATTACATCATTAGCAACACGTGTTCAGATTTTAGTCCTTGTGTGTAAACTGTGAAAACTGCGCTGTATTTGTGTTTAACTTCTGCCACCTGTTACCATTATGCTTCACAGGTGTACCATCATGTAGTAAGCGAGAAGTGTTTAGAGTTTTGCAAAAAAGAGTGAATGAGATTTGCAATTTGTGTCTTAGGCCTACTAGGTAAAGTTGTTTAAGGTTTTTCTGAAAGAGTGATTTCAATAAATGGGTGACCATTTGGTTCAGAGAATGGGATTTAGTGTTTAAGCAACTGTGAAAAACTAAATGTAAAATGATCCACTTATATCTTGACAACGCAGTATTTAAAGCAATGGTGCAGTCATTTAAATCTGAATATAACACTCTTAACCACAAATCAAATGATATAGAATAGAATAGAATGTCTTTATTGTCATTATACAATTGTACAACAAAATTATTTGGCTTCAACTTAAAGTGCACACACACATACAAGCATCCACAGCTAAAAACAACAAAAGAAGAAATAACAAAAAAGGAACTCTCATTCAGGTAAGATGGGCAATGTATGGTAGGAGTTATTTACAGGTGGTAGCATAACAGAATATAAATAGATATTGCAGAAATAAAAAATAAATATTGCACAGTATGTGTGGTGAGGGTGGGACGGTCAACGCATGTCCAGGTTCAGTGTGGTTATGGCTCTGGGGAAGAAGCTGTCCTTGAGTCTGTTTGTCCGTGCTCTGACAGACCTGTAGCGTCTGCCAGAGGGCAACATGTCGAACAGATGAAAGCCGGGGTATGAGCTGTCCTTTACAATGTTTTTTGCTCTGTATAAATGTCCTTAAGTGAGGGGAGTGTGCAGCCGATGATCTTTTGTGCTGTGTTTATTACTCTCTGAAGCCCCTTTCTGTCTGCTTCAGTGCAGCTGGCGTACCACACTGTGATGCAGTACAGCAGCAGGCTCTCGATGGAAGAGCGGTAGAAGTTCACCAGCAGCTTCTCATTCAGGTTGTTCTTCCTGAGCACTGTCAGGAAGTGCAGGCGCTGCTGTGCCTTCTTGGTGATCTCAGAGATGTTGGGAGTCCAGGAGAGGTCAGCAGAGATGAGGGTGCCCAGGAACTTGAAGGTTTGGACTGTCTCTACACAGACACCGTTGATGTGGAGGGGAGCTGGGTCTGCGCGGTGCTTCCTGAAGTCGAAGATGATTTCCTTTGTTTTCGTGGTGTTCAGTGCCAGGTTGTTCACTGAACACCACGTTGTCAACTTCAGGATCTCATCCCTGTATGCAGACTCGCCTCCCCCTGAGATTAGTCCAACCACAGTGGTATCGTCTGCGAACTTGACGATGGTGTTACCGGGGTGGGTTGGGCTACAGTCGTATGTGTAGAGGGAGTACAGTAGTGGGCTCAGCACACACCCCTGTGGAGATCCGGTGCTGAGTGTGCGGGTGGAGGAGACGTGGGGGCCAAGTTTAACAGTCTGGGGACGGTTTGTGAGGAAGTCTTTTAACCATGAACAGGTGTGTGAGTGGAGGCCTAAGTCCGACAGTTTTTTAACCAGAATGTCCGGGATGATTGTGTTGAAGGCTGAGCTGTAGTCAATGAAAAGTAGCCTTACATAGCTCCCCTGGTGTTCCAGGTGGCTCAGCGCAGTGTGGAGAGCTATGGCTATGGCGTCCTCTGTGGATCTGTTCGCTCTATAAGCAAACTGGTGTGGGTCGAAGGTCTGAGGAAGGCTGGCTTTGATGTGGTGTAAAACCAGCCTCTCAAAGCACTTCATGATGACCGGTGTTAGAGCAACTGGACGGTAGTCGTTGATGATTTTTTGGGCACGGGTATGATTGTGGCTGATTTCAGGCAGGATGGAATGGTGGCTTGTGACAGGGAGAGGTTGAAGATGCAGGTGAAGACTTGTGAGAGCTGGTCTGCACAGGCTTTGAGCACCTTCCCTGGTACTCCGTCTGGGCCAGCTGCCTTCCTGGGGTTTACTGCTCTTAGCACCCGTCTCACTTCGTGCTCCTGTACAGTGAGTGTGACGGTGCTATGTGCTGGTGGAGGCTGAGGTGGTGTGGCTGTGTGGAGCTCAGTTTTCTCAAACCTTGCGAAGAAGCAGTTCAGCTCCTCTGCCAGCGAGGCGCCTGAGTTCCCAGGTGTGATGTTGCAGCCCCTGAAGTTTGTGATTTGTTGTATGTCTTGCCACACCTGTTGTGGGTTGTTGTCAGAGAGGTGGTCCTCTATCCTCCTCCTGTAGGCCGACTTAGCATCCTTGATTCCTCTCTTCAGGTCGGCTCTAGAAGCACTGTTCAGCGCTCTATCACCTGACCTGAAGGCAGAGTCGCGGTTTCTAAGCAGCATTCGGACCTGGCTGGTCATCCAGGGTTTCTGGTTGGGAAAAACCCGGATGCTTTTTTCAACAGTGACATTTTCAATGCAGTACTTGATGTAGGTCAGTACTGTCTCTGTGTGTTCTGCCAGGTCCTGATGTTCAAATACATCCCACTGGGTGTTAGCAAAGCAGTCCTGTAGCTGAGAAAGTGCATCCTCAGGCCAAGTTGTATCAGTCTTTGTAAGGGGTGTAGTTCTCCTCCTGAGAGGGGTGTATGCCGGGGTAAGGAGCAGAGAGAGGTGGTCTGACTGGCCTAGGTGAGGGAGAGGTATGGCTCTGTATGCGTGCTTGATGTTAGAGTAAACATGATCAAGTGTGTTTGCACCCCTGGTTGGACACTTAACATGCTGAAAGAATTTCGGGAGAACCGTCTTAAGGTTTGCCTGATTAAAATCCCCAGCTATAATGTGAACTCCATCGGGGTGAGCACGCAGCTGTGTGTTTACTGTATTTAGCAGGGTGGAGAGAGCTGTGCTAACATTAGCATCCAGAGGTATATATACAGCCGTAACTATCACTACTGTTAGCTCTCTGGGTAAGAAAAATGGTCTGCATTTAACTGACATGAATTCGATGTCCGGGGAACAGTATTTATCTATGATTATGCTATTGTTGGACCAGTCGTTCTGCATGTAAATGCAAAGACCCCCTCCTCTTACCGGAGTCTTTGTTTCTGTCCCAGCGGTGGAGAGTGCGGCCTGCTAGCTGTACTGCAGCGTTGGGGATCCGCGGGTGAAGCCAGGTCTCAGTTATAATCGTAACACAGCAGTTATGAACATAGCGTTAACATTTGATTCATATTGTGTATTTAAAAAACAACAGACTTCAGTAAGTGATTGACCTGTTGCTTCACCAAATTCTGAAGTTGTATGATCACATAAAGTGCCTGCGCTGCCACAAGAGGGCGCACTGTCTATTTAAACTGGCTTTTTTCTCCAGATATTTTTTTTCATTTCTGTTAAAGGAGCTACAGTTGAATATTTCTTCTCACCTCAGTGTTAATGTAATTCATACTTTCATACGCATACTTACTTTTTCCCATTCCTCTCATCACTTATTCTTCAGTTTTGATCGTAGATTAAACCTGGCTTCGTAACTTTCTGACAAGGTCTACATATTTACTATATTTGACCACAGTGGAAGCAACATCACCTCGTCGTCATAGACAAACCACATGCAGGTAAATCATGCTATTGCTCTCGGAGACTTGGATTGCCCAAGATGGGAAGACCATCTCTGGTTCTCTAACAGGGTTAGACTCTGGGCTACTAATGGGTAAGTACATCCATGTTTTTCTTCTCCTACTTAGGTAGACTGTCAGGTAAGTCTATTGTCATCTCTCACACAATGCAGTTACAGTGCATCGTAACACCCACTCCTACTGTACTAACAGTCATGCATTAAAAAAGACAACCCTTCAGAAGTTAACCAAATCAAAACATCACTTATTTGGACATTTAAAATGAGCGTCTCTAATGGTTAAACAATTCTTTACTTTCCTGCAATTATTTAAGTCATTTATTATTTTCTATTTAACAGTTAAAATAGTGTTTTCAAGATACACTTTTGATTTATTATATCCATAGCTTCATTTTCACCCTGTTACTCAATGTTCACCAAAAAGTCTCTTAGTTTAGAGCAACAACTACAGGATTTTTTTTTTATGGTTTCCTACAAAGTGCCCATTGACCTCTGTACATTATATATCTGCAATATACAGTACAAGTATACAGTATGACAACTCAAAACAGACCTCTTAAATATCACAAAAAGAGTAAATCTTCAGGGTAGCACTTGTAGATAGTTCCCTTGTTTGCCTCTGTCACAGTCAGTATCTCTGACTTTATTCACCAGTCACATTTACACTTCTAAAGGTTGCTTGCTGTTCTTGATCTCTCCACCAGATGCTCCCAGTTTCCATCCAATCTCTATGTTTTAAACCTCATCCTTTTTCTAGTGAGACCTGTTGTTTACTGCTCTGTTATTTAAAATCATTCATCATACTTACTTGATTTATTATATTTTTTTAGAAAGAAAAAGGTTAATAATTTACAAATTCTATAAGTTCCAATAAACCACCAAAAGGCTTTTATTAATAACCAAACAAGTGTTTTAATGAGTTACTTCAAAATATTATACATAGTGACTGTTTTCAGTGTTTCCTCAGCTATCACTGAAATGAAAAACATATTTAGAGATGAATATTTATCATTCAAAATAACTTTCTTTTAATAATTCCAACCAACCTCCTTGTAGTCCCGTGTTTAGAGAACTATACTTTTCCGCCAGCAGGGGGAACTGGAGAGTTCATCTTGATTCTCTTGATCCCTCACAAACAAAGGTGGTTTACCTGTGATTAAAAATATGAGGAAGTGCTAACATTTGATACAACCTGTTATTACTCATTGTGAGAAAAAGCCTCAGGCAAATCCAGGTTGTCCTTGAACTCGACAAACACGCTGTAACATGTTAATCTTTATTAAACTATGTTTTAGTCAGATGTGCCGTGGCTGCTTCACTTGAACTTTTACTGCTGATTTTTTCACATCAAAAAATTTACCAGGTGAGTAAACTCGACCAAACTAGATATAGAAATATTATCAAATCATAAAAGCAATGTTAGATCGCTTGTACTGTTGACAGAGATGACATTAAACAGCATGATGTTCCAAAATATAAAGGCAAACAGGCAGTAAAACAAACGGACAATAAAAGCATAGAATAAAATATTAAAATGAAAAAGAATGTCTGAAGTACAGAAGTAAAACAAGGGACAGACTCTGCAAGTCTGATCTCTGGCAGGCTGTTCCACTGTCTGGGGGGCTATGACAGCAAAAGCCATGTCCGCTTTAGTTTTCAGCCTGGACCCTGGAACAGCCAGTGGAGAACTGCCAGAGGATCTCAGACTGCGTCCTGGTTCATAAGGGGTTAAAAGCTCTAAAATATATGTAGGAGCCAGCCCATGTTGTGGTTTGAAAGTAATTAAAATAATCTTAAAATCAGTGAAGGGATGCTAAGATTGGAGTTATATGAGCACATTTGTTTTTTCTTGTTAAAAGCCGGGCTGCTGCGTTTTGGATTGTTTGAATGTGTTTGATTTATTTTTTTACTGAGTTAGGTGTATAATGAATTACAGTCTTCAAGGCTGGAGGAAATAAAAGCGTGGATGATTTTCTCCAGCTCTTTTTGCGACATGGGTGATTTGACAAACATGTGAATAATGTAGAGTATTGTGTGTGATCAGGTCTGAAACGAGGCGCCCTGTTAGGGTTTCAGTAATTATTTATGCTGTAAAGGTTATCAAAAATGAAGTGAGATAGTTTCTGTCAGTGCTGAAAATGTAATTTGTTTCCTCTTGTGGGGTGTTATCAAGTTAAAAGCATCTGACCTAAACTAGTTGAACAGCATTCTGTTCTCTCACATAACACAGTGACTGATAAAGACTCTGAATCTAACACATTTATTTCAGATCTTGCACTTTAACCAGTAGTTTAAAAAGTAGTCATTTACATGTCCGGATTACAACATTTTATATCAACAAGTTAAACATTTTGTGAACTTCTTCCTAACAACAGCAACAGTCCTCTGCTCTAAAAGTGCCTCCTTCCTGTTGGCTGCTACCAAGAAGGGGAGGGACTTGTTTTCCATAGCCAATTGGTAGTTGCCATTAGCTGACACAGCCAATAGGAACAGAGATCAAGTGTAATTACTCTGACTTACAGATTTTTAACCAATAAAAATAAACATATAATCACGGAGCTCATGTTCCACCCGACCCCCAACTCCACTCTCGTTTCACTTTGAATTCTTTTCGTGTCCCAGCAAGAAATTAATTGGGTGAATGAACTTGACGAAAACTAGATAAACAAGTATGAACAAGTAATAATAGAATAGCTGTATAGTTTAAAGGTTATCAGATAACATATTACTAAGATTACATTCATTTTATTGTGAAATCTCATCAACACCTACTCTAATGACCGAACTCTAATAAAAAATTCAGATAGTAGGCCTTTTAGGTCAACATTAACTGAAATCACAAAACGTCCTCCTGTAAGTCTGCTGTTAAGATCCTATCACAGTAACTGATCTAAAAACGGTGATCCATGAATACTTTTCCTGAAGTAACCTGCACCCCATGTGTTCAGCCCATTGATATGGTTTTTATTCCTCTTGAGGTGATGACCTATCAGTCAGATTTAAACTTAGCCTAAGGATTTACCAACAAATAAAAAAGGTTAACTTATGATCAGTAGGACTGATTAAACAACTAAGCAAGGTGATAGTTTCTGTCAGTGATGAGAATGTAATTAGTTCCTCTTGTGGGGTGTTATCCAGTTCAAAGCATCTGACCTAAACTAGTCGAACAGCATTCTGTTCACTCACACAACACAGTGACGGATAAAGACTCTGAATCTGACAAACCTATCTTCAATCTAATGACTTCAGATTATTTTCGGATAGAATTGAAATGTTGAAGTCAGAAAGTATTGGATTGAACTACAGCCAAAAGGTCTTAGACTTGGAAACTTTATTTATCCCTGAGGGCAATTCGGTTCCAGAGTCCACCCAGACCATGTATACATTTACAAACAAACAACAGATGGAGTATGTCAGAGACAACAAACAAATCAGCACTTGACAAAGATGAGCACTGACACCCTCGTGTGGTCTCTTTGGGCAATGACACCCTTTATTCTTAATGAACAAAATTGGTAATGTCTTTGTCAATCAAAAGTGACTAATTTATATATTTAGTGACATTTAATATCAACAATAGATTTGGAAATTGATTTTTGTCAGACGGAATAAATGTTTATTTCTCTTCTGAGTCTTTGTAACTTCATGGCTGTGGATGAAGATATTTAGTCTCTGTGATGTGAATTCTTCTCATGTGGCATAAATGGTGGCCCATGGTGTCCAGAGTTATCACTATAACTAAATGTCTTGCTGGAGTTATACGTGTGCTTTCAGCCACTATATAAGATCCCATAAGTGTTGTACTTTTCTTCAAGTTAAGGGAACTGAAGAGTTGATCTTGATTCCCCCTCACAAACAGATTCAGTTCATCAGTGTGTTAGACTAAGATAAAGTGCTCAGATCTTGCACTTTAATAAAACCAGTTACCAGGAAGGGGTGGGACTTGTGTTCCATAGCCAATCGGTAGTCGACATAACTGACACAGCCAATAAGAACAGAGTCCCAGTTCAGTTACTCTGACTGACACATTTTTAACCACTTACATTATACAAATAAACACGAGCTCATGTTCCACCCTCAACTCCACTCTCGTTTCACTTTAAATTGTTTTTGTGTCACAGCAAGAAATTCATCGGGTGAGTTACCAGAAAACTAGATACTCAAAAATGAAGAAGTAGCCTAATGTTACCTGTATAGTTTAAATGTTATCAGATAATGTCTTAATGATTATATACATTTAATTGTCAATTCTGAGTAAAAATACACCTGAGATGGATTAATCTTCAGATTCACACTCTGTGCTGCATTTATTATTCAGACAGGAAAATATTTGTGTGTGGTTTTCCGTAATCATAAAAATAAAGGACATAATGAAAAATCCATTATATGCGAGTTATTAAACACAACACTGCAACCTTACTCCAATGTACAGAGATAACCAACATAACTGATATGAACATGAGAGACTGTATTCTTTACTGACCTAACATAGCGATGGCAAAAAATACTGTAAATGTCAGTTCTCATAAAAATAACTTCCTTCATGTATTTATATGAACATAAATACAGAAGATGAATAGATACTGGGCAGCACTATTGAAGTTACAGTCACACCTGCATGCTAATGTTTATTAAAGGTACACTTGAGGAGCGCCTCTTTACTAGTCCCTCTGAATACCTGAGAGATTAACATTTTATATCAGTACACCATTGCCACACATTACATACAGTTGTTGCTTCTCGCCTGTAATTATTTGCTGTACTTTGCATTTGCTCATACAATCGGAACTATCCTGGCTAATGAGTATAAGCTTTCATTTCAAATGTCCACTCCTATATGAAATGAAAAGAAAACCTACAAACTCTATGAACACAGACATGTTCTAACTGTCCAAACGATGGAGAGCTAAATAACTTGAATCTTTTACAGAACTAAGGGACAGCTGACTGGCCAACAGCAATGCACAGTAGGCGCGACAGATAGACTAAGGCATATAAGAGTAATATAAAAGAACAAGTAGAAATGCATGAAAGGATATGCAATCTTCATAACAATCAGCGTGAATATTCAGCTATTTCTATAAGCTTAATGTAATTCAACTAAGCAGAGGCTGTGAGACTCTTCACTTTTTCCCACTTGTCACTCAAATCTTCATTCATATCAAATCACATAATTCTTTAAAGTTGTTCATTTTGCAATAATTGACCTTTGCTTGTGTAACATTGCAGCACTTACTGTCCTGGGTTTGTGTAAGCATTATGTTACAGTTCATACCAAAGTACAAAGTAAGTAAAAGCAAACACACAGCTTTGATTTAGTTCAGTCAATTTTTATTTAGTTTCAGGATTTGCACAATATAATTGTTGTTCTCTTTATCGGATACTTACCTTTATTTATTCTTTTGTTCAGTTCCCCATGTGGTCCTGCAGCTAAAGGGGCTGGTTCAGCACTTCCTGGGTATTTATAAGATTGATGATGTTATCACTGACATCATTGGGGCAAATCGACTGTAGGGTTTATCTTGAGTTATGTTGTCTTTGTCTTTTTATTTCTTGCCTATTTGAGTTATTAGTAGAATATAATTTAATGTTTAAAGTTAATTGGGTTGGGTTAATGAGCTAAGGTTCATTTTAGGGTTCATGTTGATTTCTTTGGTTTCAGAGAAAAGTGTACACCCACCCTTTGAGTTATGTTACACCAAGCTGCAGCTAATTTGTTATTGTGGCAGTCTATAAAGCCAGGAAAAGTTTGAAAAGGAACATTTTTATTTTATAATATTAATTTTTTAATTCACAAACAGATAGTTTATTTTTCATGTGTTTTCATTGTTAATAAAATACATATTGATATATATCGAGTATCGCCATTCAGCTAAACAATATCAAGATATGAGTTTTGGTCCATATCGTCCAGCCCTATGCCTTAGTTTGATTTAGTTTTGAGGTAATTTACCTTATTTCCTTTGAACTTTTGTTTTTATTAACTTAAATGAAGTCTGCTGAAATGCCTTCCTACCACCTTCCTAATCACTTGAGCTAAACTACTTTACAAGTATATGAATTCAGTGATATTACAGGAATTGCTATGAATGATGTCTGCACTCATTGATTTATTTACTAATGAGTAATGTGCTACTGTACATGTTACCCTTTTAAATATTTTAAATCCTTTCTCTAGGTTCTCAAACAGAGATGTTCTTTCCATTGGAATTAGTCTCTGATGACATCATGGCGACTGCAGCAGCAGGTGAGTCCAGTCAGACTCTGTTTTATCCTCTGTCTACATGTTTAAAGACTCCAAAAGAGATACTGAGACATTTAAGCAGGTCAGTGAGTCTTGGATTTAAGAAATAGTAACAGCCTTAACACTTTTTATTTTCTTGAGCAGATATATTTTATGCATCACTACATACAATATATCATTCTAAACACAGAGGGGTCTGGTGTATGTCCTTAACTTTATAAAGGATGAATGTGCACCTTTTTTGATCCAGTAGATGTCGTCCTTGAGCACCAGCATGAAACCAAAATCAACTAATGTTTGGCCAACCACTCTCCCCTTGCGTTAGCACATAGTTATCAAACTGTCAGATTGTCAAAGTCCCTGCTCCTCTCCGCTCACATCACCGCTCCCTCTCACTCTGCCCGACCCTGAGCAGGTTAGATGACAGAGCAAGGTGCTCTAACTATGCGAGGTATTGCATGTAATGTGGTAAAATATAGAAATGTATGCTCATTTAGATATAATAGTAATGTGACTGGGCTTAGACAGGCTACATAAACTTAATTGAAAGGCTCAAATATATTTTTCGGCTCCAGATGGATATGTATTTTTTTCTTCACATCGCGATGACGATGCTGTAACAATATATCGTGCAGCCCTATAGTGAATTAAATGCAGAGAAATATAATGGTGATTGAGTCTGTAGTAAAGGCTTTCTTCTTAGAAAAACGTATCACATTCAAAATTCCCTCTTAAAATATCACAGTGCAGCATATAAGTGCAATTAGCCTTCTTTCATATTTTAGGACAAAATAAGTTTCTATGTCTACCTGCATTCCAAAACTAAAAGAGATTAATGTCAATAAATAATGAAAGCAATGTTTGCATATATGTGTTACTTTCTCTTAAGTAACTCTCTTCATGATGGTTTGACATCCTAATATATATAATAGGCCTATTTTTCATGTTTCATTCTGTTGACATATTTCACAACAGGAAGTTTTCCTGCACTCCTTCATAAAGTGATCATTTCACTCTCAGACTGTACGGCACTATTGTCTGAAATCTCTGAATAAAGTTGAACTTTTATTTGTCATCATAGTTTTAGCTTACCTTGTGCATTTTAATTTGATATTTTTAATCCTCCATCATTCAATATTTTGCTCTATTTCTGTTATTGGGCTATTTTCTTACCTTGTGCCGTTGGACCACCTAACTGTGTTCAAAATACATGAACTCCAGTATGTGTTCAAACTCATCTCTGTGTGTTCTCAAAGTGAATTATTAAAGAGGGAAAACACACAAACAGAAAAACTGATACAAAGTTATTTTGGGTAAGAAGCATAAAACAGGGTTTTTCCTGCATAAACAATTCTTTGGCGCCCCCCAAAGAGGTTTTACCCAGCGCCAAAGGAAAATCCAGAGCGCCAAAAGAAAAAAAAGACGATGAAAATTGCAAATCAAATCCTCCCTGAATGTTAAAAGTATCAATACATCAAACGACTGTTGAACAAGCAGAACATAAACTTAAATACGACGTCTCTGACTTCTAGCAGTCATCTCCCCTCTCATCCGTTTACGCATGTGGCTCGCGCTGGATAGCCAGCTGATTGACTGTTCGTTTCTTTTGATTGGTTCCGTCCGCTCCGCTGACACCCACAAGCGCTAAATTCAGGTTGATTTTCCATTTGGAGTTAATTTCAAAGAGCAATGCTCTTCATGGCGGTAAATATTTATCCCAACAGTCATGTTAAAACTATACTAAACCGCGTATGACGTATAGCTGCGGCTACTTGTCCCTGCTCCTCTGCTGTCTGCAGACGGGTCATCGGGGGGGGGCACGCCGAGACGACACACACCAACATACATGGCTGCAAACGCGCACACACACACCGGAACACCAACCACCGCACACACCTGTTGACTTGTCGTGAAACGGAACCCGGTTGATCCGCTATCCGTATGGACCGAGTCGGGAACGCACGTTCAACTTTTCTCTGTTCAATTCCAACGTGTCTGCTTTTATCAACAATCAATATCTTAACGACTGTAACGTCAGCCAGCTGTAGTCTGTGAACTTCTCCACACAGACTGTCAACCAGCGCTGCGTTAGAGCCAGCAAATATATTTTTATTATTTCTCAATTTCCTGATCTGATCAAATTATCCAAATTATCTGTGACTTAAATCTGTGATTATTTGACATAATACCTTAGTAATTCAAATAAATGTACTTTTGGCAGGATGTGACCTCGCCTCTCCCAATCTCATTACACCCCTCTCCCTCAAAATCCCTCTCCTCCCATGTTTCATTGTTGCAATTAAAAAAAATTCTTTACCAGATTGAATTGGGGTTTCAGTAACTTAAGCATAATGATAATATTATTTATAAAATGGTCAGAAATAACAGGAAATGCACAGATTTCTGTCAAATAAGGTAATACTGAGCCAGGACAAACCCTGTAAAAGTATAAAATCCTCCCACTTCTCGTCTCCACTTCTTTTTAAAGCCAACTGTCACCCTACAGAGGCTCTGCCTTAAAAAAGGGAGGCATTTTTAGCTTTAATAATAAAAACAAGCGATTATCACTTCAGGCCAAATCTTGACCTTAAACAAAGAAATCTAAAAACATGTTCAAAACTTTTTTACCTATAATAATAATAATAATAATAATAATAATAATAATAATAATATTGCATTTTATTTAAGGGTGCCTTTCATGTCACTCAAGGTCACCTTACAGACACAGCAGTAGAGTAAAAAACACGAACACTATCAACTACTTAAAAACAAAAACACAAAAACAGCAGCTGTGAGCTGTGATCTGAAGGTGGGGAGATAGTTAATGTCATGGATGGTTTGTGAGAGAGAGAGTTCCAGAGACGGGGGGCCGTACGGCTAAATGCTCGAGATCCCATTGATGATAGGCGGAAAGGAGGTGTGGTGAGGAGCATGGAGGAGGCAGAACGGGGGGACCAAGAGGGTGTGCAGGCAGGGTCCGAAATTAACTTTTTGACTCACCGGCCAAGGTGGCAGGTAGATGAACAATTTCATATCAGTCGATATATAAATAATAATACATTTAAAAGCTGATTTTTGTTCCTGAGTGAAAGATGAAGAAACCAGATAGTTAATTATGGTTTAATTATTCTTTATTGTCAGAACATAAAGAATTATAATTAAACAGGAACATTTCACCATCATAAGCTCAGAGCACGGAGGTAAACAAATCAAGCAAAAAAAGGCAGTGACTAACAATAAATAATACACACACATGTAGGCACACACACACAGACTTACCTTTAAATAGAAAGACATTTTAGCTGTGGACTTTAGCTGAATGTGAATGTTTGATAGTTGTGTGGGTTTATTTACAATGTTACAATTCACTTAGCAGACGCTTAGCGCTCAGTCTGTAGGGACTTGGGTTGGGAACCGGAGGGTCCCGTTGTGGGACCCTCCGGTCCCGTTGTGGACCAAATATGGAAGTTGGTCTGGTAGCTGGAGAGGTGCCAGATCACTTCCTGAGCACTGCCGAGGTGCCCTTGAGCAAGGCACCAAACCCCCTCCCCACCACCAGCTCAGGAGCGCCTGCTGTGGGCAGCTCCGTCACTCTGACATCTCTCCATTAGTGCATGTCCATAGGATCCTGTTTGTGCATGTGTGTGTATATTTCAGCCTGTTTGTGTGTTGCATGAACTACAGAGTGTAAAAACTGAAATTTCCCCTTGCGGGAATCAATAAAAGTAAATCTTAAATCTTATTACCGCTGTTTTGGATGATAAAGATAGTCATCTACCGTTGTCTCCAAGCGTTTCTACAACAAACTAGGCCTACATCATGTCCGGTCCTGACAGTGGAGATGACTCACGGCCAACTTCCACCAGATGCGTGTCCGGTCCGTCTCCGTTTTTTTACGTGTTTATAAGGTTTATATAGAGTTTTATACCACATACATCATATTATCTCACAGTGTCGCCAGTTAGTTTGTTTAATTACTGCTATTAATGTTATAACTTGCACGCTTTATAAAATGTGTTAGTTCATGTCACCTCCCAGGCTCCGTAGACTTCTACTTTATTTATGTGTAAAATGTCATGAAAGACTGTGCACACCTATGACAAAATGTACTTGTTTCAATCATAGATGATCTGCATCCCCTGAGGCGCTGTAACAGTATGGAATGGTTGCCACCTGACAGTGAGTAAAACTTCTATCCATTTGTATAAGAATATCTGTTTTGGTCACATCTGTAAAAACAGTAGGTAATCAAATCCCAAAATAAAGAAAGAAAACTGGATTTAAAAAAATAGCCAGTTAGTCTGTTAAAATTTTTCTTTTCACAGTGTCTGAGTTGAGGGTTGTTCTGCTGGGGAACTCATGGTCTGAGAGGAGTTCAGTGGGGAACGTCATAATGAGAGAGACTGTGTTCAACACTGGAAAAGAAGCAAACCAATGTGAGCAAGTCAGAGGACATATAAAGGAGAAAGACATAGTTCTTATCAACACTCCAGATCTGCTGCATCCCACCATCTCTGAAGACAAACTGACAGAACATCTGACAGACTGTGTGAGACTCTCTGATCCTGGACCTCATGTGTTCCTGTTGGTTCTCCAGCCTGATGACTTCACAGAGGAATATAAACAGAGATTCTGTAGAGTTCTTAAACGCTTCAGTGATCAGTCATTTGAAAATTCACTGTTACTGATATCAACACCCAGAGAGCAGGGCTCAAGTGGTGTTAAGATATATTTACAAAATCAACCCTTAAAAGAGATGATCAGAGAATGCAGATACAGATATTTGGAGCTGGCAAACCTTGAACTTCCAGAGCTGTTGACCCGTTTGGGTCAAATCGTGAAGGAACACAATGGAGAGCATGTCAGCTGTGAAGTGTTCATGGATGCCCTTACTGATACACAAAGAATACAACAAAAGGAAAGGCCCGGAATCGTGGATGCTGTTAGATCTGCTGGTAAGAGATCTGTTCTAATCAAAATGTTTAAACTCAAAATCATTACTGATCTCATGAGAATATGAAGCTGATAGTCAATGATGTCATCTTTTAACAGGTCTTTTTACCAGGGATAACATGGTGACACCCCCTCCCTCAGGGGAACGTAAGTAAACTTTCATAAATAAACACATTTTATTATTACTGACCAGTACAATATTGGCGCCACTGTGGTTGACCCTTATCCCCAAAAAACTCATCTCCCTTTAGAGAAAACTTGGGAAATTATAATCACTTTTTTTTTTTTGTTATTATTATTATAAATATATTGTATCCAAAAATGTGAAACCGGAATCCAATAGAGACTTGACTATATTATCTGAGAGCAGTACAAAGTTCATCTCCCGCACTAAAAAACAACTTGGGCCCATGCCCATAATACAAAAGGTGGTGAGCCATTTTGTACTGATTTACAATCAATCAATCTTTATTTGTATAGTGCCAATTCATAACAAATGCTGTCTTTAGACACAAAAATAGTAGATAGTAGATCTAGACCATACTCTTTTATATTATTTACAAAGACCCAACATTAATCTACCATGAGCACAGTAAAGTTACAGTGGCAGGGAAAAACTGCCTTTTAACAGGAAGGAATCTGGAGCATCACCAGACTCACCAAAAGAGTGAGTTGTATAATTAAAATAATGCCTATTTAAGCCATGAACAAGGTTCAAGGTTCAAGGTTGTCTTTATTATCCCTGCTAGAGGGCAATTTGTTTTGCAGTCAGCAGTAAAACACACACATACATACAGCCCGAAATGAGCAAACAACATAGAAAGGACAGTAAATAATAGATAAGAAACAGAGGCAACACAGTTAGTGGTTTAAAAAGGTGATGGCAGCAGGAACAAATGAGTTTCAGGGTGCATATTCAAAATCAGTCCTCTCGAAGGCTTTATCCGATCCAGCCCAATTTGGTCTTTGTACCGTAGATACCTTGGAGAATAAAATGTATTAAAAGCTTAAGTTTTGTTAAAGGGCGTGGCCATGGCTGGGGGGTTAAAATGTATGTAAAATTACAGAAAATCACTATAGGTTTATATATGCAAGGTCCAGCACTGTAAAGCGCAGAAGTTAAATAAGTAATAAAGTGTATTTGTATGTATGTGTGTAAACTGCTTCGCAAAAGTTATGCTGTAATAAAGTAAAAGTTATGGACACATTAAATCAGGAAGCATACATGTAAATTACTGTATACTTCCTGTTTTAATGTGACGGTTTAACAGTTTGTAAACAGGTTGAGGAATATAAATATATATAATGATTATGTAGGTATGAACAGACACACACAGACAGATATTGATTTAATGGTTCATAGTTTTTTTTCCTGCTACTGTCTGGATTAAGCTAATTAGAAGCTAACATGAAGATTATGAGTTTTTCTTTCATTAAACCATTGAAAGCTAAATATGGAAAACAGAATGTAAGCTTTAGTTTAACCATGTGGCATGACTTAATGTCTCTCTACACGTTACATTTTATTTTTCTATTACAGTCAGAATTCTGCTGCTGGGGACAGACGACAAAACAACAAAACTTGGAGACTTTATCACCGGAAAAGAACACCACATCTCAAGTGTCTTAAAAAATACTTTTACAGGCAAACAAGTGGTGCAGAGTGGAGAATGGAGAGGAAAGCCTCTAACAGTTGTGAAAACTCCAGAGGTTTTCAGTGTTTCTTTGGAGAAGTGGAGAGAAGAGATGAAGAAGGCTGTGAGTCTCTGTCCTCCTGGACCAAATGTTGTGCTGCTGTTAGTGAAACCTTCTGATTTCACTGAAGAGAACAGACAAACACTGAAGTTCATCCTGAGTTTCTTCAGTCAAGATGCTTTTAAACACTCAGTGGTCATCAACACACATAAGGAGGATAAAACAGGTGTCTCTTTTAGAAGACTCATTAAAGACTGTGGAGAACGACTCTGCAGTATGGCTGACAACAACCGTGATGTATTAATGCAAAAGATTGAGAAAACTGTTCATGAAAACAAAGGAACCTTTCTCACTGTCATTGAGGATTCAGTCGCCCCAAAGTCTGGTCTTATGAAAACAGCTTTGAGCCTGGTTCTGTGTGGAAGGAGAGGAGCAGGGAAGACTTCAGCAGCTGAGGCCATTTTAGGTCAGACAGATCTTCATTCAGTCTCCAGCTCATCAGAGTGTGTTAAACATCAGGGAGAGGTGTGTGGACATTGGGTTTCCCTGGTGGAGCTTCCTGCCCTGTATGGAAAACCTCAGGAGGAGGTGATGAAGGAATCATTCAGGTGTATCTCTCTCTGTGATCCTGAGGGCGTCCATGCCTTCATCCTGGTTCTACCTGTGGGTCCACTCACTGATGAAGACAAAGGAGAGTTGGAGACCATGAAGAACACATTTGGGAGTCGATTCAATGACATCACTGTGTTGCTGTTCACTGTTGAGTCAGATCCCTCAGATCCAGCTGTTGTTAACTTTCTAAAAGAAACCAAGTCCATCCAGGAGCTTCTTCGGAGCTGTGGAGGAAGATCTTTGGTTCTAAACATCAAGGACAAGCAGCAGATCCCAGAGCTGCTGTACATGGTGGAAAAGATGCACAAAGATAAATCCAAATCATCCATCTTCACAACACAAACATTTGCACATGCCCAAATAGAAAAGATCACAACTCTACAGGCTGAGCTGAAGAACCTGAAAACAAAAGACCCAGTCATCTGTAAGTATTATTTATTTTATTTTATAAATATAAATTATACTAAATCACTTTTTAAAATAAACAACCTATTGTTAATCATACTTTAAAGTCTGTATCTATACTGTGCAATTGTCAGCATTGAAGGTAATTCTAGGCCCTCTTTTTTTCACAGGTGATGATGATAAGCTGAGTCAAGAGAGTCTCAGGATTGTGCTGATAGGGAAGACTGGCACTGGGAAGAGTTCTTCAGGAAACACCATTCTAGGAGGGAAGACATTTGAAGCCAAATCATCCCAAACATCAATCACAAAACGTTGTCAGAAAGCACAAAGTGATGTGAACGGTCGTCCGGTCACTGTGGTCGACACTCCTGGTCTGTTTGACAATAGCTTGTCCCATGAAGAGGTTTATGAAGAGCTGATTAAATGCATCAGTCTCCTGGCTCCAGGACCACATGTCTTCCTGTTGGTGTTACGCATCGGCAGATTTACACCAGAGGAGAAGGAGACATTACAACTCATCAAGAAAGACTTTGGGATGAATGCTGACAAGTTCACCATCGTTCTTTTAACTGGAGGAGATTCATTAAAGCATGATAACATGTCCATTGAAGAATACATTGAAGAGGAATGTGATGATTCCTTTAAGAAACTGATTGCTGACTGTGGAGGAAGATACCATGTGTTTGATAACTATGAGGAACAAAAAAGAACACAAATCAGTGAGCTGATAACCAAGATTGAAGAAATGGTGAGAACTAATGGAGGCAGCTGCTACACCAATGAGATGCTGCAAGAAGCTGAAGCCGCTATAAAGAAAGAAATGGAGAGATTCTTGAAGGAGAAGGAAGAAGAGATGAAGAGAGAGATGGATGAGCTTCAAAAGAAACACGAGGAAGAAATGAAACAAAGAATGGAAGAACAGAGGATAGAAATTGAAAAGGAGCGACAACTGAGAAAAAAACAACTCCAAGAAAAGCAGGAGCTGATCAACAAGGAGTGTGAGGAGAGAAAGAAAGAACAGCAAAAGAGAGAAGAAGAAAACAGGAAAAGAGACAAACAGGAAGAAATTAAGAAACAGGAATGGGAACAGAAACTCTCAGCTTTGGAGAAACAGAAAGAATCAGAATCAAAGGAAACAATTGAGAAAAAGCAGGAGGAGTACAAGGAAGAGATGAGAAAGCAACAAGAGACTTGGGAGAAAGAAAGAAGAGAAAGAAAACAAGAAGATGAGCAGAGACAACAGGAGGAACAAACAAAACTTAAAGAGCTCCAAGATGAATATGAAAAAGAAAGAGAGAGTAATAAAAAGAAAAGAGAGGAAGAGGACAAATACAGAAGAGAACAGGAGGAGAAGGAGAGAAGAGAATTGGAAGAAAAGTATGAGAAACACATGGAGGAAATGAAGAATAAGTATGAAGTGGAGGCCAGAAAACAAGCTGAAGAACTCAATGATTTCAGACAGAAATACATGAAGGAATTCAGATCACTGGTAGAGAAACACATGGAGCAAATATGTGAGTTGAAGCAAAGACAAAGTGACAAAGAGTACAATCTTTTACAAAACCTCTCGAAAACCAAAGAAAGAAATCTAAAAGAAGAAATTGAGGAATTAAAGGAATTAAAGGAACAGCACGAACAGGAAATAAATGAAATGAAACAAAAACATGAAAGCAAATGTACCATCTGCTGATTGTTCCATCAACTCTTGATTATGTCATTTGCTGATTGAACACCGTCTGTTTGGTGTTTCTGCTGGACCACACGGTATGCAGCCAGTAGACTGTAATTTTCTTCTAAATGACTTATTGATAAACAAAAAATCCCCCTGGAACATGCTCAACGGTGTCCAAGAAGAACATCAAGAGACTTTCGATAAAATAAATGTTCTAAGTTCTCGCTAATAATGTTTTCTACAAACATTCTAGGACATAATTTAAAGTAAACACAAGATAATAAACAGGATGAGTCCTCGTTGAGAAACATGCCTGTCACAAAAAGCATTCTGACAGGTACATTTTACTTTCAACGTTGACATGGAAACCTTTCAAACTAAATGGAACATGTGGGGTGTTTCAGTTCATCGAGTGACCCTGTAAACTGGTGACTTTCAGCCGAAAACACGGTGGCTGCAATTGTCTTTATTTCATTTTTCATTAAATACAATAAATACACATCTAATGAGTATATTTTGACATGACAATGAAAAACTATCACTGGCATTCATGGACACATTCAGTTGAAAGTCAACAGTTAAGGGTCACTCGTTAAACCAAACAACGGGACCATGGCGTCCTTACACGGAGAAAAATGTTGGAGAGCAGACGCTGCTGACGCTGTGTTCTGACCACGAGTCATCAGCCACCCAAACTGATCAGACTCAGTCGGTGACTCCATCTAACATAACTGATATGGTGTCATTTTTGCTGTTTTATATACTGTAGAAAGTTGTAAGAGAGATGCTGCCACAAGAGGGCGCCCCGTGTATACAGTAAAACAGGCCTGTTCCTGCTAAGAAGTGATTCCTGTTTGACTTCTCAATTCAGTTTAGATGTAAATCAAACACAAGGTCGCCATTGTTCCAAATATTGTTTGTATAATTTTAGGGTTTTGATTATTTCAGGGCTTATGATCTCTGTATTTTCAATTGTTTTTATGTTATTGTAAAATATGTTTTTTTGCTTCCTATAGTTGGTTATAAATACTCATACAAGTTATGTCATTTATTCAAAAAATGTAGATAAAGGATTTTAAGAAATATTTTGGTATTTTTTTCAAGATTACATAATTTTATACTCACAAATGTCTAATTCCCTGAGGTAAAAGTTGTTTTTCTTTATTCTATGTCTGTGATAATAAAAATAATCTGAACAAAATAACACCTTTTCAAACGTCACCTTTAGGAAATAATACACTTACATTTAATAGACCTGAAGCTATATGAGTATTATCTAATCTACAGAGTGATAATCCAGCAGATCAGATGCTACCTTTCATGATTTAGTTTTTAAAGTTGACTTTTAAATTGTACTTTTTATGTCTGGTTAGAATAAGAATAAATCAGTCAATAGTAGCCACGTTGTAAACAAGGCTCTAAGAAACCTAAAGCTGTAGCTTTAGTGACACGAGTTTTACAAACATGTTTTTAATTTCTGAGTAAAGGCATTTTGCAAACAAAGTCTGTTTTCTTTTCCGTCCAAAAAAAGGATCTCATGTTGTGTAAATCATGTTTGCACACTGACCCAGAAACTTTTCCATCATTATTATTTTTTTCAGAACAGGTTAGAGTTTCTGTGTGTTTCTGCCTCCATCTATTTTTGTCTCAGTGTTCAGGATCAATTGCATTTTGATGTGTGGTTACAGTAGAAGGCAGCAATCTGTCAAACTTGACTTCTATCATCCTGAAATACACCTGGAAGTGATCTATGGAGTTAGATCAGTCGCAGTATTAACAAATGCACACAGAAGGATTCACAAGTGTATTTCAATGCACACACAGATATATTTCATTCTATATAAATGTAAAACAAATCCAGAAATAAAAAAAAAGATTCACAAATGATTCACACAAATATTTATAGTTTTGTATATATGTAATAGAAATCCCCAAATATATAACAGTTTGCAAATTCAGACTGAACAGTTTATTGTGGACAGGATAATTCTGCAGCTCTTAGTAATCGGGGAAACTCTCCTTGCTATTGTAACCAAGCTTTCTGGGTTTGTCAGACTTGATACACTTGATCATAAAACAATAAACGGCACATAGATGGGGAGTTTCTTCTGCCACGGCTTCAACTTAATTCCAAATCCAGACCCACGTGCACATCGAGTCAGATATCAACAACAACCACTGCTTTACGGCAGCTACGGTAAGTCTCTAGGGACACCTTCCTCGAGCGAGTAGATACACAGGGGGTACATCCCAGTTCCCTTAATTGCATCCAAGTGTCCTCCACTTGCCTCCTCCACTTGCGTCTTAGTCCCTCCCACCAGAGATGCATGGAGAGATGCAAGGAAACAAAGCAGAGGAGAGAGGAAATGAGATGTGTTTAAGAGACATGAGACGTCCTTTCCTCTACAGCATCACGTGAAGCGACGCCTGTTTGTGATGATGACATCAGCTGATCACGTTCAGCTGTCAGTTTAACAGCTGTTTATGTCCGCACAAATACGCACTGTGTTATTTGTAATAAAATACACACAGTAACAGTGTTTAGTCTGTGTACTTTATTTGATAACAAACACATGAAGAACAACCTGCTGTCTACTTAAAACCAAGAGGACAATTTCTACTGGCAAAAATATTGAATACTGAATTGTTTATTTATTTGTATTTGTAAAAAAAAACGTGACATTTTCCAAACATGAAGATCATTAATGATCAATCTTATATGAAACTTTATTAAAGTAGGCCTAAGTAACTATGAATGTAACGTGTTTCTGACAGACGACTCCCACGCTGTCAGCCTTTCATTCTTAATAATAGATTAAAACGGGCAAACAGTCAGACTGATCATGAAAATAAATATAGGCCTACCTGTTATAATTATGAAGGAATCGTTAATGATCTTTTGATTTGAACATTTCATATTAACAGACTTTTGGTTTGATGGTGAATCAAAAAACAAATTAAATATAAAGTCGGGAGTGATCGACCTACCTCTTATATTAATTTAAAAAGGTAAATGGACTTGAGCTTATATAGCGCTTTTCTAGTCTTCAGACTACTCAAAGTGCTTTTACCGCATGCCACACCTACACATTCTCACACTAATGGTAGTGATCGCTATGTAGTATCATCCATCAGAAGTAACTAATCCCATTCATACACCGCCACCGAAGCAGGGGGAGCAATTCGGGTTTAAGTGTCTTGCTCAGCTGGGTATCGAACCCACAACCTTCCGGTTCAGAGGCGAAAACTCTACCAACTGAGCCTTAACCGGAGTTTGGCAATAGGTTTGTGGTGGTAGAATGAGTTTTTTCACAGATGTTTAATGTGGCCTTCAAAGTTCAGGTGAGGGTCCATTTTGATGCCGAGATTTGTGACGGTTGGAGAGAGGGGGATGTCTTGGCCAAAAAAGGTGATGCTGGTTATGGGGGATGACCTGATCTGATGTGGGGTGCAGAAGCAGTAGAATTGCTTTTGTTTTGGTAACAGGTATAGCATTGTTAACCACCCTCAGACATGCAAGTAGTGTTTTGAGGGTCCAAATCCGCTTTTTACGGACTCAGAGCATTATTGGACTATTGTCCTCTTTCTACTCTCTAATCTACCTCTGCGTAAAACTGCTTTGTTACGTGATGATTTTTTAATCGATGTAGTAAGCCGGACCATTGCTAAAGTATTGATAATTGATCTAAACATCTCGGACAGTGCTCAGGTGGTGTTGTCTAATCATAGCACTGACTGAAATGAACGTGTTAACCCAAAGATAATATATTTATAAATTCAATAACACGAGAAATGTAAAAGATACATGTGCAGCAGGCACTTTGTTTTGAAAATTATGAGTGGTCTGCTTATTTAGCTATGAACAAGAAGACAGTGCATTTCTGATTCATGTTAGATTGCCATGCTAAATTTGCTATTTTTCTGTCTCTTTTTTCTCAGTACATGATCACAGCAGATTACACAGAACACAACCTCCAGTATCCTAACGAGTGCACCAAGGTTCCATGATGAGGTTGGGTGGCAGACAGACTCCCCACAAGTCTCAGAGGCCACACAGACATACCTACCTCCGAAGGGGTCGTCAGTCCACACACAGTTGGCCTGGGGTACACTAAGGGACAAGCAAAGGTACGCACACACACCTAAAAAAATGTCCAACTGCTGAAATCTGACCAAGAATATCAGAAAACTGATTTCATTACATAATTGCTGATTTTAGCTTTTTGTATTGTAGCTTGATTCTGTCTGTGATGCATAACAAAGAACATGCTGAACGTGATGAAGCAGAAACCTCTACAGGACAGCTGGTCTATAAGGTGGCATTCCTCGAATCCAAAAAAAGCCAGAAACAACATACAGTGAGTTACAAATTATTTTATTTTTCAAACCCAAAAGCACCAACAATTTTTAAACCTTTACAGTGATATTTAAAGTGATAAATACCTATTTAAATGTACCTTCAAAGTCTTTGTAAACGTTTCCTAAAAGTGTGAAAAATGAGCAATAACCAAACATCATGAAATAGATTTTTGTGCTTGAATTACTTTTTTCAGAATATGTCGGGGACTTGATGGCACTGGTGTTGGAGAAGGTGTTTCAGGACCCAGGAATTTTCATGAAATTCATTCATCTTGTTAACTTGGTTGGTAGTGTTGTGGATTTTTCTGTTGGTAATGAAAGCTCTCAAGTCAAAGTCTTTTGTCTTTGTGTATTTTATTGCATATAATAAAAAGTTATTTTGCAAAAGGGGTAATCAGCTACAAAAGTAACATCAGTCACAAGTGCATCAAAGATTCCCGGGGCAGTCCAGGTTGCAGAGCATATTTATACTTTCACAGGGTGTAGGTATGTTACATATACATGAGTGATACATCGTCATTGGTTTCAGCTTGCCCTAGTGACTACGCCTTCTGCTAGTTTGCCTGGTGATTTATCTATGCAAGCTTCTTTCTATAAGGTACCTGGTATGGAGGAACACCAACAGAAACTCTTGTGTCCGGAGGGCACTGATTTAGGGTCATGCTGTACCCAGATCCTGAGGAGTGTTCCTGTTGGAGATACAGACCAAGGCCATACAGAGAAACAGTTTCTAATTGCTAAATGACGCACGATCATCCTAATCTTTTAAGGTCAAACGAAGGCAACAGACAGATAGTATTTTTCCTTGATACAAACGTAACATACGTTGCTATATCCCGGTTATAGTATTCTGGTCGCGGTACGTATGAGGATCTTTGGGGTGAGTCACCTACATGCACCCCTCAAACAGACAGGACAGTTGCACACACATTCAGGTGAGGCAGGATACACCTTCATGTTTACGCAACACGTAAGGAGAGGCATTAAGTTACAGACTCACTGGCCTTAGCGTTAGGCAATGTTAGGCGCAAGGATAGCATGGGGGGGGGGGGTTGTGTAGCGGCGTAACAATTAGTGATTGTGAATGTATTTAGTAGGCACATAGATTAAATATATGAACCCATAAAAGGGCATAATATGACACATTTAAAGGCTCATTATTTACTCGATTACGATTTTCATTGCAAGTAATTTTTTTTACTTCAGTGAGATTACATCTCTCAAAATCGTATTGTTGTTTGCAATTTTAGAAGTTTTGTTTGATTTTTTTTTTGCACAATTATGATTCCATATAGTCTGAGTGTGCGTGTTGAACGCAGCTAGAAACACAGGAAGTGTAGGGCTGTCTGTGACTTTGTAGCGTTTTTGTATAAGTATTTTCAAGGTAAAAGCCATTTTCTGTCTTTGTTTTTAAAAACCAAGACCGAGGTGTCCTCATAACCGATTTTGACCTTGGGCTATAGTCACGTATACTTCCCTTGTGAGTGTCTTTTGTCTTTCACTCCACTGTCAGACTCTGCAGACAGAGTGGGTCCTCGCAACAGACCGTGGAATGGGGCGGAGACGGATAAAAGGAACAACACTGTTCTTATTGGATAGCCTGAAACAGCACATAATGTCCCGCAGAAATTGAAAAAGGCCTAGGCTACGTAGCGTTGTAGACTTGTCGCCTGTAACGTTTATAAATATAATTAGCCTTTAAGGCTACAGCTACAAATGAAAAAGAAAGGTTATTTATGGTAAATTATGTTTTCTTGTGTGCTGTTGTTTAGGGTCATTAGACTTAGGTTTCATTTGAGAAGTGTTATACGATCCATTCAATTGATGATTCCCAGTCATTATAGCCCTCTCATTTGCTTCTTAAAAATGTCTTCCTGTTAGGTTAGAAAGATTAGCCATAACATTTTTAAGACTACTTTTCTTAATATGGAAAATAAACTCTTTAGATCTAATCACGAAAACATTATGTGTTAAATGTTAAATTGGATATTTCTCTGACTCAATATTGTATTTATGTTTACTTTTTCATTCACAGTTCAACATAGTTAGATGTGGCCTGAAGTGCCAACCAAGTACCCATTTTTTCAAAATTCTTCCACTTCTGTTTATAATCTCATCTGGACTGAAATGGTCTTTCAGGGGATCAAGCTTGTCTTTCTCAGCAAACAGCCATGTTGTTCAGAGTTGGTTTCCACCTGCATCACAAAATCCTGAACACCATATAACTATAGGCTACTCAGTTCTTAAGAATGATATCATTGTCATATCTTTTGTTATCAAATGTGCATCATTTAATTTATACTATTAATTTCACAGTTTTTTACTTTAAAGCAGACGATTTCCACTGGATTCTGGTTCCTGTTTGGTTCCCAGGTGGTCGTTATGTGTTAGTGACATGTATTTACTTGTTATTATAGCTCAACACTTTTACAAAACGTGATCAGTATCAGTGTTTGAAATATTTAGGCTCAAAGTTTGTATGTGTGTTCTGGTGTTTATTGTTGTATCTATTTTACAGATAATGAAGACACAATACAGATACATCTTTGTTTAGATTCCCTTAATGGCACTGGCGTCCATGATGAACAGTAAATGGAAACATTATGGTTATTAGGACAAAAGATGTGTTCAGTTCAATGTTTCGTTCTTTACCACTACTTTGTGATTTTGTCACCTTTTCATATCCATTGAAGTAGACCACAGAGAGACCCATTTGAATCATCCTTGTTGCCTTTTTAGAGAGTCTTGTTTGTGTGGTGCACATACTTTAAGAAATTTGTCAGTGATCATACTGGTCCGGGGCCCTTACTAATGTCACATCTTTTAAAGATGGATCTGACAGAATGGACACTTACACTAGTGTTAGACTGAGTTTGAGAGGTTGCAGTACTGTCACTTTGTAAAATCATATTCATCATTGAAACGTAGATAAAAATCATTCAGTGCATTTGCAAGCTCTGTGTGTGATTTAAAAACAACCATGTTGATCCCCCCATTTTTCCTATTGTCCTGGCCAGTCGTGGTTTTCACGCCATCCCACACTGCCTTTAGGTCATTACTATAAAATCTGTCCTCTATCTTATTCTCATATTGGAGCTTAGCCCTCTTGATTTCATATCTGGCCTCTTTCTTAGCTTCTGCTTTCTCCACAACCCCACCATGCACAAACGTGTCATGTTTCCTGTGCAGTGCTATATGTGTTATATTTTAGGATTATCAAGGCAAAAGAATTAAAGTGTCAGAGGAAATGACGTACAGTTTGTTGCCTCCACCTCTTCATTGTTAACTTAGAAATTGAAATTGATAATAACAATAATTATTTCATAATAATGGTCTAAAAAACTAAACAATGAAGCTAAAAAATGAATATACTAGTAAAAGTTATTCACATTTATATTTAATTATAAGTTTATATTTGTATTTCTTCCACAAAGCATGAACATTGAATACGGTTTCCTGAGGCTACAGGAATACAACATTAACAGTAATGACTCCATGATAATGAACAGAATAATTAAACAATGAAGCAAAAAAACAACCCATAGCCTATTTATAATTATTTATAGGGTATATTTGTGGTTCTTGCACTCATCCAGCAGATGGTGTTTTTTGTGTCACAACAACAACCATTCAGGCCAGACCATGCCCATCTGATGTCCGCCGCCCGGGATATCCAATAAGAACAGTGACGGAGAGGCGTCGGACATCCGACCCTACCCCATTCCACGATTATTGTGCAGACCTCCACTGTGAGTACCCCCTGACTGCAGTGTGCAATTCGGGGCGGAGCACAATGTGGGCGGCGTTTGACTCCGCCCTCCCATACACGTTTGACTCCGCCCATCCAATCCAACCTAGCTTTAAGAAAAACAAGATTGGTTGAGCTTGCTGTTACATGACAATGTTTCGCTAACAGGCTAGCTAGTTAAGCTAACACAAAATGTACTAATAACCTTGTTATGCCGCTGTGAACGTAGTTTATATTTTCCACAACACAAACTACACGATAGTAAAACACTTGCATTTAAATAAACACTATAACAACCACAAAAATTTAAAAAATACTTTTAAGAAGAAACAATATCATTAGCAATGGATTGTGGGATGGGTAGTTTCTTGACTCCGGACGAAATGATGTACACGGTCTTGTACTTTTGCCTTTTTTCCCGTTTTTTAATGCCGTTTTGGTGCCGAATTAATTGTAATATAGTCATGAGTATTGGGGTAGCTGGCTACGAGCAAAGTGAAGAGTCAGCGCTAGCATTAGCAGACTAACACAACAATCTGCTGGGAGAAAAACTAAACTGTGAAATGATGGCTACAAAATTCATCACAGCCTGTCAGAACCTCAGGACAACCAGTGGAACCTGAACACACACACACACACACACACAGTCAAAGGGTGAAAGGCAGAAATACACAACACTTGTGTTAACCTCATAAACTCATGTTTATTTCCTCTTTCTTATTAATCATCTTTGGATTTTATTGGCAGCTGGAATCCACAAAAGCTACATTACTGCCATCTGCTGGACTTCTCTTTCTAATAATAGACGCACCTTTTTTCATCTTCTTCGATGTTTTTTTAGACGTTGCCATGTGGGCGGGGTCAGACGTTTGACTCCGCCCACATGCCAACATAAAAAAACACAGAAGCTCCTCCCCGAATTGCACACTGTAGTCAGGGGCTTCTCCTGTGGGATGCCGCCACTGTCAGGACTGGAAGTGACGTATTTCGTGTGGCCCTTGTAGACTCTTGAAGACAACGGTATGTGATTATTCCTTATTATCCAAAACAGAGAATAACTTATGTATGCAACGTAACAGACATGGGAGTAAGTCACACATGTACAAGTCTCAAGCAAGTCGCAAGTCAAGTCATACAAAATTCTGATTACCCAGTTTCCACATTTAAATCAGTTAAGTTGGTCATCTTTATGTTGTTTTTCTTAATATAAGCTTAATTATGTGGTACACCTGGTACCCTTCTGTTTCTTTAACTACAATTTAATAATACAAACTATTTATTTAGCATTTTTCCTGTAATTTCAACTAATGTTGTCAGGAAAAATGCATTAAAGTGAACAAATGGTTGCTCAATATGATGTGAATATCTATTGTACCGTATTAGTTTATTTGTACATTTGTAGCATTATTTGTCTGACTTTAAATCGGATGCTATGTTATTATGAACAGTGCTCAGTTTACAAATAGGCGGACTCCATAAAAAAAGGGACACGCAGTTGAGTCTGCGTCTGCACATCGGAGAACAACACAGAGAACATGACAGCTACTTTACTGACTTTGAAGCTAATGTTGATTCACTTTAATCAGAAACAGCCATACATAAATGAAAGAGATGTGCGGCCGGGTCCGCGGCCAAGTGTCCGCGGCCAAATCATGTTAGTCAGATACAGCCAGAACACTCCGGGATTTCTCCGTAATGAAGGCTGTCAGTGTTGTGTATCTGCATGCTTGTGCATGAACTGTACCGTGCCGAAGCACACCTCTCCAAAGCGTGCCAGGTGGAGCGATCACACTGGTCAAACGAAATGGACTTTAGGGGTGAAGCATGCTTATAGGCACGGTACAGCGTGTCAGTGTGATCGCGCCCTGAGTGCCTGTTACCATTGGCTTGGCCTCTGCTGCTGGTCTGCTGCGTGCGCCCCTCTTAATCGCATTGCACTTAATCACCCAATCATGCACCCCCCACAAAAAAAAAAAAATCCTCACTTCTCCAAAAAATGCTAAATAAAAGTCCTAAAAGTAAAGTAATTTCAAGTCATCTGTCTCAAGTCTAAGTCAAGTCTTTCGTTTCAAACATTTAGAGAAATTATGAAAAAAAAGATGCCAAAACAATAACAGGTGCATGCAAAGCCACGCCCCCTTCACACTAACGCTTTGTTACAATGGTAACCGTTTGAACCCTAGAAATGTATTCACAGCTGAGGATCAATCAGCTCTCTTTATACCTGTTTATTTTAATTTATTTAATTTTAACCCTGCCAGTCTCAAGTCCTCAAATTTGCGACTCTAGTCTGACTTGAGTCAAGTCATGTGACTCGAGTCCCCCACCTCTGCAACGTAACTTGCATTTGTTCACCTTTATATACTTTAAATAATTCTAGACTTCAATCAAACAAGTAATTGAATGTGGCACAAGTGACGAAGTAGTTACACGAAAGGGGGCTAGTGTTAGCTGCGTTAGCTATGTTAATTTTAATGGAGAGTGAGCTTGTTTTCTGTCGGAGTACTGTGTATTTGGCTTAATTAAACGTTTTGTGAAGAGATGTTGCTTAACAGTTTAGTTATTTGTGATCTTAAAGGGTTCAAAGTTTGTCATTAAGAAGAAAAGTTTTACTGTCGTTGAAGCCGTTCAGCGAAAATATCAGCAGTTTTCACATTTAAACCGCATAAACACATTGCTGTGCTGTATGAGTAAATCAATTTTAATCTGAAGTTTGTCTACCAAGTGGGCATTAGTTGTGGTAACACTTTTTCTGTCTTTTGTAGATGCATCATTCAATCATTTCTGGTGGTGCAAAGCCTAAAGTCGACACTGTGCCCTAAACCGTCAAAAGAATACAAGATTCAGATTCACCTGGACATCCCCACAAAAAATGCCATTCCGTTTAAAGGTAAGTCTGCATCTATATAGATAGCAAATATTTGTGGGTCATGCTTATGGAATAATGTCAAAAGCTGTCCTGTAGGGTGAGGTGCCACCAGTGTCTCGTCTTGGGAAGCAGAAGTTGGATGACATTATTGAGGTCAGTTTTGTAATGCATTTTTAGGTTGTATTTGTTTGTTTTTTACTTTACTCATATGCCAATAATAATCATAATAATAATATTCATACTTATGAAGCACCTTTATAAACACAAGTTTATAAAGTAATTTTACAACCTAGCAAATTCAACCAAATGGGTAACTCAAAAAGTAACAAGCAAATCACAGTCTCAGTTTATCGACCATTCCAGACACCATTTGTTCCTCCATTCAGTCTTTAACACCAACTATTTTGACTAAAATGAGGGGAGCACATTCTTTCCATGTTAACCCCTAATGTGCGCTGAATGTAGAGACTGTGCCATTCCATGAGTTATTATAGTCCTTTATGATTTAAAGTCTCACCTTATGATGTTTTAAAGTTTTTTTTGAAAGATAAAAAAAGAGGGGGAGAAACTCGAGGCTGTGCAGGCTAACAGCTCTCTTCAAAACAATGTGAAGGCAACAGAGGAAGAGGTAGTATTCTTTCCAGTCTGTACTTCTTACCCAGAGGGATACCCATCCTATGGGGTATTCTAACAAGCAGTGTGTGGCTTTGCTATATTCAATACTCAGATAACCTTCTTTTCTCTTTTTTTCCCCCAAAGACCTGGGAAAAGATTGTACACCATTGTAAAAAAAGGTGCAGAATAGATTCAGGCTAACCCACATTTATTTGCAGCCACAGTGGACTTGCCTGGCAGGGCCAAGTGGCTATTGTAGAGGCTGTAAAGCAGTTTGCCAAGCTCTGGGTTGAAGAAACGTGAGAGACCATAGAAGATGAGAGGGAAGAAATCTTGGAGCCATTCAAGTTCATCTTTCACAACATGGAAGACATGTTTAAGTTCTTGGAAGAAATTGTTGACAACAGAGGGTATATGGCATACTGTGAATGCAGCATAAATGACGATTAGTGAAATATGTACTTGGTGGCATGTCATTAGAAACACTTACTAAATATATTGTAAACAGTGGCGGTCATAAAGAATAGATTAACAGTTACTTAAATAACTTTGCAGTGGTTACATTAGAGACAAATAAGTTTGCAGTTGTTTTTTGAAAATAATTGTACAATGCTGCAACCTTCAATAAATAAATAAAGTTTCTTTAAGTACTAGGGCAAAAGCTGTTCCTGAGTCTGTTTGTTCTTGTAAAGATTGTTTTGAGCCTGCCTGAAGGAAGGGGGTAAACAGAGTCCAGGATTTTATGGGTCCTTCATGATGTTTGAGGCTCGGCACGGTCATAATAAAGTTGAACAGAACATTTTATCATTTTTTTAATTGTATTTTTGCTAAAGAAATATATTTTTTAAATAAAGCAAACAATTTACTCTGAGCTCACATGGAGCTGAGTTTACAAACATTTTCAGTTGGTGTATTTTAAAATGAGCCCCTTCACTGACACAGGTGGTCCAACGGCACACGGTAAGAAAAAAGCACAATATGACAAATAGAGCTAAATGTTGAATGATGGTGAAGAGTAAAATATAAAATTGATTTACTAAATTAAGTATACGACTGGAAACAAAACACGATATTCAGTAATCTTTTACACAGAAATACAGGAATAAAACGCTTTAACCGGTTATTACTATCCAATTTTATTTTGAAAAACTAACGCTAAACTGGAAGTGCAAGTCGATTTTATTGTCGTGTATTTCCGGTCCTGACCGTCCTATGGTCCTGACAGTGTCGCTCTGCAGCCAGACTCTTGGATTGTGTTTCAGCAAGATCTCCGCAAGGTGAGTAAACTAGGCTTCATACACTAGATACAGAAAAATATCGACATAATCAAGGCTACAGAAGAACAAGTGTTCTGTTAGTGGATCACTATGGGAGAAATTTGCTGTTTTTTCTGTAGAAGACATAAAAGACATGACAAATGGTTTGAAGTTGTTAGGAATAGAGAGGTCCTGTCAAGTTTTCATTTTCTGCTCAAGCTGTACAATTGGGTGATTAACTGGAAAGTCTGTGACCAGCGTTTTAGGCGGAAGTGAGCAGTAAGCGCAGTACCAATACGTGAGAATGTGTCGTATGGGGCGTGGAAAGTGCCATGGATCAGCTAACTACTGAACTGAGCAGACAAACGTGACGGTCGTCGCGAGCATTGTCGTGACCGATGCCGTGTTGAACACACGCCGCTACGTCTTAACCTGTAAAAACTAACTTCCGCGCTAAAATAAAAATGTAAAAAGTGGGAGAAGATAGAAATTCCCAGCTTTCCAGTGGTACCACAAATGTCTCATTCAGACGACTCCGCAGAACTAGTTGTGCGAACGCGTTCTGCAGCACCCCCTAAATCAGGCGCATTAAAACCATTAGGTTATTATAAACTTACTAAGTCATAGTTTCTGCAGAGTGTTAGGCATACAACTCCCATCTGATCAGAGCTTCTGAAGACATGCTGAAGTGTTTCTGAGAGGTTTTCAACATATCAAAGAAACCATGGACGTTTGATTATCCTGTCATACAGAGCAGCAACTAGATTGATTTTATCCTAGATTTAGGAGTTTTAGTTGATTACTATTTTAATAACTGCAGAACAATCTCTAAAAGGGAGAGAGAGGTCATACAGATAAGCGAAAGTGTGCAATTAAGCACAGAGGTGGAGAGACTTTGGCTGAGGTGCCTTGCTCAAGGGCACCTCTGCAGTGCTCAGGAAGTGGACTGGCACCTCTCCAGCTAACCAGGCCAATTTCCGGACTTGGTCCGTGCCGGCACTTGAACCTCCGATTCCTAACCCAAGTCCCTACAGACTGAGCTACTGCCGCCCAACTTGACAGTTCTGCGCCATGCGATAGTTAGGGCGCGGTCACACTGGCCATCTGTACGCACGATTGCCCCCCCGCTGCGCCATTCCCACGCTGGCTGACACGGCCCGCGGTCACACTACACAGGACTAACCGTGCCTAAAAGCACGATTACCTCTTGTACATAACGTCTTAATACAGCACATGCACGCTTTATGTTATTATGAAGCATGCTCAGTTTACAAACAGGCGGACGAGAGAGAACGAGAGAGAGAGAAAAAGCATTTTTCTCTGTGTTGTAAGACTTATGCAGACCACAAACAAAGGACTGGATGGGTTTATTTCACATTTTGTGGGTCAGTAGACACTCAGGTTACCAAAATATATGTTCAAAAACACTGTAAAAGTGGATTTTTCATAATATGTCCCCTTTAAGGCTAGCACCACAGTACATCACAACATCAGAAGGACCGATTGTCAGTTTTTTCTGTTGACATCCAATTCTCAGTTTTTACAGAGCATTGATTCTCCTTACTTGTTAATGGATGGGTAGGTGACATCTTGATTTATTATGTCATTTTGTTTTCTCGTCCAGTGATTAAACTGTCATCAAAGATTTTATTCTGACTCTTGCCTTTGATGAGACTCCAATTAGTCTTGAGGATTTATTTTAAATAAACGTTTGGCGGATGGCTGTTTTCACATTCCTCTGAACTGTTGAAACGCATAGGCTACTTTCTGTCATCTTAAATTGTTGGCTAGTGTTGGCTAGTGATTTTTAAATTTGAATTCAACTCAAAGTAAGAATGTGTGACATGTTTCACATAAATATATCATAAATCAAGTCTATCCTGTGTAAATGTTTCTCTAAGTCATGACTGTCTACAATGAGTGAGATGCTCGAGTCCCGCTGGCTGTGTTGTTGTTAGAACTGTGTTTACATGGACGGGACGGCCAGCTCCTCTGCTTGTGTATAAAAGCTGTTTTAGCCCAGGACAAGAGAAAAGAAGAATATATAGTTATTTTTTATGGTTTATTTGATGGGGACAGATATAATATATTTAGACTAAGTTGTTTTTTTCCCCAGAATTTTTAAGTGTAAATGCACTCTACAGATTTGATTACTGACTGGTTAAAACATTGGACAGATGTGAAACTATTAAAGTATTTAAAAAAGGCTCAGCCGATTGTCAGACTATTTCTTATAATCCTTAAACAAAAAAGATTATCCTTAATCTTTTGACAAATATTTTTAACATGGCTTTTAAAATGTAATTGAGAATCTTAAATGAACCCCAGATACTTCACCTCTGCAACTTGTTCGATACGTTTTAATAGAGAAACAGACTGACTTACTTTTCTTGGTGTTTAGTGTTAAGCAAGAGGCATCCAGCCAGTTAGCCTGGTTAGTAATACAGGAAATCAAAGTGACACATTGTCATCTTCAGACAAGTGACTTCAGGTTATTGCACATGTTAATTTAAATATTGGACGTAGATAGTGCTAAAATATGCCGGAAAAAATATTGTTTTATGAATTACACTAATAAGTTGTTGTTTTTTTGGGCCATAATCTCAGTAGAAAAAATATCTGAAATTAAGCTCTACTGGCTGGAACTCTGCTAAAAGTTGAGTGTTAGTTTCTTAACTGTTATATGACTTTAACATCACTAATTAAAATTTTCTTTCAAAGTTAACTATTTTTCATTTACTGACCCCTATAAGTATTTTGTTAGACATGTTAATGTAAAGGTGAAGGCTGGCAGCGATTATTTAATGGGAATCACAAGCATGTAGCAATACTCCTGAGTCTGTGGTACTAGGCTCCACATTCCTCTGTAAACCTTTTTTAATATTTTAAATTTTCTTTTAAGGTTCTGAAACACAGCTGTTATTTCCAGATGAATCAGTCCCTGATGTCCAGCAGAGTGGCATCATATGGCAACCGTAGCAGCAGGTGAGTCCAGTAAGATTTTAAGATTTGGGATAATTCTCCTACATATTTTGTAGATGCCAAAAGAGATTTGTAATAATTCACTCTGACGTTCTCCAGAATTTTTCCTGCCAGCCCCCTAGTAAAATTTCTATACATACATACGTAACCTTTGTTCTACTTAATCTTTCCTGACTGCCAGAGGTGGTGCTTTAAGCACTGGGTGACTCATACCAACATAGTCATGAGGAATCCCCACACACCAACCACATTACATTGAAGCTGATTAATCTGGTAAAAGAATCACACCCAGCGGATAGGGGTTTGGGATGTTCACTCTGTAGAACCTTGTGAAGGTGCTCGGCAATGCCCAAGATGTCGCGGCAAAAATGTCCTCCAGGGGCCTGAGGGCCACGTTATGGGTTGAGGTGGGCCGCATTTGGCCCCCGGGCCGCCAGTTGCCCACCCCTGCCTTAGAGGCTCCAAAGATTGGCGATTGGAGTCCCAGGTCTGAGGCTGTCTGGAGGGCCGGCGATTTGGGCCTGAAAGTCCTAGGCTGCCCATCGGTGCTGGGCACTGAGGCTTCTGGTGACTACTGGCACAAGCTGGGGACTGTTAGCGGTGCTGAGGAGTGACCAAAACACTCCTAGGCCTAATATGGGGAGACATCCTCCTGCTGAGACCAGAGAACTGCTGCCTGGTCTGTCCAGCCTGGATGGTCCATTCAAGAGCCTCTAGAGCAGTGGTTCTCAAACTTTTTAGACTGCGTACCACCTCTGAAAATATTTGGCTTCTAAGTACCATCATTATGGTAGACGTTAAAATACACGTTAGGCCTATTTCTACACACATTTTACGCAGGAGGCAAATTAATTCATAAAAATAATATTATTTATTATTGACTGTTGGCAGCCACGCTGTAGGCCTACTAAGGGCTAGCGCTAGAACTGGAACTTAAACTCCACAGAACACTGACATTTGACCAAATCAAAAAAAATGCAGAAAATAAAAATGACAACTTTATACCTGTTTGGATAATTAGTCTCCAGTTTTTCCACACAAAAACGATATCTGGGCCCAAGTATATTTCCGACCTGTTCTGAGTGAGAGTGGGGGAGAGAGAGAGTGTGCAGGCGCGTGCTCCGTGCAGGCTCAGTGCAACAAGAGCCTCTGTATTATAAGGCTCTGCATTCAACATAACAAATATCCCTCTCGACTCCTGCGGAGATTTAAGACAGCGAAAGAGAGCAGAATCACATCAGCTTCAGAGCAAGTGAGAGAGAGGGAGGGGGAGCGATAAGGTCCGAACACTCTTGTAAATTCATCAAAACTGAAGCTTCTCCTGGCTCCGTTTTAAAAATGTAAATGTACAGCTGTAAATGTATTTTATGAAATAGGCAATTATTTTGATGGGGTGAACATCAAAACCTGTTAGAAATTATCGCCCTGAAAACATCAGTTTTTGATATTGGTCTGATGAGTAGCTGTGGCTTAATGGTTCAGTGGCAGACCCTCCAAAATTTCAAATATTCAGCTCCTGCAGGTCAACCTAGAAACATAACATGATACTGATACTGATTATGACTAGACATAAAACCTCTTGGGTCCATGCCCCAAACTCTACAGGTGGTGAGCCAATTTGGATTGAATTTCAAAATAATGCCTATTTAAGCCATAAACCATAACTCCTCTTCTGGCTTTCATCCGATCCTACCAAAATTTGGTCTGGGTTGTGTAGAGACTTTGGGAAATTATTTAAAGTTAATAAAGAAGGTATAAAAAGCTAAGGTATTTTTAAAGGAGGGTGGGCATGGTTGGGGTTCAAATTTGATGCTTTACTCGTTTACAAAATGAGAAAATTGTTTTAAGTTTTATATGCATTGTTTAATCTCCAATATTTGCATGAATGATAGCAATGAATACTAAGAACAGAATTAGTAGAAATGTATTCCTTGAAAAACACATCAAGGTTGGTGTAAAGATAGTAAGTATACTGCTTAGCAGGAGTTATGCTGCAATATAGTAAAAAGTTATGAAGAGATTCCTGTCAGAAATACTTTTTAATAGTTTTTATCTTGTTACTGTATTGTTTAAGCTAGTCAGAAACAGAAAAGGAGCTTCAGGTTAAATGCTAATTTCTGGAAGGTTTATGAGGAAAAGGGATGTGGGACATGTTTCAACATGAAATAATGCATTTCAAGATGCTAGTTGTTGACCAATCTATACATATCTATATATGACAAGTGTAATTGTAATTTCATCATAACACAAAAATAGCTATTTTGATGTAAAAATGTTTAAGGTAAACATTTCTGAAAATGTGACTCTTCTGAAAAAATTACCATTTTAGCCCAATAACCAGATGTTGGTATAGCATCTTATTAAAAACACTATGTGGCATCTCTACACGTGACATTTCTTTTTTCTATTACAGTCAGAATTCTGCTGCTGGGGATAAAGGACGACAAAACAACAAAACTTGGAGACTTTATCACTGGAAAAGAACAACACTGGTTCAGCTCTATAATAGAGGCTTTTGCAACCAAACAAATGGTGGAGAGTGGAGAATGGAGAGGAAAGCCTCTAACAGTTGTGAAAACTCCAGAAGTTTTCAGTGTTTCTGTGGAGAAGCTGAGAGAAGAGATGAAGAAGGCTGTGAGTCTCTGTCCTCCTGGACCAAATGTTGTGCTGCTGTTAGTGAAACCTTCTGATTTCACTGAAGAGAACAGACAAACACTGAAGTTCATCCTGAGTTTGTTTGGTCAAGATGCTTTCAAACACTCAGTGGTCATCAGCACACTTAAGGAGGATAAAACAGGTGTCTCTTTTAGAAGTCTCATTAAAGACTGTGGAGAACGACACTACAGTATGGCTGACAACAACCGTGATGTATTAATGCAAAAGATTGAGAAAACTGATCATGACAACAAAGGAACCTTTCTCACTGTCATCGAGGATTCAGTCGCCCCAAAGTCTGATCTTATAAAAACAGCTTTGAGCCTGGTTCTGTGTGGAAGGAGAGGAGCAGGGAAGACTTCAGCAGCTGAGGCCATTTTAGGTCAGACAGATCTTCATTCAGTCTCCAGCTCATCAGAGTGTGTTAAACATCAGGGAGAGGTGAGCGGACATTGGGTTTCCCTGGTGGAGCTTCCTGCCCTGTATGGAAAACCTCAGGAGGAGGTGATGAAGGAATCATTCAGGTGTGTCTCTCTCTGTGATCCTGAGGGCATCCATGCCTTCATCCTGGTTCTACCTGTGGATCCACTCACTGATGAAGACAAAGGAGAGTTGGAGACCATGAAGAACACATTTGGGAGTCGATTCAATGACATCACTGTGTTGCTGTTCACTGTTGAGTCAGATCCCTCAGATCCAACTGTTGTTAACTTTCTAAAAGAAACCAATTCCATCCAGGAGCTTCTTCAGAGCTGTGGAGGAAGATCTTTGGTTCTAAACATCAAGGACAAGCAGCAGATCCCAGAGCTGTTGGACATGGTGGAAAAGATGCACGAAGATAAATCCAAATCATTCATCTTCACAACAGAAACATTTGCACATGCCCAAATAGAAAAGATCACAACTCTACAGGCTGAGCTGAAGAACCTGAAAACAAAAGACCCAGTCATCTGTAAGTATTATTTATTTTAACTTGTAAATATAAATCCTACTAATTCACTTTTTGAAATAAACAACCTATTGTTAATCATACCTTAAAGTCTGTATCTATACTGTGCAATTGTCAGCATTGAAGGTAACTCTAGGTCTTCTTTTTTCATAGGTGATGATAAGCTGAGTCAAGAGAGTCTCAGGATTGTGCTGATAGGGAAGACTGGCACTGGGAAGAGTTCTTCAGGAAACACCATTCTAGGAGGAAAGACATTTGAAGCTAAATCATCCCAAACATCAGTCACAAAATGTTGTCAGAAAGCACAGAGTGATGTGAACGGTCGTCCGGTCACTGTGGTTGACACTCCTGGTCTGTTTGACACAACTTTGTCCCATGAAGAGGTTCAAGAAGAGCTGATTAAATGCATCAGTCTTCTGGCTCCAGGACCACATGTCTTCCTGTTGGTGTTACAAATCGGCAGATTTACACCAGAGGAAAAGGAGACATTAAAACTCATCAAGGAAGTCTTTGGGATGAATGCTGAAAAGTTCACCATCGTTCTTCTAACTGGAGGAGATTCATTAAAGCGTGACAACATGTCCATTGAAGAATACATTGAGAAGAAATGTGATGATTCCTTTAAGAAACTGATTGCTGACTGTGGAGGAAGATACCACGTGTTTGATAACTGTGAGGAACAAAACAGAACTCAAGTCAGTGAGCTGATAACCAAGATTGAATTTATAGTGAGAACTAATGGAGACAGCTGCTATACCAATAAGGTGCTGCAAGAATCTGAAGCCGCTATAAAGAAAACAATGGAGAGACTCTTGCAGGAGAAGGAAGAAGAGATGAAGAGAGAGATGGATGAGCTTCTAAAGAAACACGAGGAAGAAATGAAAGAAAAGGGAAGAAGAATAGAACAACAGAAGAGAGAAATTGAAAAGGAGCGACAACTGAGAAAAACAACTCAAAGAAAAGCAGGAGAGGATCAACAAGGAGTGTGAGGAGAGAAAGAAAGAACAGCAAAAGAGAGAAGAAGAATTTCAGAAACAGGAATGGGAATGGAAACTCTCAGCTTTGGAGAAATCAGAATCAAAGGAAACCATTGACATGGTGCTGGAGGAGACTAGAGAAGAGATGAGAAAGCAACAAGAGACTTTGGAGAATGAAAACAAGATGAACAGGGACAACAGGAGGGACAAACAAAACTTGAAGCAAGGACAAGCAAGACAAAGTGACAGAGTAGAATCTTTTACGAAACCTCTCAAAAACCAAAGAAAGACGTGTAAAAGAAGAAATAGAGGAATTAAAGCAACAGCACGAACAAGAAATAAATGAAATGAAACAAAAATATGAAAGCAAATGTATCATCTGCTGATTGTTCCATCAACTCTTGATTATGTCATTTGCTGATTGAACACCATCTGTTTGGTGTTTCTGCTGGACCACACAGGGTATGCCACTAGTAGACTGTAATTTTCTTCTAAATGACTTATTGATAAACAAAAAATCCCCCTGGAACATGCTCAACGGTGTCCAAGAAGAACATCAAGAGACTTTTGATAAAATAAATGTTATAAGTTCTCGCTAATAATTTTTTCTACAAACATTCTAGGACTTGATGAAATAAACGCACAATACTTGTCCCCTAATACAAAGGATGAGTTCTTGTTAACTCCTTGATCAGTCACAGTGCCTACCACCATTTAATTAGGCGCACACATGTGCATGATGGCTGCCTTGTTTGGTGCATTGGCTCTACACATTCTCAGAAATTCCTGTGACGCAGATGCCGTATGCACATGAAAAGAAGGGGGGTGGAGGGGGAATGGGATACAGCAGCAGGGGCAACAATGGCAAAAAGGTCTGGAGACAAGCTGATGGATTAAGTCTACAGTTATCCACATCTGTACGATGTGTCATTGTCACTGGACAGAGACAAACATGCCTTTCAAAAAAAGCATTCTGACAGGTACATTTTACTTTAACGTTGACATGGAAACCTTTAAAACTAAATGGAACAAGCTGGGTGTTTCAGTTTAACAAGTGACCCTGTAAACTGGCGACTTTCAGCCGAAAGCACGGTGGCTGCAACTGGCTTTGTCTGTTTTTCCATGAAATACAATAAATACACATCTAATGAGTATATTTTGACATGCTAACGAAATACTAGCACTGGCATTCATGGACAAATTTAGTTGAAAGCCGACAGTTAAGGTTCACTCGTTAAACCAAACACACCGACCGTGACATTCCTGCACAGAGGATAATGTTGAGTGCAGACGTTGCTGATGATGTGTTCTGACAATGAGTCATCAGTCACCCAAACTGATCAGACTCAGGCGATGACTTAATTTAATGTAACTAAAATGGTGTCATCTTTTGCTGTTTAAAAAATGTGTCTTTTATTGTAATTTTTTTTTTTTTTTTAAATGTTTTCTATAGTTGGTTAGACATAGTCATACAAGTAATTTCATTTATTTAAAAAATGTACATCAAGTATTATAAGGAAATATTTTGGTATTTTTTTTCAAGTTTGCATATTTTTATAAACACAACTGTCTTATTCCCTGAGATAAAACTTGTTTTGTTTTTCTTTTTTCTAAGTCTGTGATAATTAAAAATATCTTAACAAAATAATATATTTTCAGTCATTTCCTTTATCATGGGGAAGTAATACTCTTCATAGATAGACCAAAAGATGTATGATAATATCTAATCCACAGAGTAAGTGATTATCCACCAGATCAGCAGCTGCTACCTTTCATTTCTTAGTTTTAAAGTTGACTTTTAAATAGTACTTTTTATGTCTGGTTATGATCAGTCAATAGTAGCCATGTTGTAAACAAGGCTCTAAGAAACCTAAAGCTTTAGTTTTAGAGACACAACATTTACATTTCTGAGTAAAGACTTTTTGAACACCAAGTCCGTTTTCTTTTATATCCAAAATTGCCACTGGTTTGAAAAAAAGGATCTCATGTTGTGTAAATCATTGTTTGCAAACTTTCCCTCCATTAATTTTTTCAGAACAGGTTTTATTTTCTGTGTGTTTCTGCCTCCATCTCTTTTTGTCTTAGTGTTCAGGATCAATTACATTTTAATGTGTGGTTACAGTAGAAGGCAGCAGTCAGTCTAACTCGACTTCTGACATCCTGAAATACACCTGGAAGTGATCAGGATAACTCTGCAGCTCTTATTAATGAGGAAACTCTCCTTGATATTGTCTTGTTTTCAGAAAGGGATGGACCACATGTTTTTATTTTTTCCAACTGAGATGACCACAATATCATCTTCACTACCTGATGACTTCATTTTGTGTCATGCTGCAAATTTTTGCGATAAATAATGTGACACTTTTATTTTATCGGATTACGGATTCGAAAAACGCAGCTGACCAAATGGACTCAGTGTGCAAAGACCTTTTGTTACTTCCTCTTTCTGTGCAGCCTTTTTTGGTCATTACAATGAACATTAACGTGTAGAGACCTGCCTTCAATCAGTCTGTCAACATGTCTCCAAAGCAAGAACATGCTTCATATGTCTTTGGTGCAGGACACAAAAATTATCATATAGTAGAGACAAAGTTTGAATCACTGGTAGGCTACTATGTTTTGAAATTCAATACTTGAAAGCAGCATTTCCTTCCAGCTAAAAAGATGAACAGTGCATTCATCCAATCAGCAACGATTCATGTCACCTGAAGGTACCTGGCTTTCCTGTTAGAGGTTAATGTCCTTCTCTGTTTTGTGATTTGTTGATGTTTTTTGTGATATGAAAAAAAAATCCTCCGATTTAAAAAAAATGCATGGACATGACGTCGCTGAGTACAGTCCCAGTGTCGTCACCTTTACTTTAGGACATTCACAGAGTTAATGGTAACCGTAAGCCTACAGGAAAACTCAAAATCAACAGCACAATACAGTTTCTCACAATTGCTACAGAAAGACACACTTCTTGAAACCTTCCTCCCTTTAATCAAAACGGTGAACAGAAAACCCAGTTTTGAAATACATTCACAAAACCTCTGATTCTTCTGACAGACTCAAACAATCACATGAAAATCATCAGAATCAACCTGTTGAAGATCTGCAAGTGCAGACGACAGTGTGCAGGAGTCTTTTTGTCTTTCTTGCTTTTATTTGTTTTGTTTTTCAGAATAATTATTCACAACTCCATCACAGTTTACATATTGCATAGCCTATGTGTGATTTTTCATTCAGCCTCAGCATCGGGCCTTTCTGCTTGATCAGGCCGGAGGTCTTCATCCACATCACGGGCAATATTGTCTCTTCCTCCTCTAACTCTCAGATTGTATTAATTTAAGGTGTGCACTTTGAAATGGCTTATGTTGGCTTAATTACATCATTAGCAACACCATCATGTAGTAAATTAGAAGTGTTTAGAGTTTTGCAAAAAAGAGTGAATGAGATTCGCAATTTAAATCGGCCTACTAGGTGAAGTTGTTTAAGGTTTTTCTGAAAGAGTGATTTCAATAAATGAGTGACCATTTGGTTCAGAGAATGGGATTTAGTGTTTAAGCAACTGTGAAAAACTAAATGTAAAATGATCCACTTATATCTTGACAACACAGAATTTACAGCAATGGTGCAGTCATTTAAATCTGAATATAACACTCTTAACCACAAATCAAATGATATACACTAAGCTCTAATTGGCTTTAATTTACCTGGTGCTCCCTGTACAGTCCAGTTTTTCAGGGGAATCAGCTGTTATGTATCTGTCAGTTAAAAAACCTTTTCTACTCCTCTTTCATGTCATTGTAGGTGGACTGTATCTGTTATGACTTCTAAAGCTTGCTGGATATTTCCCTTCACTGGCATAATTAACATTACATTTTAGAATAACAACATAATGTTAGGAGATTTTGTGTCACCAGGCTCAAGATTTTTCTCAATTCTCTCTCTTACTTTCTCTCTCCACCTTTGCTATCTTCTTGTTCTTTATTATCTATTAAAATTGTGAAGGCATTCAACTCTCTGTCTCTTTTAATATAATGACTTTATTTCCCGCTTGATCTAAACGCTTCATGGACGGATCCACCTGAAGGGGGGGGAGGTGAGGACGGTCGGTACCACTCTGTCCACCTGCCTCGCAGAATAGGTAGAATATATAGACTGCTCTCATCCATATGCGATTATTATAATGTTTAACCATTAATAATGTACATTATTCAAACAACAAGCGGACATATTTCAGAAAGTCAAGTGTCCATTCTGTCCAACATCCCCCTCCCGAAATCTCTGCCGGTTGCTATGCGACCAACTCCGTAGACCGGCACATTTGAGCCAGCTAGCCAACCGACTCCTCTCAACTCTCAACAGCTTGATTACCACAGAAGAGGGAATTTAAACGTCATTTCAGCGGCACAAACTAAAGAAAAACTACAGAAGAAATATTTAGTCAACTTCTGTTTACAAGTTAACTTGAAGATACTCCTCGGAGATTTGTTCTGAAGCGACGTGAGTCATGGAAGAAAATCAAGCTTGGTACGTTGAGTCAAAAATAATGTGAGATACTGCTTGACAGATCACTCTAAATCATATTAAACACGATCGATATGATCACTGAGTCTTTTACAAAAATAAATGTGAATATTTTAAAGCTTACACAACATACTAATAACGTAAAAGCCACAATTTTACTTATTTGTGTGTTTTAATTTGTGACAGATCGACAGTTAACTGGATTCAAATTCTGGGTTGACTGAGTCAACTCTGCAGGGGCTCCACAAGATGGCGCCGCCGACCGGCTAAAAACAGATGGAGGTAGGTTGACAATTTGCTCTTTATCACTACTTTAGCGTTTTTTTAATCCCAAATATCTGGTCCTTTTATTTTTAGACGTGTATTATATAAATGTATTCAGGAATTGTAGAATGAATATAATCAGAAAGCCTTCAACTTTACAATAACCTTCAAAGAAGTAAAGTTAAAGATTTGTAAAAATTTCTATTAAAAATATGTTGTAACGAGGGCTGTCGCTATAACCGCAAAAATGAATTACCGCTGTGTAAACATGCTAATTGCGTTAAACGGAGGCAACCCCCATAACCACTAAACCTGTTGTCTACTGTAAGGGGAAAGCAGTTTCATGAGTGATTCATATAACAGGTAGGGGTCCTACAAGAAGACCATGAAACACATCTACAGAGACTTTAAGGTAAACGACCTGACATCTTAGGCAGCTTTAAGAAAAGACAATTAATGAAGGAAACTCAAATCATGAAGGATCATCAAAGTGTCGATAACGTTGGAGACTAAAGGAAACCTTTATGAACCAGACTACATGGAGGAATAACTTTTGCAGAAAGAGACGGCCGAGGAAGAAAGATGAAAAACGTGTGTGCTGTTTGGTAAGTTGTTTTATTTATTAATTTATTTAGTACTACTTTCCTGGTGGTTGGTATGGCAGCTCTCTTTTTATCTTAAGGTGGTTTTATACCTTCAAACTTTTATAACTTTATTTAATTAACTTAAGTTTAATAATAATAATAATAATAATAATAATAAATTAGATTATATAGCGCTTTTCTAAATACTCAAAGACGCTTAGTTTAACCTTCAGGACTAGAGAAACTAGGCAAATGTATTCTCTACTAAACCTTATCTGATAACAAACATTATCGTGAATTTGTTAACAAACATTTAATGTCTAACCATGATCTTTTGTATGTCCTTTTTTATTATTTGGTACTAAAAGCATTATATATCAGAGTACCATACGCTTTGCTCAGTGTTAGCTGACATATTGAGTCTGTAGATAATATCAATGCTTTCTTAAATCTGTTTTTCTCTGCATAGTTTTGTTATAAAGAGCCCTTTGCTGTCTGCCATTTTTTTTGTTTACATCTCAGACACCAGGTTATCTCTCTTTTATAATACCACCGTTTATAATGAAAAACAAAATCATGTAAACTATTCATCAGATGAGTTAAATATGATAAATTATGACTTCACAGACAACATTTGATTCATATTGTGTATTTAAAAAACAACATACTTCAGTAAGTGATTGACCTGTTGCTTCACCAAATCTTGAAGTTGTATGATTACATAAAGTGCCTGCGCTGCCACAAGAGGGCACACTGTCTACTTAAACTTTGTTTTTCTCCAGATATTTTTTTTCATTTCTGTTTAAGGAGCTGCAGTTGAATATTTCTTCTCACCTCAGTGTTTATGTAATTCATACTTTCATACTCATATTTACGTTTTTCCCATTCCTCTGACAAGGTCTACATATTTACTATATTTGACCACAGTGGAAGCAACATCACCTCGTCGTCATAGACAAACCACATGCAGGTAAATCATGCTATTGCTCTAGGAGACTTGGATTGCCCAAGATTTGAAGACCATCTCTTGATCTCTTACAGGGTTAGACTCTGGGCTACTAATGGGTAAGTACATCCATGTTTTTCTTCTCCTACGTAGGTAGACTGTCAGGTAAGTCTATTGTCATCTCTCAATGCAGTTACAGTGCAGAAACCTCAGGCATCATCGGCACCAAATCAACAATCTCTAAACTCGACAGTTTTTCGCTGGCTATTAACCACTTCTCAGTTTCTCCCTCCCCTCAGGTTAAGAGTCTGGGTGTCATCCTAGACAGAACACTATCATTCCAAGCTCACATCAATAATGTCACCCGGTCTGCTTATTTCCATCTTCGTAACATTAATCGCCTCCGCCCGTCCCTCCCTCCCAGCAGTACCGCCATCCTCGTCAACACCCTGGTAACATCCCGTTTTGACTACTGCAACTCCCTTCTCTTTGGTCTCCCTCTCAAGTCCATCCACAAACTTCAACTGGTCCAGAACTCTGCCGCTCGCATCATCACCAGAACGCCCTCTGTTAATCACATCACCCCTGTTCTACAGCAGCTTCATTGGCTCCCGGTTAAACATCGCATCACCTTCACAATTCTGTTATTCACCTTCAAGGCCATCCACAACCTCGCTCCGCTTTACCTCTCTGAACTCCTGCACATCAACACACCTACCCGCACTCTCAGGTCTTCTTCTTCCATTCAACTCACTGCACCACCCGCCCACCTGTCCACCATGGGGTCCAGGGCCTTCAGCTGCTCTGCCCCCACCTCTGGAACTCCCTCCCACCACACATCCGTAATATCGACTCTCTTTCCAAATCTTATCTCAAAACACATCTTTTTCAACTGGCATAGTCAGTCTGATCATTCTCCATCCGGTCTCATAAATCCTTTACATCCTGTGCATTTGTGTTTTTTTTGTGGTTTTAATGTTAATTTTATCGTTGTGTTGTTACTTTGTTGTTTTTATCTCTGCTTTGTAAAGTGACCTGGAGAGTTTTGAAATGCGCCTTTAATTAAAATGTATTATTATTATTATTTGAATCCTTTTTCTGTCGCAGCAAGAAATTCATGGGGTTAATTAACTTGACAAAAACTAGATACACAAGTATGAACAAGTAATAATAGAATACCTCTATAATTTAAAGGTTATCAGATAACATATTACTAAGATTACATTAATTTTATTGTTAAATCTCATCAACACCTACTTTAATTACCGAACTCTAATAAAAAAATCAGATAGTAGGCCTTTTAGGTCAGCATTAACTGAAATCACAAAGCGTCCTCCTGTAAGTCTGCTGTTAAGATCCTATCACAGTAACTGATCTAAAAACGGTGATCCATGAATACTTTTCCTGAAGTAACCTGCACCCCATGTGTTCAGCCCATTGATATGGTTTTTATTCCTCTTGAGGTGATGACCTATCAGTCAGATTTAAACTTAGCCTAAGGATTTACCAACAAATAAAAAAGGTTAACTTATGATCAGTAGGACTGATTAAACAACTAAGCAAGGTGATAGTTTCTGTCAGTGATGAGAATGTAATTAGTTCCTCTTGTGGGGTGTTATCCAGTTCAAAGCATCTGACCTAAACTAGTCGAACAGCATTCTGTTCACTCACACAACACAGTGACTGATAAAGACTCTGAATCTGACAAACCTATCTTCAATCTAATGACTTCAGATTATTTTCGGATAGAATTGAAATGTTGAAGTCAGAAAGTATTGGATTGAACTACAGCCAAAAGGTCTTAGACTTAGAAACTTTATTTATCCCTGAGGGCAATTCGGTTCCAGAGTCCACCCAGACCATGTATACATTTACAAACAAACAACAGATGGAGTATGTCAGAGACAACAAACAAATCAGTACTTGACAAAGATGAGCGCTTGCACACTGACACCCTCGTGTGGTCTCTTTGGGCAATGACACCCTTTATTCTTAATGAACAAAATTGGTAATTTGCAAATCAAAAGTGACTAATTTCAGTATTTTGTGACTTTTAATATCAACAATAGATTTGGAAATTGATATTTATCAAACGGAATAAATGTTTATTTCTCTTCTGAGTCTTTGTAACTTCATGGCTGTGGATGAAGATATTTAGTCTCTGTGATGTGAATTCTTCCCATGTGGCATAAATGGTGGCCCATGGTGTCCAGAGTTATCACTATAACTAAATGTCTTGCTGGAGTTATACGTGTGCTTTCAGCCACTATATAAGATCCCATAAGTGTTGTACTTTTCTTCAAGTTAAGGGAACTGAAGAGTTGATCTTGATTCCCCCTCACAAACAGATTCAGTTCATCAGTGTGTTAGACTAAGATAAAGTGCTCAGATCTTGCACTTTAATAAAACCAGTTATACCTCAGTTTCAAAAGTAGTCATTTACATGTTCGGCATACATAATTTATATAAACAAGTCATTTTGTGTGAGAACTTCTTCCGGCTGCTGTAAAAGTGCCTCTTTCCTGTTGGCTGCTACCAGGAAGGGGTGGGACTTGTTTTCCATAGCCAATCGGTAGTCGACATAACTGACACAGCCAATAAGAACAGAGTCCGAGTTTAGTTACTCTGACTGACCAATTTTTTAACCAATTACATTATACAAATAATCACGAGCTCATGTTCCACTCTCGTTTCACTTTTATTTATTTTTGTGTCACAGCAAGAATTTAATCGGGTGAGTTACCAGAAAACTAGATACTCAAAAATGAACAAGTAGCCTAATGTTACCTGTATAGTTTAAAAGTTATCAGATAACGTTTTACTAAGATTATATACATTTTATTATTAATTCTGAGTAGGTGATCCATGAAAACTTTTCTGCTCTAATGTGTCTATTCCTACAACAAGTCAGCAAGCTCATATTGAAAGTGAGTATGTATTATATTACAAACAACATTTTGAAAAAAGATTTGTGTGGTATTTTGGTTTGAGTTTTTAATACATTTTCTAAAAAAATCTCTGAGGTAAGGTCATTTATTGAGAAGTTTGTGACAATCATTCAGGCAGCTTTCATGGCGCCAGTTCGATGTTGTAAAAATCAGTTGGTGAGCCTCAGTGTTAAATCGCACAAGGTGAGATTTGCAGTGGCGGTTCTAGACCACTTTTACTGAGGGGGCCAGGCTGGGGCCAGTTGTTTTGTCAAAGGGGCACATTCTACCGAGGACAAAAAGAGACAAAGATATTCATGCTTTAATAATGTTTAATGGCATCTTAACAAAAGATAGCGGACAACATAAAATACCATCATTTGTATTTGTTTCAGTGTTTCCATAACAGTATTTGGTTCAGTAGCAGTATTTAATACTGCATTAGATTCCTACTTTTCAAAGGGAAATATTAAACTTTTTTTACAACTAGTTACAGTTACTTTGCAGATTTAAATTCACATAAATAATATACAGTAAAAAAAACATGTTAAGAGTTTACAAATTACAATATTGAAAATAATAAGGTTTTTGTGATTTTTGGCAAACCGATCAATGAATAAATCAAGATTCAAAGCCTTTGCCTTTGTAGACTCAATACTTAATACACCCAGATTGCTCAATCTCTCACCCGTTATGGTGGACCTGAGGTAAGTTTTCACCAGTTTCAGCTCAAAAAACACTTCTTTATAGGGCTCAATGAACATCACCAGCTCTACTGTACTAGAGAGTCTCTGCATTCCAGACTGTATTTTCCTTTCTAGAATTCGTCTGAATTGATGTAGTTCATGCCCCAAGTCATCAATGTTTGAATCATACAATCGAGCAAATGCAAATAGAGCTGTATCTTGCAGGAATGCATCACTTTTGGGGTTTAGAGCTTGGATGCTATTCATTAATTCGCAGTTAGTATTTGAAAACCTTCTGTCAAGCTCATTGAGCATGTTATCAATGACAGGGTAGAAACAGGTTGTACGAAACCTGTCTTTATCTGGTTCTGATGCTTTCTGGCAGCTGGCTGTGTTGGCTGCTGACTGTGGCTGTGTGTCTGTTGCAGTATCACATTGCTCAGAAATGTTTAACACATCATCCCGCAAGTTATTAAAAAATGACTCCTGCTTAAAGTCATTCAATGTCTGAACCAAAGCTTCAACTAAATCAACAGCTTTTGAAATGTCAAGTGATGAACACTGTAGCATATCAGACAAGTTTTGCTTCTTCAAACACTTTACGGAGTGTAACAAGATGCACAATGAATTCAAGCTCTATCTGTGCCGTAGACAGTGGGCATTGCAATGGATGTAAAAGGCATATTTTGCTTGCTCTTTGATTCTAGCTTGGTCCCCGGTATGCTTACCACTCATGACTGCAGCACCGTCATATGCTTGGCCTACAAGCTTGTTTTTGTATTCTTGACCATGAACTTCCAAAATGTGGATTATTTTTTCAGTAAGCCTGCTGCATCTAGCTTCTCGGCAGATTAAAAATGAGGAAAACTCTCCTTAATAGCTCTATTGAAATAGTACCTTAGTACTAGAGAAATCTGTTCTTATTTTTTATATCTTTCGTTTCATCTGACATGATGCTGAAGACTTCACTTTGTTTCACTTCTTCTGTAATTTCAGTTCGAACCATTTCTGCCAAACAATCCAGAACCTCATTCTGAATGATTTTGCTTGTGTACTTCGCATTATGAATAGAAGTTAAGTCTTTTTTTAACAGTTTTGTCATGGTTAGCAATTGTCTCTAGAATTGCCCTGAAGTTTCCTTTATTATCTGAGACTGCAGACTCATCATTTCCTCTTTGAGCAATGTTTTGTGTGGCAGTAAGTAGTAGCACTTCCCCTATGGTTTTATGTGTTCCCGATTTTCTGTAACAAGTCTGTTATGCTCCTTGTTTAGGACATTTGGCAGTGTTGAATTATTTGCTACAGATCTCTAATAGTCTCTCCATGTAATCATTGAATGTTTATGCCTCTCAGACTTGGCATGGATTGCAAATCCCCCCTCTCTGTAGGTTGCTTTCTTCCAGTTTTTGAATTCGGATGGTGAGTCAAAAACTGAGTCTGTGCTATTAGGGGGGCTAAAATGTCCACAGGCGTAACAATATGCCGAGTCTGATTGTTTGGAGTACTCAAGCCAGGGGTGTATGCTGTACCAGGTGGCCTTGAAGCTCCTTCTCCTGTCCCCCATCAAGGTCCGTGGAAACAAGGTCATGTTGGGTTGCATCGGTGGGTCTTCTTTACCCCTGCTGATATCTGTGGAGAAAGTCCAACCAAATCATATGGCACATAATTCACTAGCAATCAAGAAACACCAATTATAGGCAATCTATAATTATAAATCAATGACATGAAGGAGAATTTGATTTGATTTCTTCTCAATCATAAGACAACACACCTCTACATGGACACACATTCTAAACTTCAATTCAACATCACACACCTGATGGTCCAGTGCTTGTGGATGCACCTGTATCCTCTTTGTCTCACACTCTCGTTAAATTTCAACCAAAGCCTCACTCTCTGGACCTTCATCTGTGTCATCTTCCTTCTCTGTGTCCTCACTGTCATCTATCAAGTCCCCTGGCTTTCCCTCTTTGACGCTCTCCACTCCCTGTGCTCCCTCAACACCTGGATCGTCTGTGTCTGTTTCTATGTCTGCCTCATCATTGTTTCTACTTTTGGGGGCAAAATAGGACATAATGTCCTGGTTTCTATTCATTTTGATAACCTCTATAGACAAAAACAACGGGAAAGAATGCACAATACTTAAGTAACCCAGAATGGTGAACTAACGTTACTGTTACAGACTTGGATGTACATTGTGGTAACGTTAGCCTTTGCGCTAGGAATTATGTACGTTATAGCATGCCGTCAGGCTAACCATTTATGAAGACAGCCCATTTCTTTCAAACATTAGCTATTGCAAAACTTAACGTTACGTTACTTGCAACAAGTATTAATGCAAGCAAACTTTTAACTGTTCGGGCTGATGTGGCTGCTAATGCTATTAAGTTAGCTAACTAGTCAAAGACAACATTTCCTGACCAGTCTTACCTTGTAACAATTAGGCTAAACAAATAAAAATGTTTTTCTCACCTTAAATCTTTCGTGTCAACGTTATTGGTCTCATAGCATGAGAATCTTGATTGCTTGCTTCCAATAAGATCTGGCAGTGGCGGGTAACGTCGTTAGCGGATGCAGCGTCAGTTTACCGCTCTAAAGGGTCCGACAACAATCTTAAGACCACAGAATTAGAATGACTAGTTCCATTCATGATTGTTGATTTGACAGGGATTACCATTCTTTTGATTTAAGCTCTGTGGTTGAGCCACAATTGTTCGGCCTTTCACTTTCGCATCAGCGCAATATCATCGAAATTAATTATTTTTTTATTAATATGCTCTTCGTTTGGAAGGGGGGGGGCACAGGGGGGTCCAAGCTCAGTGTTACAGGAGCACTGGCCCCTGTTGGCCTTGTGGGCCTGCTACCTGAGATGGATTAATCTTCAGATTCACACTCTGTGCTGCATTTATTATTCAGACAGGAAAATATTTGTGTGTGGTTTTCCGTAACCATAAAAATAAAGGACATAATGAAAAATCCATCATATGCGAGTTATTAAATACAACACTGCAACCTTACTCCAATGTACAGAGATAACCAACATAACTGATATGAACATGAGAGACTGTATTCTTTACTGACCTAACATCGCGATGGCAAAAAATACAGTAAATATCAGTTCTCATAAAAATAACTTCCTTCATGTATTTATATGAACATAAATACAGAAGATGAATAGATACTGGGCAGCACTATTGAAGTTACAGTCACACCTGCATGCTAATGTTTATTAAAGGTACACTTGAGGAGCGCCTCTTTACTAGTCCCTCTGAATACCTGAGAAATTAACATTTTATATCAGTACACCATTGCCACACATTACATACAGTTGTTGCTTCTCGCCTGTAATCATTCGCTGTACTTTGCATTTGCTCATACAATCGGAACTATCCTGGCTAATGAGTATAAGCTTTCATTTCAAATGTCCACTCCTATATGAAATGAAAAGAAAACCGACAAACTCTATGAACACAGACATGTTCTAACTGTCCAAACGATGGAGAGCTAAATAACTTGAATCTTTTACAGAACTAAGGGACAGCTGACTGGCCAACAGCAATGCACAGTAGGCGCGACAGATAGACTAAGGCATATAAGAGTATATAAAAGAACAAGTAGAAATGCATGAAAGGATATGCAATCTTCATAACAATCAGCATGAATATTCAGCTATTTCTATAAGCTTAATGTAATTCATGCCCAGAACTAAGCAGAGACTGTGAGACTCTTCACTTTTTCCCACTTGTCACTCAAATCTTCATTCATATCAAATCACATAATTCTTTAAAGTTGTTCATTTTGCGATAATTGACCTTTGCTTGTGTAACATTGCAGCACTTACTGTCCTGGGTTTGTTTGTGTAAGCATTATGTTACAGTTCATACCAAAGTACAAAGTAAGTTAAAGCAAACACACAGCTTTGATTTAGTTCAGTCAATTTTTATTTGCACAATATAATTGTTGTTCTCTTTATCGGATACTTACCTTTATTTATTCTTTTGTTCAGTTCCCCATGTGGTCCTGCAGCTAAAGGGGCTGGTTCAGCACTTCCTGGGTATTTATAAGATTGATGATGTTATCACTGACATCATTGGGGCAAATCGACTGTAGGGTTTATCTTGAGTTATGTTGTCTTTGTTTTTTTATTTCTTGCCTATTTGAGTTATTAGTAGAATATAATTTAATGTTTAAAGTTAATTGGGTTGGGTTAATGAGCTAAGGTTCATTTTAGGGTTCATGTTGATTTCTTTGGTTTCAGAGAAAAGTGTACACCCACCCTTTGAGTTATGTTACACCAAGCTGCAGCTAATTTGTTATTGTGGCAGTCTATAAAGCCAGGAAAAGTTTGCTATTGCTGAAAGAGAGGTGAGGCCTTTGACACATGCCTTAGTAGGGCTGGGAAATATATTGAGTTTTTAAGGTATATGGATATATTTTCAAACAAGATATAGGGTAAGACAATATCGTAAATATTGATATAGTTTATGTTACATTAAAATAATGTGATAGAGGTGCCAGGTCACCTTTTTCTCACCTCACTGATGTTGACTGACTGTCTGTCCCTCTTAACCCTGCTCCTCCTCTCTCTCTCTTTTATTGTATTTAAGGAAAATTTTTATTTGATAATATTACTTTTTAAATTCACAAACAGATAGTTTATTTTTTCATGTGTTTTCATTGTTAATAAAATACATATTGATATATATCGAGTATCGCCATTCAGCTAAACAATATCAAGATATGAGTTTTGGTCCATATCGTCCAGCCCTATGCCTTAGTTTGATTTAGTTTTGAGGTAATTTACCTTATTTCCTTTGAACTTTTGTTTTTATTAACTTAAATGAAGTCTGCTGAAATGCCTTCCTACCACCTTCCTAATCACTTGAGCTAAACTACTTTACAAGTATATGAATTCAGTGATATTACAGGAATTGCTATGAATGATGTCTGCACTCATTGATTTATTTACTAATGAGTAATGTGCTACTGTACATGTTACCCTTTTAAATATTTAAAATCCTTTCTCTAGGTTCTCAAACAGAGATGTTCTTTCCATTGGAATTAGTCTCTGATGACATCATGGCGACTGCAGCAGCAGGTGAGTCCAGTCAGACTCTGTTTTATCCTCTGTCTACATGTTTAAAGACTCCAAAAGAGATACTGAGACATTTAAGCAGGTCAGTGAGTCTTGGATTTAAGAAATAGTAACAGCCTTAACACTTTTTATTTTCTTGAGCAGATATATTTTATGCATCACTACATACAATATATCATTCTAAACACAGAGGGGTCTGGTGTATGTCCTTAACTTTATAAAGGATGAATGTGCACCTGGCTGTTTGGCCAACCACTCTCCCCTTGCGTTAGCACATAGTTATCAAACTGTCAGATTGTCAAAGTCCCTGCTCCTCTCCGCTCACATCACCGCTCCCTCTCACTCTGCCCGACCCTGAGCAGGTTAGATGACAGAGCGCTGAGAAGGTGCTCTAACTGTGCGAGGTGTTGCATGTAATGTGGTAAAATATAGAAATGTATGCTCATTTAGATATAATAGTAATGTGAATGGGCTTAGACAGGCTACATAAACTTAATTGAAAGGCTCAAATATATTTTTCGGCTCCAGACGGATATGTATTTTTTTCTTCACATCGCGATGACGATGCTGTAACAATATATCGTGCAGCCCTATAGTGAATTAAATGCAGAGAAATATAATGGTGATTGAGTCTGTAGTAAAGGCTTTCTTCTTAGAAAAACATATCACATTCAAAATTCCCTCTTAAAATATCACAGTGCAGCATATAAGTGCAATTAGCCTTCTTTCATATTTTAGGACAAAATAAGTTTCTATGTCTACCTGCATTCCAAAACTAAAAGAGATTAATGTCAATAAATAATGAAAGCAATGTTTGCATATATGTAAGGCAGGCATAGTTAGTATTTGTAAGTTTCTCTTTCTCTTAAGTAACTCTCTTCACGATGGTTTGACATCCTAATATATATAATAGGCCTATTTTTCATGTTTCATTCTGTTGACATATTTCACAACAGGAAGTTTTCCTGCACTCCTTCATAAAGTGATCATTTCACTCTCAGACTGTACGGCACTATTGTCTGAAATCTCTGAATAAAGTTGAACTTTTATTTGTCATCATAGTTTTAGCTTACCTTGTGCATTTTAATTTGATATTTTTAATCCGCCATCGTTCAATATTTTGCTCTATTTCTGTTATTGGGCTATTTAATTACCTTGTGCCGTTGGACCACCTAACTGTGTTCAAAATACATGAACTCCAGTATGTGTTCAAACTCATCTCTGTGTGTTCTCAAAGTGAATTATTAAAGAGGGAAAACACACAAACAGAAAAACTGATACAAAGTTATTTTGGGTAAGAAGCATAAAACAGGGTTTTTCCTGCATAAACAATTCTTTGGCGCCCCCCAAAGAGGTTTTACCCAGCGCCAAAGGAAAATCCAGAGCGCCAAAAGAAAAAAAAGACGATGCAAATTGCAAATCAAATCCTCCCTGAATGTTAAAAGTATCAATACATCAAACGACTGTTGAACAAGCAGAACATAAACTTAAATACGACGTCTCTGACTTCTAGCAGTCATCTCCCCTCTCATCCGTTTACACATGTGGCTCGCGCTGGATAGCCAGCTGATTGACTGTTCGTTTCTTTTGATTGGTTCCGTCCGCTCCGCTGACACCCACAAGCGCTAAATTCAGGTTGATTTTCCGTTTGGAGTTAATTTCAAAGAGCAATGCTCTTCATGACGGTAAATATTTATCCCAACAGTCATGTTAAAACTATACTAAACCGCGTATGACGTATAGCTGCAGCTACTTGTCCCTGCTCCTCTGCTGTCTGCAGACGGGTCATCGGGGGGGCACGCCGAGACGAGACACACCAACATACATGGCTGCAAACGCGCACACACACACCGGAACACCAACCACCGCACACACCTGTTGACTTGTCGTGAAACGGAACCCGGTTGATCCGCTATCCGTATGGACCGAGTCGGGAACGCACGTTCAACTTTTCTCTGTTCAATTCCAACGTGTCTGCTTTTATCAACAATCAATATCTTAACGACTGTAACGTCAGCCAGCTGTAGTCTGTGAACTTCTCCACACAGACTGTCAACCAGCGCTGCGTTAGAGCCAGCAAATATATTTTTATTATTTCTCAATTTCCTGATCTGATCAAATGATCCAAATTATCTGTGACTTAAATCTGTGATTATTTGACATAATACCTTAGTAATTCAAATAAATGTACTTTTGGCAGGATGTGACCTCGCCTCTCCCAATCTCATTACACCCCTCTCCCTCAAAATCCCTCTCCTCCCATGTTTCACTGTTGCAATTAAAAAAAAATTCTTTACCAGATTGAATTGGGGTTTCAGTAACTTAAGCATAATGATAATATTATTTATAAAATGGTCAGAAATAACAGGAAATGCACAGATTTCTGTCAAATAAGGTAATACTGAGCCAGGACAAACCCTGTAAAAGTATAAAATCCTCCCACTTCTCGTCTCCACTTCTTTTTAAAGCCAACTGTCACCCTACAGAGGCTCTGCCTTAAAAAGGAGAGGCATTTTTAGCTTTAATAATAAAAACAAGCGATTATCACGTCAGGCCAAATCTTGACCTTAAACAAAGAAATCTAAAAACATGTTCAAAACTTTTTCACCTATAATAATAATAATAATAATAATAATAATAATGCATTTTATTTAAGGGTGCCTTTCATGTCACTCAAGGTCACCTTACAGACACAGCAGTAGAGTAAAAAACACGAACACTATCAACTACTTAAAAACAAAAACACAAAAACAGCAGCTGTGAGCTGTGATCTGAAGGTGGGGAGATAGTTAATGTCATGGATGGTTTGTGAGAGAGAGAGTTCCAGAGACGGGGGGCCGTACGGCTAAATGCTCGAGATCCCATTGATGATAGGCAGAAAGGAGGTGTGGTGAGGAGCATGGAGGAGGCAGAACGGGGGGACCAAGAGGGTGTGCAGGCAGGGTCCGAAATTAACTTTTTGACTCACCGGCCAAGGTGGCAGGTAGATGAACAATTTCATATCAGTCGATATATAAATAATAATACATTTAAAAGCTGATTTTTGTTCCTGAGTGAAAGATGAAGAAACCAAATGGTTAATTATGGTTTAATTATTCTTTATCGTCAGAACATGAAGAATTATAATTAAACAGGAACATTTCACCATCATAAGCTCAGAGCACGGAGGTAAACAAATCAAGCAAAAAAGGCAGTGACTAACAATAAATAATACACACACATGTAGGCACACACACACAGACTTACCTTTAAATAGAAAGACATTTTAGCTGTGGACTTTAGCTGAATGTGAATGTTTGATAGTTGTGTGGGTTTATTTACAATGTTACAATTCACTTAGCAGACGCTTAGCGCTCAGTCTGTAGGGACTTGGGTTGGGAACCGGAGGGTCGCCGGTTCAAGTCCCGTTGTGGACCAAATATGGAAGTTGGTCTGGTAGCTGGAGAGGTGCCAGATCACTTCCTGAGCACTGCAGAGGTGCCCTTGAGCAAGGCACCAAACCCCCTCCCCACCACCAGCTCAGGAGCGCCTGCTGTGGGCAGCTCTGTCACTCTGACATCTCTCCATTAGTTCAGGTCCATAGGATCCTGTTTGTGCATGTGTGTGTATATTTCAGCCTGTGTGTGTGTTGCATGAACTACAGAGTGTAAAAACTGAAATTTCCCCTTGCGGGGATCAATAAAAGTAAATCTTAAATCTTATTACCGCTGTTTTGGATGATAAAGATAGTCATCTACCGTTGTCTCCAAGCGTTTCTACAACAAACTAGGCTTACATCATGTCCGGTCCTGACAGTGGAGATGACTCACGACCAACTTCCACCAGATGCGTGTCCGGTCCGTCTCCGCTTTTTTACGTGTTTATAAGGTTTATATAGAGTTTTATACCACATACATCATATTATCTCGCACTGTCGCCAGTTAGTTTGTTTAATTACCGCTATTAAAGTTATAACTTGCACGCTTTATAAAATGTGTTAGTTCATGTCACCTCCCAGGCTCCGTAGACTTCTACTTTATTTAGGTGTAAAATGTCATGAAAGACTGTGCACACCTATGACAAAATGTACTTGTTTCAATCATAGATGATCCGCATCCCCTGAGGCGCTGTTGGAGTATGGGATGGTTGCCACCTGACAGTGAGTAAAACTTCTATCCATTTGTATAAGAATATCTGTTTTGGTCACATCTGTAAAAACAGTAGGTAATCAAATCCCAAAATAAACCAAGAAAACTGGATTTAAAAAAAATAGCCAGTTAGTCTGTTTAAAATTTTCTTTTCACAGTGTCTGAGTTGAGGGTTGTTCTGCTGGGGAACTCATGGTCTGAGAGGAGTTCAGTGGGGAACAACATAATGAGAGAGACTGTGTTCAACACTGGAAAAGAAGCAGACCAATGTGAGCAAGTCAGGAGACAAATAAAGGAGAAAGAAATAGTTCTCATCAACACTCCAGATCTGCTGCATGCCACCATCTCTGAAGACAAACTGACAGAACATGTGACAGACTGTGTGAGACTCTCTGATCCTGGACCTCATGTGTTCCTGTTGGTTCTCCAGCCTGATGACTTCACTGAGGAACACAAACAGAGATTCTGTAGAGTTCTTAAACGCTTCAGTGATCAGTCATTTGATCATTCACTGATACTGATATCAACACCCAGAGAGCAGGGCTCAAGTGGTGTTAAGATATATTTACAAAATCAACCCTTAAAAGAGATGATCATAGAATGTAGATACAGATATTTGGAGGAGGCAAACCTTGAACTTCCAGAGCTGTTGACCCGTTTGGGTCAAATTGTGAAAGAACACAATGGAGAGCATGTCATCTGTGAAGTGTTCATGGATGCCACTGATGACCTACAAAGAATACAACAAAAGGAAACATGGCCCAGAATCCTGGATGCTGTTATGTCTTCTGGTAAGAGATCTGTTCTAATCAAAATGTTTAAACTCAAAATCATGACTGATCTCATGAGAATATGAAGCTGATAGTCAATGATGTCATCTTTTAACAGGTCTTCTTACCAGGGAAAACATGGTGACACCCCCTCCCTCAGGGGAAAGTAAGTAAACTTTCATAAATAGACACAATTTATTTTACTGACCAGTACAATATTGGTGCCACTGTGGTTGACCCTTATCCCCAAAAAACTCATCTCCCTTTAGAGAAAACTTGGGAAATTATAATCACTTTTTTTATTTTTTATTATTATAAATATGTTGTTTCCAAAATGTGAAACCGGAATCCAATAGAGACTTGACTATATTATCTGAGAGCAGTACAAAGTTCAGCTCCCGCACTAAAAAACAACTTGGGCCCATGCCCATAATGCAAAAGGTGGTGAGCCATTTTGTACTGATTTACAATCAATCAATCTTTATTTGTATAGTGCCAATTCATAACAAATGTTGTCTTTAGACACAAAAATAGTAGATAGTAGATCTAGACCGTACTCTTTATATTATTTACAAAGACCCAACATTAATCTACCATGAGCACAATAAAGTTACAGTGGCAGGTAAAAACTGCCTTTTAACAGGAAGGAATCTGGAGCATCACCAGACTCACCAAAAGAGTGAGTTGTATAATTAAAATAATGCCTATTTAAGCCATGAACAGGGTGCATATTCAAAATCAGTCCTCTCGAAGGCTTTATCCGATCCAACCCAATTTGGTCTTGGTAACGTAGATACCTTGGAGAATAAAATGTATTAAAAGCTTAAGTTTTGTTAAAGGGCGTGGCCATGGCTGGGGGGTTAAAATGTATGTAAAATTACAGAAAATCACTGTAAGTTTATATATGCAAGGTCCAGCACTGTAAAGCGCAGAAGTTAAATCAATAATAAAGTGTATTTGTATGTATTTGTGTAAACTGCTTAGCAAAAGTTATGCTGTAATAAAGTAAAAGTTATGGACACATTAAATCAGGAAGCATACATGTAAATTACTGTATACTTCCTGTTTTAATGTGACGGTTTAACAGTTTGTAAACAGGTTGAGGAATATAAATATATATAATGATTATGTAGGTATGAACAGACACACACAGACAGACATTGATTTAATGGTTCATAGTTTTTTTTCCTGCTACTGTCTGGATTAAGCTAATTAGAAGCTAACATGAAGATTATGAGTTTTTTACACGTTACATTTTATTTTTCTATTACAGTCAGAATTCTGCTGCTGGGGACAGACGACAAAACAACAAAACTTGGAGACTTTATCACTGGAAAAGAACAACACAGCTCAAGCTTCATATCAATGCCTTTTCAGAATCAGTACTTTCATAATCAATACTTTATTAATCCCAGAGGGAAATTCAGTATTTCAGGTTTTGCAGCCAAACAAATGGTGCAGAGTGGAGAATGGAGAGGAAAGCCTCTAACAGTTGTGAAAACTCCAGAAGTTTTCAGTGTTTCTGTGAAAAGGCTGAGAGAAGAGATGAAGAAGGCTGTGAGTCTCTGTCCTCCTGGACCAAATGTTGTGCTGCTGTTAGTGAAACCTTCTGATTTCACTGAAGAGAACAGACAAACACTGAAGTTCATCCTGAGTTTGTTTGGTCAAGATGCTTTCAGACACTCAATGGTCATCAGCACACATAAGGAGGATAAAACAGATGTCTCTTTTAGAAGTCTCATTAAAGACTGTGGAGAACGACACTACAGTATGGCTGACAACAACCGTGATGTATTAATGCAAAAGATTGAGAAAACTGTTCATGAAAACAAAGGAAACTTTCTCACTGTCATTGAGGATTCAGTCACCCCAAAGTCTGGTCTTATGAAAACAGCTTTGAGCCTGGTTCTGTGTGGAAGGAGAGGAGCAGGGAAGACTTCAGCAGCTGAGGCCATTTTAGGTCAGACAGATCTTCATTCAGTCTCCAGCTCATCAGAGTGTGTTAAACATCAGGGAGAGGTGTGTGGACATCGGGTTTCCCTGGTGGAGCTTCCTGCCCTGTATGAAAAACCTCAGGAGGAGGTGATGAAGGAATCACTCAGGTGTGTCTCTCTCTGTGATCATGAGGGCGTCCATGCCTTCATCCTGGTTCTACCTGTGGGTCCACTCAGTGATGAAGACAAAGGAGAGTTGGAGACCATCAAGAACACATTTGGGAGTCGATTCAATGACATCACTGTGTTGCTGTTCACTGTTGAGTCAGATCCCTCAGATCCAGCTGTTGTTAACTTTCTAAAAGAAACCAAATCCATCCAGGAGCTTCTTCAGAGCTGTGGAGGAAGATCTTTGGTTCTAAACATCAGGGACAAGCAGCAGATCCCAGAGCTGTTGGACATGGTGGAAAAGATGCACAAAGATAAATCCAAATCATTCATCTTCACAACACAAACATTTGCACATTCCCAAATAGAAAAGATCGTAACTCTACAGGCTGAGCTGAAGAACCTGAAAACAAAAGACCCAATCATCTGTAAGTATTATTTATTTTGATATGTATAAATATAAATTATACTAAATCACTTTTTGAAATAAACAACCCATTATTAATCATAGCTTAAAGTCTGTATCTATACTGTGCAATTGTCAGCATTGAAGGTAATTCTAGGCCCTCTTTTTTTCACAGGTGATGATGATAAGCTGAGTCAAGAGAGTCTTAGGATTGTGCTGATAGGGAAGACTGGCACTGGGAAGAGCTCTTCAGGAAACACCATTCTGGGAAGAAAGACATTTGAAGCCAAATCTATCCAAACATCAGTCACAAAATTTTGTCAGAAAGCACAAAGTGATGTGAACAGTCGTCCTGTCACTGTGGTCGACACTCCTGGTCTGTTTGACACAACTTTGTCCCATGAAGAGGTTTATGAAGAGATGATTAAATGCATCAGTCTTCTGGCTCCAGGACCACATGTCTTCCTGTTGGTGTTACGCATCGGCAGATTTACATCAGAGGAGAAGGACACATTACAACTCATCAAGAAAGACTTTGGGAAGAATGCTGAAAAGTTCATCATCGTTCTTCTAACTGGAGGAGATTCATTAAAGCATGATAACATGTCCATTGAAGAATACATTGAAGAGGGATGTGATGATTCCTTTAAAAAACTGATTGCTGACTGTGGAGGAAGATACCATGTGTTTGATAACTATGATGACAAAAACAAAACTCAAGTCAGTGAGCTGATAACCCAGATTGAAGAAATGGTGAAAACTAATGGAGGCAGCTGCTACACTAATGAGGTGCTGCAAGAAGCCGAAGCCGCTATAAAGAAAGAAATGGAGAGACTCTTGCAGGAGAAAGAAGAAGAGATGAAGAGAGAGAGGGATGAGCTTCAAAAGAAACACGAGGAAGAAATTAAAGAAATGAAAAGAAGAATGGAAGAACAGAGGATAGAAATTGAAAAGGAGAGAAAACTGAGAGAAAAACAACTCCAAGAAAAGCAGGAGAGGATCAACAAGGAGTGTGAGGAGAGAAAGAAAGAACAGCAAAAGAGAGAAGAAGAAAACAGGAAAAGAGATGAACAGGAAGAAATTAAGAAACAGGAATGGGAACAGAAACTCTCAGAATTGGAGAAACAGAAAGAATCAGAATCAAAGGAAACCATTGACAAAATGCTGGAGGAGACTAGAGAAGAGATGAGAAAGCAACAAGAGACTTTGGAGAAAGAAAGAAGAGAACGGACACAAGAAGATGAACAGAGACAACAGGAAGAACGAACAAAACTTAAAAAGCTCCAAGATGAATATGAAAAAGAAAGAGAGATTAATGAAAAGAAAAGAAAGGAAGAGGACAAATACAGAAGAGAACAGGAGGAGAAGGAGAGAAGAGAATTGGAGGAAAACTACAAGAGACAAATGAAGGAAATGAAGGATAAGTATGAAGTGGAGGCCAGAAAACAAGCTGAAGAACTCAATGATTTCAGACAGAAATACATGAAGGACTTCAATGCACTGATAGAGAAACACATGGAGGAAATGTGTGAGTTGAAGCGAAGACAAGAAAGACAAATGCACGATTCAGAAGAGAGACGTGACAAAGATTACAATCTTTTACAAAACCTCTCAGAAAGCAAAGAAAAACATCTGAAAGAAGAAAGAGAGGAATTGAAGAAAAAGCATGAACAAGAAATAAATGAAATGAAACAAAAATGTGAAAGCAAATGTATCATCCTCTGATGGTTCCATCAACTCTGGCTTATGACATTAGCTGATTGAACACCGTCCGTTTTAGTTTTGTGTCTAGCTGGACCAGTGTCCAAGAACGCCACAAAGACACTTCCAACAGTAACTTAGTCTGACTCAGTCGGTGACTTCATCTAACAGTTAACATAACTAAAATGGTGTCATCTTTTGCTGTTTTATATACAGTAGAAAATTGTAAGAGACATGCTGCCACAAGAGGGCGCCCTGTGTATAAAACAGGCCTGTTCCTTTTTAAAGGAGCCTTTTCCTAATAAATGCAATTGTTTTTTATGGTTTTTACTCTAATTGATCTAAGTGATTCCTGTTTGATTTCTTCATTCAGTTTAGATGTGAATCAAACACAAAACCATTGCTCCAATTATTGTTTGTACAGTTTTTTTTAATTTCAGGTCTTTTGATCTTTGTATTTTGAAAAATGTGTCTTTTATTGTAAAAGGTGTTTTATGTTTACTATAGTTGATTGTACTCATTCAAGTTATTTAATCCATTGAAAAAATTTACATCAAGGATTATAAGGATTTTTTTTTTTTTTCAAGTTTACTACATTTTATAAACACAAATGTTTCATTCCCTGATGTAAAACTTGTTTTGTTTTTCTTTGTTCTATGTCTGTGATAATTAAAAAATAATCTCTACAAAAAAGAAGTTTCAGACATCACCTTTATCGTGGGGAAGTAAGACTCTTACATGTGATCTGACATTTCAATCAATCAAGCTTTATATATGCTCAGCACCTTTCATACAAATCAAATGCAATTCCAGGACTGTCCTGGTTCATAAAGTAAAAGAGAAGAGCCAGAGGATCTGAGGGGCCGTCATGGTTCATCAACTTCAATCATCTGTGAGATGTAGTCTGCTGCAAGGGTACCCTAACCCTTCAGGACTAGAGAAGCTAGGCAAATGTATTCTCTACTAAACCTTATCTGATAACAAAGACTTTAGTGATATATCAGGAATTTAATAAAACTAGTTTAATGTCTAACACAAATCTTTTGTATGTCCTTTTTTATCATTTGGTGCTAAAAGCATTATATATCAGAGTACGGCAAGCTTTATTATTATTATTAATAATAATAATAATAATAATAATAATAATAGTACATTGGTTTTATATTGCACTTTGCTTAACAAGCTGAATGATAGCTGACATATTGAGTCTGTAGATAATATCAATGCTTTGTTTGATATATGTATTTTTGTGTCACCTTGAAAGACCAGATTTTTTTGTATCTTCAATATCTTGTAAGTAAGAGGGAGATTTGATGTTTGTATGTTTGAGACCTGGCATGCCCAAGATGGGAAGACCATCTCTGGTTCTCTTACAGGGTTAGACTCTGGGCTACTAATGGGTAAGTACATCCATGTTTTTCTTCTCCTACTTAGGTAGACTGTCAGGTAAGTCTATTGTCATCTCTCACACAATGCAGTTACAGTGCATCGTAACACCCACTCCTACTGTACTAACAGTCATGCATTAAAAAAGACAACCCTTCAGAAGTTAACCAAATCAAAACATCACTTATTTGGACATTTAAAATGAGCGTCTCTAATGGTTAAACAATTCTTTACTTTCCTGCAATTATTTAAGTCATTTATTATTTTCTATTTAACAGTTAAAATAGTGTTTTTAAGATACACTTTTGATTTATTATATCCATAGCTTCATTTGCACCTTGTTACTCAATGTTCACCAAAAAGTCTCTTAGTTTAGAGCAACAACTACAGGATTCTTTTTTTATGGTTTCCTACAAAGTGCCCATTGACCTCTGTACGTTATATATCTGCAATATACAGTACAAGTATACAGTATGACAACTCAAAACAGACCTCTTAAATATCACAAAAAGATTAAATCTTCAGGGTAGCACTTGTAGATCGTTCCCTTGTTTGCCTCTGTCACAGTCAGTATCTCTGACTTTATTCAACAGTCACATTTACACTTCTAAAGGTTGCTTGCTGTTCTTGATCTCTCCACCAGATGCTCCCAGTTTCCATCCAATCTCTATGTTTTAAACCTCATCCTTTTTCTAGTGAGACCTGTTGTTTACTGCTCTGTTATTTAAAATCATTCATCATACTTACTTGATTTATTATATTTTTTAGAAAGAAAAAGGTTAATAATTTACAAATTCTATAAGTTCCAATAAACTACCAAAAGGCTTTTATTAATAACCAAACAAGTGTTTTAATGAGTTACTTCAAAATATTATACATAGTGACTGTTTTCAGTGTTTCCTCAGCTATCACTGAAATGAAAAACATATTTAGAGATGAATATTTATCATTCAAAATAACTTTCTTTTAATGATTCCAACCAACCTCCTTGTAGTCCCGTGTTTCGAGAACTATACTTTTCCGCCAGCAGGGGGAACTGGAGAGTTCATCTTGATTCTCTCGATCCCTCACAAACAAAGGTGGTTTATCTGTGATTTAAAATATGAGGAAGTGCTAACTTCTTACATTTGATACAACCTGTTATTCCTCATTGTGAGAAAAAGTCTCAGGCAAATCCAGGTTGTCCTTGAACTCGACAAACACGCTGTAACATGTTAATCTTTATTAAACTATGTTTTAGTCAGATGTGCCGTGGCTGCTTCACTTGAACTTTTACTGCTGATTTTTTCACAACAAGAAATTCACCAGGTGAGTAAACTCGACCAAACTAGATATAGAAATATTATCAAATCATAAAAGCAATGTTAGATCGCTTGTACTGAGTACTGATTGAGAGCCTCCTCGCGGCAGAGTTTACATACTGTATGTTTAAGGGGACGAGCTCCATCAGTTATTGAAGGTGATACATTAAAAAAAACTATAGTCCTGCACAAATGTAAACATACACCCAATTAAGATCCGTTGCTCTCAGTAACCAGACTAGGCTACATGCTACTCTGAAAAACTTTATTAACAAAAGTAAACATGAACTGTGTTTCAAAGTTCTCAATCAAAGCTGTTCTTTTCCAGTCGAATTCGTCCCTGGTTTTTCCAGAAGAGTGACATCATGGCGACTGCAGCGGCAGGTGAGTTGAATTTATTAGTCCATACAACTTTGTACTCGTCAGCAACAAAAAAAGTTTTGTACTCAGCTGTTCAAACAGTTCAATGAGTCTTGGATTAAAGCCTCGAACATCTGAAGTCAATAAACAGTTTTTTATGAGAAAGCAGACTAATTATGTGCAGCACTATGTTTAATTCATCATTCTAAATACTGAGGTGTCTGATGTACCGTTAATCTTAAATTAAAAGCCCAACATCTATCCAAGAAAGACAGAATAAACTTGTTTGTGTAGCAGGTTAGTAGATTAGGTGGCGATATGTGTGTATGCTTACACTAAATGTGAGCGATGCTTCTCAGAGTGTCCTGCATCATTAACATTAATGAGTTGTAATTCAAACATTTCTTGACATCATCATTTTGTACAAAACTTTATATTCTTTATAGGTGGATTCACAATTTTATAGACTCTCCCATCTTTGCTGAGAACAAGTTTGATTGAAAATATTTAAAGGCCTGTTTTGTATTGACAACGGACTCTAATAAAGGCACGGCAATTTCATGTACTGAAGTAAATCAAAGCCTGGGCTATTCATTTTAGTCTCACAGTGCAGTTATATTCATGTCAGTAACTTCACTAATATTTGCAATTAAAGTCTATGATCACCCATGACAACATTCATCTGTGTCCTTCAAATCACAGATGATCTGCATCCTCTGAGGCGTAGAAGTAGCTTTCAATGGTTCCCACCTGACAGTAAGTGAAACTTTTATCCAGCTGTACATCAATACCTGGATTTACATTATTTCTGGGTAGCATCTGTAAGTAGGTACCCCTGAAATAAAAAATATATAACTCTTCCTAAATGTATGTGTGAGTAGATCTTTTTAAACCTTTGTTTTTCACAGTGTCTGAGTTGAGGGTTGTTCTTCTGGGGAACAGCTGGTCTGAGAGGAGTTCAGTGGGGAACCTCGTACTGGGAGAGACGATGTTCAACACTGAGGAAGAACCAGACAGCGTTTTGAAAGTCAGAGGACATATAAAGGAGAAAGACATAGTTCTTATCAACACTCCAGATCTGCTGCATCCCACCATCTCTGCAGACAAACTGACAGAACATGTGACAGACTGTGTGAGACTCTCTGATCCTGGACCTCATGTGTTCCTGTTGGTTCTCCAGCCTGATGACTTCATTGAGGAACACAAACAGAGATTCTGTAGAGTTCTTAAACGCTTCAGTGATCAGTCATTTGAAAATTCACTAATATTCATATCAACACCCAGAGAGCAGGGCTCAAGTAGTGTTAAGATATATTTACAAAATCAACCCTTAAAAGAGATGATCAGAGAATGTAGATACAGATATTTGGAGCTGGCAAACGTTGAACTTCCAGAGCTGTTGACCCGTTTGGGTCAAATCGTGAAGGAACACAATGGAGAGCATGTCAGCTGTGAAGGGTTCATGGATGCCCCTGATGACCTACAAAGAATTCAACAAAAGAAAACATGCGATGCTGTTACTTCTTCTGGTAAGAGATCTGTTCTAATCAAAATGTTTAAACTCAAAATCATTACTGATCTCATGAGAATATGAAGCTGATAGTCAATGGTGTCATCTTTTATCAGGTCGTCTTACCAGGGATAACATGGTGACACCCCCTCCCTCAGGGGAAAGTAAGTAAACTTTCATAAATAGACACATTTTATTATTACTGACCAGTACCATATTGGTGACAATTTGACCTCATCACTCTTTATAGAAAAGTTGATAAACTATAATAACTAATGTTAGAATAGCAGTTTTTCTGCTACAGAGAATAATTTTATATATGGACCATTCTACCGAATTGGTTCAAAGTCAGGTTGGAAATATTTAGATTTTTTTAAAGTTTTATTCCCAAATTGTTTCCCCTATACTATATATATTGTACTATATCTGAAGTACACGTATCTATTAAAAGAACCATCAAATTTGATATTGCACTTTTAGACTGTTTTGGAATGTTTTTCCTCGCCCCAAATTTGTCACTACCGAAACATAGTATTAAACCATGATAAAAACAATATTATGTTAACCTGTTAATATTATGCTGACTTCCCTTATGTAAAGATTATTTTTACAAATTTGTATTGAAGGTTTTCACAATAAAATCACTAAAAAATATTTTTTTAAACAAATCTCAAATTTAAAATTTAAAAATTCAAATTTCTTTCTAAAATGTAAAACACTGATCAGATTGATTTCAGAGTTAATGATTTATGAGATGGAACATCCAATCAGTATCAGTTAACCAATTAGTATCATAACATTTTAGTTGATAACTCAATATATATAAATATATTTTTCTAAAAACAACCAGTGTTTCGGTAGTGACCAGTATTTTCTTTGTAGTGCTTTATCATATTCCCTCAACCTCAGTGCTTAATATTAACTCATAACATGCCTGATGTTGGGAATATTACAAGCACGTATGTTTAATGGTCAATAAAATAATAAATTTTTTAAGAAAAATGTTCATTCATGACCATTTATAGTACAAATATTACTTATCAATTGCTTATTTGCTGTAAATAGATGATTGAAATGATGAAACTTAAAGAAACTCATTGCTTTTAAGACTTTTGGACACATTTATTTCAAAATGATGGGATTTAACTACTAACCAGTCCATTTTGTCACTACCGAAATGATAATGTCACTACCGAACTTGACCGACTGTTTCGGTAGTGACAATTCTATCTAATTTTGAGCATAACTAAAGAATGCTAGCAAGCACATGGCAAGCAAACACATCTTTGAAGAGATGTACACCCATAGAAACATAATAATTTGCATACAACCCCAAAAAGTTTACATAATTGAAGAGAATGTGTGTTTGGTAGTGACCATTTTTAAAGTTACACACTGATTTTCAGACTTTGGGAACACATTTCTTTAAAAATTATGGGATTTAGCTGCTTATCATGCAGCCATGGGGGACAGGGATGCAATGTCACTTCCTGGTCAAAAATTCAGGGGTGTGGCTTAAATTTAGGGTCAGCCAAGCCACCAAAACTCTTGTGTTTCGGTAGTGACATGAAAACAAGGGACATGATTTTTTTGAGCATAGTTTTTAATTTAAGAATTAAACCCACAATAAATCTAAGTCTTTCAACCTCTTTTTTAACTTAATCATAAAGATATTTTAAATTACACAGTTGAAACAAATCTAAAAAATGTTTTAAGTGGTATTTACATAAATTGAAATTTAGGGGTCAGGATTGGGGACAGCTACTTCTCAATAGAAAGTACCCTATGATGATTTTGTATTTATTTAGCTTATCACTATCTCATTTAATGCCCTGGGTTTAAATAGATCATAATATAATCTAAGTAAATATCCATGTCTGAATACTTAATTGTTTTGTTAAACCTTTTTTTGTAATGGGACTGCACTTTGAACTAATTCGGTAGAATGCCCCATATTGTATCCAAAAATGCAAAACAGCAATCCAATAGAGACTTGGCTATATGATCTGCGGGCAGGACAAAGTTCTTTATACTGTAGATACCTTAGAGAATAAAAGTTATCAAAGTTTTGTCAAAGGGCTGGGGGTCTAATGCTAATTTACAAAATTACCTAAAATAATTGTATGTTTCAAGTTTGAAAAGTTCAATCTTAACAGTGTCCAGCACTGTCGAGCAGAAGTTAAAAACCTAGGTGTATTTGTAGAAATGAAACATATAAAAGTTGGTGTCAAGATAGTATGTGTAAACTGCTTAACAAAAGTTCTGCTGTTATAAAGTCAAAGTTGATCGACAATGGGAAAGTATACACGTAATGTATACTTCCTCTTTTAATATGATGGTTTAACAGCTTGAAAGCAGGTTAAGTAATACAAATATTTATACATAACTATAAAGGTAAACAGACACACACAGTCATAGATTAAATGTTCGTAGTTCATTTTCCTGCTACTGTCTTGATTAAGCTAGTTAGAAGCCAACATGAAGATTATAAGTTTTTCTCTTCCATTAAACAACTGAAAGCTAAATATAGAAAACAGAATGTAAGCTTTAGTTTAACCATGTGGCATGACTTAATGTCTCTATACACATTTATTTCATTTTTCTATTACAGTCAGAATTCTGCTGCTGAGGACAGACGACAAAACAACCAAACTTGGAGACTTTATCACTGGAAAAGAACAACACAGGTCAACCATTAAAACAAAGCTTTCCTCAGCCAAACAAGAGGTGCAGAGTGGAGAATGGAGAGGAAAGCCTCTTACAGTTGTGAAAACTCCAGATGTTTTCAGAGTTTCTGTGGAGAAGCGGAGAGAAGAGATGAAGAAGGCTGTGAGTCTCTGTCCTCCTGGACCAAATGTTGTGCTGCTGTTAGTGAAACCTTCTGATTTCACTGAAGAGAACAGACAAACACTGAAGTTCATCCTGAGTTTCTTCAGTCAAGATGCTTTTAAACACTCAATGGTCATCAGCACACATAAGGAGGATAAAACAGGTGTCTCTTTTAGAAGTCTCATTAAAGACTGTGGAGAACGACACTACTGTATGGCTGACAACAACCGTGATGTATTAATGCAAAAGATTGAGAAAACTGTTTATGAAAATAAAGGAACCTTTCTCACTGTCATTGAGGATTCAGTCGCCCCAAAGTCTGGTCTTATGAAAACAGCTTTGAGCCTGGTTCTGTGTGGAAGGAGAGGAGCAGGGAAGACTTCAGCAGCTGAGGCCATTTTAGGTCAGACAGATCTTCATTCAGTCTCCAGCTCATCAGAGTGTGTTAAACATCAGGGAGAGGTGAGCGGACGTCGGGTTTCCCTGGTGGAGCTTCCTGCCCTGTATGGAAAACCTCAGGAGGAGGTGATGAAGGAATCATTCAGGTGTATCTCTCTCTGTGATCCTGAGGGTATCCATGCCTTCATCCTGGTTCTACCTGTGGGTCCACTCACTGATGAAGACAAGGGAGAGTTGGAGACCATGAAGAACACATTTGGGAGTCGATTCAACGACATCACTGTGTTGCTGTTGACTGTTGAGTCAGATCCCTCAGCTCCAGCTGTTGTCAACCTTCTAAAAGATACCAAGTCCATCCAGGAGCTTCTTCAGAGCTGTGGAGGAAGATCTTTGGTTCTAAACATCAGGGACAAGCAGCAGATCCCAGAGCTGCTGGACATGGTGGAAAAAATGCACAAAGATAAATCCAAATCATTCATCTTCACAACACAAACATTTGCACATGCCCAAATAGAAAAGATCGTAACTCTACAGGCTGAGCTGAAGAACCTGAAAACAAAAGACCCAGTCATCTGTAAGTACTATTTATTTTGATTTATACAAATTATTCTAACTTTTAAAAAAAATGAATAACCTATTGTTAATCATACCTAAAAGTCTGTATATATACTGTACTATACAATTTGCAGCATTGAATGTAATTCTAGGCCCTCTTTTTTCACAGTTGATGATGAGAAGCTGAGTCAACAGAGTCTCAGGATTGTGCTGATAGGGCAGACTGGCTCTGGGAAGAGCTCTTCAGGAAACACCATTCTAGGTCGTAAAGAGTTTGAAGCCGAACCAAGCCAAACATCAGTCACAAAATGTTGTGAGAAAGCACAGAGTAAGGTAAATGGTCGTCCTGTCACTGTGGTTGACACTCCTGGTCTGTTTGACAATAGCTTGTCTCATGAAGAGGTTCAAGAAGAGATGATTAAATGCATCAGTCTTCTGACTCCAGGACCACATGTCTTCCTGTTGGTGTTAAGCATCGGCCGATTTACACCAGAGGAGAAGGAGACATTACAACACATCAAGAAAGGTTTTGGGAAGAATGCTGAAAAGTTCACCATCGTTCTTTTAACTAGAGGAGATTCATTAAAGCAAGCGAAGAGGTCCATTGAAGAATACATTGATAAGAGATGTGATGATTCCTTTAAGAAACTGATTGCTGACTGTGGAGGAAGATACCACGTGTTTGATAACCGTGATGACAAAAACAAAACTCAAGCCAGTGAGCTGATAACCAAGATTGAAGAAATGGTGAGAACTAATGGAGGCAGCTGCTACACCAATGAGGTGCTGCAAGAATCTGAAGCCACTAGAGAAAAAGAAATGGAGAGACTATTGAAGGAGAAGGAAGAAGAGATGAAGAGAGAGATGGAGGAGCTTCAAAAGAAACACAAGGAAGAAATGAAAGAAAAGCAACAAGAGACTTGGGAGAAAGAAAGAAGAGAACGAACACAAGAAGATGAGCAGAGACAACAGGAGGAAAAAACAAAACTTAAAAAGCTCAAAGATGAATACGAAAAAGAAAGAGAGATTAATGAAAAAAAAAGAAAGGAAGAGGACAAATACAGAAGAGAACAGGAGGAGAAGGAGAGAAGTGATATGGAGGAAAACTACAAGAAACAAATGAAGGAAATGAAGGATAAGTATGAAGTGAAGGCCAGAAAACAAGCTGAAGAACTCAATGATTTCAGACAGAAATACATGAAGGACTTCAATGCACTGATAGACAAACACATGGAGGAAATGTGTGAGTTGAAGCGAAGGCATGAAAGACAACTGCTGGATTCAGAGTAGAGACGTGACAAAGAGTAAAATCTTCTACAAAACCTCTCAGAAAGCAAAGAAATACACCTGATACACCCCACCATAAGGCAGCCCTATGGGACTAACAACAGTCCACACATTCCCCCATTAAAATACTTAAAACACCTTAACAAAACAAAACAAAGGGATTTATTACAATATGACACACTAAATGATAACGAAGATCAAAATATAACAAAAGACAATCCCTGACTGAGAGGCACAGCAGTCCCAACTCCAAATGCCTCCTGCACCCAGCACTGGCCTTTTAAGCACTGAGGCCAGGTGTACCTCGTTGTGTAATTAGTAGCTTCACCTGGGCTGGAGACAACAGAAAGGGAGAAGGGACACAGGGAAACATACAGCCGTAACACATCTAAAAGAAGGAAAATGAAAAAAATATACAAAAGCAAATGTATCTTCCTCTGATGGTTCCATCAACTCTTGATTATGATGTTAGCCGATTGAACACAGTTTGTTTTGGTTTATGTTTTTGCTGGACCACGTAGGGTTGATATATGTACAGAAACATGCCCAACAGTGTCCAAGGAGGTGACAAAGAGATTTCCAGCAGTAACTTAGTTCTTGCTAAGATTCATGGATGTGATGTGATGTAAAACAAACACATGATACCTGTGCCCTAATAAAAAGTGCTCAACCAAAAACTGGGACAACGATGTCATTGTATGGAGGAAAATGTTGGAGTGCCAACGTTGCTGATGATGTGTTCTGTTCGCGAGAAATCGGCTACCAAAACTGATCGGACTCATTCATAAGGTTTTGCTGTTTTATATACTGTAGGTGTACAAATTGTAAGAGAGATGCTGCCACAAGAGGGCGCCCTGTGTATAAAACAGGCCTGTTCCTTTTCAAAGGAGCCTTTCCCTAAAAAAAACCTTTTCCCGGAAAACCACTGCTTTTTTATCTTGTTTTATGCTTTGGTTTTAACTCTGCCTGATTTCACCTGTCTTACTAATGCAATTGTTTTATATGGTTTTTACTCTAATTGATCTAAGTGATTCCTGTTTGATTTCTTCATTCAGTTTAGATGTGAATCAAACACAAAACCATTGCTCCAATTATTGTTTGTACAATTTTTGTAATTTCAGGTGTTTTGATCTTTGTATTTCGAAAAATGTGTCTTTTATTATAAAAGGTGTTTTATGTTTGCTATAGTTGATTGTACTCATTCAAGTTATTTAATCCATTGAGAAAATGTGCATCAAGGATTCTCAGAGATATTTTGGTATTTTTTTCAAGTTTACTACATTTTATAAACACAAATGTTTCATTCCCTGAGGTAAAACTTGTTTTGTTTTTCTTTGTTCTATGTCTGTGATAATTAAAAAATAATCTCAACAAAATTAAGTTTCAGACATCACCTTTATCATGGGGAAGTAAGAGTCTTACATGTGATCTGACATTTCAATCAATCAAGCTTTATATATGCTCAGCACCTTTCATACAAATCAAATGCAATTCCAGGACCATCCTGGTTCATAAACTAAAAGAGAAGAGCCAGAGGATCTTGAGGGGCCGTCATGGTTCATTAACTTCAATCATCTGTGAGATGTAGTCTGCTGCAAGGCCATGTATTACTTTATAACTAATACAATAATTGTAAAATCAACAAGAACAGGCAGCCAGTGTTAAGATTTTAGAATCAGCGTCATGTTCGCTCTCCTTCTGGTCTGCATTTTGAATGATTTGCAGCTGATTTATTGTTTTCTTTGTCGGGCCTTAAAGGAGAGTGTTACTGTAGTCTGACCTGGCCTCACTTTAGGGTTAGTCATATTAAACACCTACATGTCTTGCTTCTTGGCTTGGGTTAAGTCCAAGTGCAAAAGCATGATTACCTGTTGTACATAACGTTGTAATACAACGCATGCATGCCTTTGAACCGATAATACTTACTTCAGTTCTGGTTAGGGTTAGGTACCCTTATTTTTACAGTCTATGTGAAATATACGTTGAAACGAGGGCTGTCGCTATAACCACCAAAAATGCTGTGTAAACATGGTATTTGCGGTAAACGGAGGCAACCCCCATAACCACTAAACCTGTTCTCTGCTGTAAGGGGAAAGCAGTTTCATGAGTGATTCATATAACAGGTAGGGGTCCTACAAGAAGACCATGAAACACATATACAGAGACTTTAAGGTAAACGACCTGACATCTTAGGCAGCTTTAAGAAAAGACAATTAATGAAGGAAACTCAAATCATGAAGGATCATCAAAGTGTCGATAACGTTGGAGACTAAAGGAAACCTTTATGAACCAGACTACATGGAGGAATAACTTTTGCAGAAAGAGACGGCCGAGGAAGAAAGATGAAAAACGTGTGTGCTGTTTGGTAAGTTGTTTTATTTATTAATTTATTTAGTACTACTTTCCTGGTGGTTGGTATAAAAGCTCTCTTTTTATCTTGTTGTGGTTTTATATCTTCAACCTCATATAACTTTTTTTATCCGTTAGGAACTTCAGTTTAACCTTCAGGACTAGAGAAGCTAGGCAAATGTATTCTCTACTAAACCTTATCTGATAACAAAGACTTTAGTGATATATCAGGAATTTAATAAAACTAGTTTAATGTCTAACAATGATCTTTTGTATGTCCTTTTTTATCATTTGGTGCTAAAAGCATTATATATCAGAGTACGGTAAGCTTTAATAATAATAATAATAATAATAATAATAATAATAATAATAATACATTGGTTTTATATTGCACTTTGCTTAACAAGCTGAATGATAGCTGACATATTGAGTCTGTAGATAATATCAATGCTTTGTTTGATATATGTATTTTTGTGTCACCTTGAAAGACCAGATTTTTTTGTATCTTCAATATCTTGTAAGTAAGAGGGAGATTTGATGTTTGTATGTTTGAGACCTGGCATGCCCAAGATGGGAAGACCATCTCTGGTTCTCTTACAGGGTTAGACTCTGGGCTACTAATGGGTAAGTACATCCATGTTTTTCTTCTCCTACGTAGGTAGACTGTCAGGTAAGTCTATTGTCATCTCTCACACAATGCAGTTACAGTGCATCGTAACACCCACTCCTACTGTACTAACAGTCATGCATTAAAAAAGACAACCCTTCAGAAGTTAACCAAATCCAAACATCACTTATTTGGACATTTAAAATGAGCGTCTCTAATGGTTAAACAATTCTTTACTTTCCTGCAATTATTTAAGTCATTTATTATTTTCTATTTAACAGTTAAAATTGTGTTTTTAAGATACACTTTTGATTTGTTATATCCATAGCTTCATTTGCACCTTGTTACTCAATGTTCACCAAAAAGTCTCTTAGTTTAGAGCAACAACTACAGGATATTTTTTTATGGTTTCCTACAAAGTGCCCATTGACCTCTGTACGTTATATACCTGCAATATACAGTACAAGTATACAGTATGACAACACAAAACAGACCTCTTAAATATCACAAAAAGAGTAAATCTTCAGGGTAGCACTTGTAGATAGTTCCCTTGTTTGCCTCTGTCACAGTCAGTATCTCTGACTTTATTCAACAGTCACATTTACACTTCTAAAGGCTGCTTGCTGTTCTTGATCTCTCCACCAGATGCTCCCAGTTTCCATCCAATCTCTATGTTTTAAACCTCATCCTTTTTCTAGTGAGACCTGTTGTTTACTGCTCTGTTATTTAAAATCATTCATCATACTTACTTGATTTATTATATTTTTTTAGAAAGAAAAAGGTTAATAATTTACAAATTCTATAAGTTCCAATAAACCACCAAAAGGCTTTTATTAATGACCAAACAAGTGTTTTAATGAGTTACTTCAAAATATTATACATAGTGACTGTTTTCAGTGTTTCCTCAGCTATCACAGAAATGAAAAACATATTTAGAGATGAATATTTATCATTCAAAATAACTTTCTTTTAATGATTCCAACCATCCTCCTTGTAGTCCCGTGTTTAGAGAACTATACTTTTCCGCCAGCAGGGGGAACTGGAGAGTTCATCTTGATTCTCTTGATCCCTCACAAACAAAGGTGGTTTATCTGTGATTTAAAATATGAGGAAGTGCTAACTTCTTACATTTGATACAACCTGTTATTCCTCATTGTGAGAAAAAGTCTCAGGCAAATCCAGGTTGTCCTTGAACTCGACAAACACGCTGTAACATGTTAATCTTTATTAAACTATGTTTTAGTCAGATGTGCCGTGGCTGCTTCACTTGAACTTTTACTGCTGATTTTTTCACAACAAGAAATTCACCAGGTGAGTAAACTCGACCAAACTAGATATATAGAAATATTATCAAATCATAAAAGCAATGTTAGATCGCTTGTACTGTTGACAGAGATGACATTAAACAGCATGATGTTCCAAAATATAAAGGCAAACAGGCAGTAAAACAAACGGACAATAAAAGCATACTGATAGAATAAAATATTAAAATGAAAAAGAATGTCTGAAGTACAGAAGTAAAACGAGGGACAGACTCTGCAAGTCTGATCTCTGGCAGGCTGTTCCACTGTCTGGGGGGCTATGACAGCAAAAGCCATGTCCGCTTTAGTTTTCAGCCTGGACCCTGGAACAGCCAGTGGAGAACTGCCAGAGGATCTCAGACTGCGTCCTGGTTCATAAGGGGTTAAAAGCTCTAAAATATATGTAGGAGCCAGCCCATGTTGTGGTTTGAAAGTAATTAAAATAATCTTAAAATCAGTGAAGGGATGCTAAGATTGGAGTGATATGGGCACATTTGTTTTTTCTTGTTAAAGCCGGGCTGCTGCGTTTTGGATTGTTTGAATGTGTTTGATTTATTTTTTTACTGAGTCAGGTGTATAATGAATTACAGTCTTCAAGGCTGGAGGAAATAAAAGCGTGGATGATTTTCTCCAGATCTTTTTGCGACATGAGTGATTTGACTTCCAAGACATCCAACAAACATGTGAATAATGTAAAGTATTGTGTGTGATCAGGTCTGAAACGAGGTGCCCTGTTAGGGTTTCAGTAATTATTTATGCTGTTAAGGTTATCAAAAATGAGGTGAGATAGTTTCTGTCAGTGCTGAAAATGTAATTTGTTTCCTCTTGTGGGGTGTTATCAAGTTAAAAGCATCTGACCTAAACTAGTCGAACAGCATTCTGTTCTCTCACATAACACAGTGATGGATAAAGACTCTGAATCTAACACATTTATTTCAGATCTTGCACTTTAACCAGTAGTTTAAAAAGTAGTCATTTACATGTCCGGATTACAACATTTTATATCAGCAAGTTAAACATTTTGTGAACTTCTTCCTAACAACAGCAACAGCCGTCTGCTCTAAAAGTGCCTCCTTCCTGTTGGCTGCTACCAAGAAGGGGAGGGACTTGTTTTCCATAGCCAATTGGTAGTCGCCATTAGCTGACACAGCCAATAGGAACAGAGTCCGAGTTTAATTACTTTGACTTACAGATTTTTAACCAATAAAAATAAACATATAATCACGGAGCTCATGTTCCACCCAAGGGGCAACCTCCGGTCTCGAAAAATGAAGCCTATGCGGAAGTACAAAAAACTGCAGTTCCTCGAGGTTCCGCTTGAGGCTGGCTGCAGAAGCGCCGGAAGTGCCATAAGCCCACAGCCAAAAAAGCCCGTTTTTACCACAGGAATCAACATGTTTACAGCCTGGTTCAAAAAACGAGACACATCTGAGAAGTTGACGGCCCCTTCTCCTCACACTGTGGGGGGGGTGAATTTTTTTATAACTCATCGGATTTTATTCTATTAAGGAAAACGACTATGCCCATATTTGGTTGTGGCAGATTTGATTGACAGCTATGTGCGGTCAGCAGGTCAGGAGGCTAACAGCTTGATTTCTCCTCTTTCTTACTTCGTTTGGAGAGTTTGTTTAACGCATATCTGACAACATACATGGCTTGCTGTGCGGTTAACAGACCATCCAACAAGTTGATGCTTCAGTTTTTTTCGGTAAGTGATATAGTAGTGTTATATTTACTGCTTACTCATGTGTTTATATTTACGGACCTAGCTTGTTTAGCGTTAGCTTGTAAACCAGTCGGCTAACTGTGTAGCTCATTATTTACATTATTTACGGTCAATGGTTTAGAAATGTTTGTTGTTAAGATGTTGTTGTTGAAAATAGTGAGTTTGTGTGATGTTAGAAGCTAAAGGTTCATCTCGGTGGTTATCTGACATTATGAGGAATGTTATACTCCACGTAAATGTGGACATTAAAAAACAAACTTTGTGTAGTAATTATCCGTCAGTAACATAAACTGAACTGAACCTAATGTGCTGTGTAGGTTATAGAGGATGACATTAATGTTACATGGTTGATGTAGTGTCTTAAGATTTGAGCAAACTATTAACAAATAAAAAAAACTTCACTTTGTAAGAGCATCTGTAACCATTAAGAACTATATTAATAACCATATTAATTTTCACTGAACTCATACACAGAATATAGCAGTAGAAATATAAAATATAAATAACATATGGAATGAAAATAAGATATAAAGCACATAGATATAAAGTATAAGAAATAGTTTGAAGAATACAGCCATGTACTGAGCTCATGTTAATAATAAATGAGTTACTGTATGTTCTGTACTGAAGCACAGAGAGTTGGGACCTGTTAATGATTTAAATAATTCAGATTATATTTGTTTCATGTTAAGATGGAGTACTATCCACAATAAACTGCTTAATTTTTCCTCACAAAATCTGAGACAATTTGATGTGGAATATCATTGTGTGAGTGAGTGAGAGAGCTGAAAACAGCATGATTACAATAATGTTTATCCTCTTAACTTTGAATAGATGTTGATTACCTGAATACTGTACCTTTGTTGTCTGTGCAGTACACTGTTGAATTTATAAATGTGCTCTTACACACAGATGAATACAGAAAAATAGATGAGAACAAAAAAAATGATTTAATGAATAACTGATATTTTCTCTCTTTCTTTGTCATCCTGAAGACCCCTCACTAAAAGTCCATGTTCTCCTGGATCCATGTCACATGCTCGAGCTTCTTCTGAATGACTTTTCAACAGTTGAAGTTCTGCTGAGAGAAGATGGCCAGCAGATAAGACAGCAGTACATCAAGGAGCTCCACAGGCTTCAGAAGGAGGAGGAGGGTTTGCACCTTGGAAGACTGTATTCATGCTGTTCAAATAAAACTAGATCTCCTCCAAACAACTTGCAATCAAACTATTTTCTTCCCATTTTAAAACCCTTTGTCCAGTTTAGATGGGATAAGTTGATATTATGTGATATTGATCTGGGAAGACTACATTTCTAAATCATTTTTAACTGTGTTTTTATTCACAAGTTATTGATCTTATTTACTCTCCATGTATCTTGATTTAAGAATGGGGCTGTGTTTAAGGGCAAATTTTTGCAATGACTCTGTTCCATCCCACTTTCAGAAATGAACTACATTAGTATTTATCAAAAGAATAAGAAGTTGTGTAAAAGTAGACTTCCTTCCCTAAGCTATTGAGTTGAGCATTAATCTGAAATGTATACTCATAAGTAGACATAAAGGAGTGCATTTATATAGAAATATTTATTTAATCTGAAAAACAACATTAAAAAAAGTCTGTTTTTACAGCAGAGATTAACATGTTTACAGCTTGGTACAAAACAAACAAATAGGTGTGATTAGCTCATGTCTCGATGGACACACTGTACAGGGGGTGAATGTTTTGATGAAGGATAAGAGTTATTCACAATAAGGCGTGTAGCTGACCAGCTTGACAGGTGGGCGCGGTGTAACGGTTTGTCAAAAGGCTTAAAACCCGTCTCAGCTCTCAGCCTGTGGGTGACATCACTCAGACCTCCCTCACAGCGAGCTGTTGAAGAGAAGCAACCGAAGTCCACCCCAGAAGAACCAACAAATACAGATGTTGTTGAGGCTCAGGTTTCTTCCTCTGTCTCTGCAGCTCTCTGGGCACCTCGACGGACCAGTCACCAATAATCCACACTGTGTCTATAGGAGAAATACAAAGGGGTTCAATTAATGCCTCAGACAAGACAAAATGTACAGTTAACTACATGTGACAGCTCAGGCTGTTTTTTTGTTATGAGCCACATCTGCAGGAATAATATTGAACAAGGTAGCTGCAACTCATCATAATAGATGCCAGTCTTAAATACTATTTTTTCTAATACTTAAAGTTTTTGGTGTGAAGCTGACACTGTCCACAGACTCCATGACTTCACAGGGTTCAATAGAAAACAAATATCTTATAATAAATACTAAATAATTATTTTTCAATTGTCATGTTCACCTCATCGCTGTTGACATCAGTAAATATAAGACACAGACATTCCTCTTTTTGTCAGAACAGTAACATGAACTGTATGCTTTGTAATATTGATTTCTTCTGGATGTCTCATATTTATTTACAGTCTATGGATAAAACTTTGTTAATGTATTTTTCTGCTAACACTGACAAAGTCTAACTTCTCTAACAAATAACTCATAAACATAGTTGTATATTTAACAAAGTGTAGTTTTAAGACTTTAATTAAATATTTGTGTTGAATATAATTCGTTTTAACTGTGTTGTAGAAAAGTTAAATGTTAACTTACTGTTTGTAGAGTTTTCTCAGGACGAGCAGGAATAGTTGATGATAGCAGCCTAGCTGTTAGCTATGCTGTGAAGTGGACTGCTAACGTCGAGCTGAATGGGCGGAGCTAAGTCCCGCTGGTCCCGCCTTACTGCTGTAGCTAGGTTGATCCGAAGTTAGGTTGAGACTGCAAATCCAATATGGATGCGGCCGTCGATTGGACTCATTTTCTGCCTATGTCACAGACGGGTCAGGGTTCGTCCAGTAATATTTACAGTCTATGGTTCCACCCGACCCCCAACTCCACTCTCGTTTCGCTTTGAATTCTTTTCGTGTCGCAGCAAGAAATTAATTGGGTGAATGAACTTGACGAAAACTAGATAAACAAGTATGAACAAGTAATAATGGAATAGCTGTATAGTTTAAAGGTTATCAGATAACATATTACTAAGATTACATTAATTTTATTGTCAAATCTCATCAACACCTACTCTAATTACCGAACTCTAATAAAAAATTCAGATACTAGGCCTTTTAGGTCAACATTAACTGAAATCACAAAACGTCCTCCTGTAAGTCTGCTGTTAAGATCCTATCACAGTAACTGATCTAAAAACGGTGATCCATGAATACTTTTCCTGAAGTAACCTGCACCCCATGTGTTCAGCCCATTGATATGGTTTTTATTCCTCTTGAGGTGATGACCTATCAGTCAGATTTAAACTTAGCCTAAGGATTTACCAACAAATAAAAAAGGTTAACTTATGATCAGTAGGACTGATTAAACAACTAAGCAAGGTAATAGTTTCTGTCAGTGATGAGAATGTAATTAGTTCCTCTTGTCGGGTGTTATCCAGTTCAAAGCATCTGACCTAAACTAGTCGAACAGCATTCTGTTCACTCACATAACACAGTGACTGATAAAGACTCTGAATCTGACAAACCTATCTTCAATCTAATGACTTCAGATTATTTTCGGATAGAATTGAAATGTTGAAGTCAGAAAGTATTGGATTGAACTACAGCCAAAAGGTCTTAGACTTAGAAACTTTATTTATCCCTGAGGGCAATTCGGTTCCAGAGTCCACCCAGACCATGTATACATTTACAAACAAACAACAGATGGAGTATGTCAGAGACAACAAACAAATCAGTACTTGACAAAGATGAGCGCTGACACCCTCTTGTGGTCTCTTTGGGCAATGACACCCTTTATTCTTAATGAACAAAATTGTTAATGTCTTTGTAAATCAAAAGTGACTAATTTATATATTTAGTGACTTTTAATACCAACAATAGATTTGGAAATTGATATTTATCAGACGGAATAAATGTTTATTTCTCTTCTGAGTCTTTGTAACTTCATGGCTGTGGATGAAGATATTTAGTCTCTGTGATGTGAATTCTTCCCATGTGGCATAAATGGTGGCCCATGGTGTCCAGAGTTATCACTATAACTAAATGTCTTGCTGGAGTTATACGTGTGCTTTCAGCCACTATATAAGATCCCATAAGTGTTGTACTTTTCTTCAAGTTAAGGGAACTGACAAACAGATTCAGTTCATCAGTGTGTTAGACTAAGATAAAGTGCTCAGATCTTGCACTTTAATAAAACCAGTTACCAGGAAGGGGTGGGACTTGTTTTCCATAGCCAATCGGTAGTCGACATAACTGACACAGCCAATAAGAACAGAGTCCCAGTTCAGTTACTCTGACTGACACATTTTTAACCAATTACATTATACAAATAATCACGAGCTCATGTTCCACCCTCAACTCCACTCTCGTTTCACTTTAAATTATTTTTGTGTCACAGCAAGAAATTCATCGGGTGAGTTACCAGAAAACTAGATACTCAAAATGAACAAGTAGCCTAATGTTACCTGTATAGTTTAAATGTTATCAGATAATGTATTAATGATTATATACATTTTATTGTCAATTCTGAGTAAAAATACACCTGAGATGGATTAATCTTCAGATTCACACTCTGTGCTGCATTTATTATTCAGACAGGAAAATATTTGTGTGTGGTTTTCCGTAACCATAAAAATAAAGGACATAATGAAAAAACCATTATATGCGAGTTATTAAACACAACACTGCAACCTTACTCCAATGTACAGAGATAACCAACATAACTGATATGAACATGAGAGACTGTATTCTTTACTGACCTAACATAGCGATGGCAAAAAATACTGTAAATGTCAGTTCTCATAAAAATAACTTCCTTCATGTATTTATATGAACATAAATACAGAAGATGAATAGATACTGGGCAGCACTATTGAAGTTACAGTCACACCTGCATGCTAATGTTTATTAAAGGTACACTTGAGGAGCGCCTCTTTACTAGTCCCTCTGAATACCTGAGAAATTAACATTTTATATCAGTACACCATTGCCACACATTACATACAGTTGTTGCTTCTCGCCTGTAATCATTTGCTATACTTTGCATTTGCTCATACAATCGGAACTATCCTGGCTAATGAGTATAAGCTTTCATTTCAAATGTCCACTCCTATATGAAATGAAAAGAAAACCTACAAACTCTATGAACACAGACATGTTCTAACTGTCCAAATGATGGAGAGCTAAATAACTTGAATCGTTTACAGAACTAAGGGACAGCTGACTGGCCAACAGCAATGCGCAGTAGGCGCGACAGATAGACTAAGGCATATAAGAGTAATATAAAAGAACAAGTAGAAATGCATGAAAGGATATGCAATCTTCATAACAATCAGCATGAATATTCAGCTATTTCTATAAGCTTAATGTAATTCATGCCCAGAACTAAGCGAGAACTAAGCAGAGGCTGTGAGACTCTTCACTTTTTCCCACTTGTCACTCAAATCTTCATTCATATCAAATCACATAATTCTTTGAAGTTGTTCATTTTGCAATAATTGACCTTTGCTTGTGTAACATTGCAGCACTTACTGTCCTGGGTTTGTTTGTGTAGGCATTATGTTACAGTTCATACCAAAGTACAAAGTAAGTAAAAGCAAACACACAGCTTTGATTTAGTTCAGTCAATTTTTATTTAGTTTCAGGATTTGCGCAATATAATTGTTGTTCCATAGCAATAAGTAAGGTATTTTACCTGCTTTTTGTAAAGTGTCTCGAAATAACACTTGTTATGAGTTGACGCTATACAAATAAAAATTGATTGATTGATTGATTGATTCTCTTTATCGGATACTTACCTTTATTTATTCTTTTGTTCAGTTCCCCATGTGGTCCTGCAGCTAAAGGGGCTGGTTCAGCACTTCCTGGGTATTTATAAGATTGATGATGTTATCACTGACATCATTGGGGCAAACTGACTGTAGTGTTTATCTTGAGTTATGTCACCTTTTTCTCATCTCACTGATGATGACTGACTGTCTCTCCCTCTTAACCCTGCTCCTTCTCTCTCTCTCTTTTATTGTATTTAAGGAACATTTTTATTTTATAATATTAATTTTTTAATTCACAAACAGATAGTTTATTTTCCATGTGTTTTCATTGTTAATAAAATACATATTGATATATATCGAGTATCGCCATTCAGCTAAACAATATCAAGATATGAGTTTTGGTCCATATCGTCCAGCCCTATGCCTTAGTTTGATTTAGTTTTGAGGTAATTTACCTTATTTCCTTTGAACTTTTGTTTTTATTAACTTAAATGAAGTCTGCTGAAATGCCTTCCTACCACCTTCCTAATCACTTGAGCTAAACTACTTTACAAGTATATGAATTCAGTGATATGACAGGAATTGCTATGAATGATGTCTGCACTCATTGATTTCTTTACTAATAAGTAATGTGCTACTGTACATGTTACCCTTTTAAATATTTTAAATCCTTTCTCTAGGTTCTCAAACAGAGCTGTTCTTTCCATTTGAATTAGTCTCTGATGACATCATGGCGACTGCAGCAGCAGGTGAGTCCAGTCAGACTCTGTTTTATCCTCTGTCTACATGTTTAAAGACTCCAAAAGAGACACTGAGACATTTAAGCAGGTCAGTGAGTCTTGGATTTAAGAAATAGTAACAGCCTTAACACTTCTTATTTTCTTGAGCAGATATATTTTATGCATCACTACATACAATATATCATTCTAAACAGAGAGAGGTCTGGTGTATGTCCTTAACTTTATAAAGGATGAATGTGCACCTTTTTTGATCCAGTAGATGTCGTCCTTGAGCACCAGCATGAAACCAAAATCAACTGCTGTTTGGCCAACCACTCTCCCCTTGCGTTAGCACATAGTTATCAAACTGTCAGATTGTCAAAGTCCCTGCTCCTCTCCGCTCACATCACCGCTCCCTCTCACTCTGCCCGACCCTGAGCAGGTTAGATGACAGAGCAAGGTGCTCTAACTGTGCGAGGTGTTGCATGTAATGTGGTGAAATATAGAAATGTATGCTCATTTAGATATAATAGTAATGTGAATGGGCTTAGACAGGCTACATAAACTTAATTGAAAGGCTGAAATATATTTTTCGGCTCCAGATGGATATGTATTTTTTTCTTCACATTGCGATGACGATGCTGTAACAATATATCGTGCAGCCCTATAGTGAATTAAATGCAGAGAAATATAATGGTGATTGAGTCTGTAGTAAAGGCTTTCTTCTCAGAAAAACATATGACATTCAAAATTCCCTCTTTAAATATCACAGTGCAGCATATAAGTGCAATTAGCCTTCTTTCATATTTTAGGACAAAATAAGTTTCTATGTCTACCTGCATTCCAAAACTAAAAGAGATTAATGTCAATAAATAATGAAAGCAATGTTTGCATATATGTAAGGCAGGCATAGTTAGTATTTGTAAGTTTCTCTTTCTCTTAAGTAACTCTCTTCACGATGGTTTGACATCCTAACATATATAATAGGCCTATTTTTCATGTTTCATTCTGTTGACATATTTCACAACAGGAAGTTTTCCTGCACTCCTTCATAAAGTGATCATTTCACTCTCAGACTGTACGGCACTATTGTCTGAAATCTCTGAATAAAGTTGAACTTTTATTTGTCATCATAGTTTTAGCTTACCTTGTGCATTTTAATTTGATATTTTTAATCCGCCATCGTTCAATATTTTGCTCTATTTCTGTTATTGGGCTATTTTCTTACCTTGTGCCGTTGGACCACCTAACTGTGTTCAAAATACATGAACTCCAGTATGTGTTCAAACTCATCTCTGTGTGTTCTCAAAGTGAATTATTAAAGAGGGAAAACACACAAACAGAAAAAATGATACAAAGTTATTTTGGGTAAGAAGCATAAAACAGGGTTTTTCCTGCATAAACAATTCTTTGGCGCCCCCCAAAGAGGTTTTACCCAGCGCCAAAGGAAAATCCAGAGCGCCAAAAGAAAAAAAAGACGATGCAAATTGCAAATCAAATCCTCCCTGAATGTTAAAAGTATCAATACATCAAACGACTGTTGAACAAGCAGAACATAAACTTAAATACGACGTCTCTGACTTCTAGCAGTCATCTCCCCTCTCATCTGTTTACACATGTGGCTCGCGCTGGATAGCCAGCTGATTGACTGTTCGTTTCTTTTGATTGGTTCCGTCCGCTCCGCTGACACCCACAAGCGCTAAATTCAGGTTGATTTTCCGTTTGGAGTTAATTTCAAAGAGCAATGCTCTTCATGGCGGTAAATATTTATCCCAACAGTCATGTTAAAACTATACTAAACCGCGTATGACGTATAGCTGCGGCTACTTGTCCCTGCTCCTCTGCTGTCTGCAGACGGGTCATCGGGGGGGCACGCCGAGACGAGACACACCAACATACATGGCTGCAAACGCGCACACACACACCGGAACACCAACCACCGCACACACCTGTTGACTTGTCGTGAAACGGAACCCGGTTGATCCGCTATCCGTATGGACCGAGTCGGGAACGCACGTTCAACTTTTCTCTGTTCAATTCCAACGTGTCTGCTTTTATCAACAATCAATATCTTAACGACTATAACGTCAGCCAGCTGTAGTCTGTGAACTTCTCCACACAGACTGTCAACCAGCGCTGCGTTAGAGCCAGCAAATATATTTTTATTATTTCTCAATTTCCTGATCTGATCAAATGATCCAAATTATCTGTGACTTAAATCTGTGATTATTTGACATAATACCTTAGTAATTCAAATAAATGTACTTTTGGCAGGATGTGACCTCGCCTCTCCCAATCTCATTACACCCCTCTCCCTCAAAATCCCTCTCCTCCCATGTTTCACTGTTGCAATTAAAAAGAAATTCTTTACCAGATTGAATTGGGGTTTCAGTAACTTAAGCATAATGATAATATTATTTATAAAATGGTCAGAAATAACAGGAAATGCACAGATTTCTGTCAAATAAGGTAATACTGAGCCAGGACAAACCCTGTAAAAGTATAAAATCCTCCCACTTCTCGTCTCCACTTCTTTTTAAAGCCAACTGTCACCCTACAGAGGCTCTGCCTTAAAAAGGAGAGGCATTTTTAGCTTTAATAATAAAAACAAGCGATTATCACGTCAGGCCAAATCTTGACCTTAAACAAAGAAATCTAAAAACATGTTCAAAACTTTTTCACCTATAATAATAATAATAATAATAATAATAATAATAATAATAATGCATTTTATTTAAGGGTGCCTTTCATGTCACTCAAGGTCACCTTACAGACACAGCAGTAGAGTAAAAAACACGAACACTATCAACTACTTAAAAACAAAAACACAAAAACAGCAGCTGTGAGCTGTGATCTGAAGGTGGGGAGATAGTTAATGTCATGGATGGTTTGTGAGAGAGAGTTCCAGAGACGGGGGGCCGTACGGCTAAATGCTCGAGATCCCATTGATGATAGGCGGAAAGGAGGTGTGGTGAGGAGCATGGAGGAGGCAGAACGGGGGGACCAAGAGGGTGTGCAGGCAGGGTCCGAAATTAACTTTTTGACTCACCGGCCAAGGTGGCAGGTAGATGAACAATTTCATATCAGTCGATATATAAATAATAATACATTTAAAAGCAGATTTTTGTTCCTGAGTGAAAGATGAAGAAACCAGATGGTTAATTATGGTTTAATTATTCTTTATTGTCAGAACATGAAGAATTATAATTAAACAGGAACATTTCACCATCATAAGCTCAGAGCATGGAGGTAAACAAATCAAGCAAAAAAAGGCAGTGACTAACAATAAATAATACACACACATGTAGGCACACACACACAGACTTACCTTTAAATAGAAAGACATTTTAGCTGTGGACTTCCAGCTGAATGTGAATGTTTGATAGTTGTGTGGGTTTATTTACAATGTTACAATTCACTTAGCAGACGCTTAGCGCTCAGTCTGTAGGGACTTGGGTTGGGAACCGGTCGCCGGTTCAAGTCCCATTGTGGACCAAATATGGAAGTTGGTCTGGTAGCTGGAGAGGTGCCAGATCACTTCCTGAGCACTGCCGAGGTGCCCTTGAGCAAGGCACCAAACCCCCTCCCCACCACCAGCTCAGGAGCGCCTGCTGTGGGCAGCTCCGTCACTCTGACATCTCTCCATTAGTGCATGTCCATAGGATCCTGTTTGTGCATGTGTGTATATTTCAGCCTGTGTGTGTGTTGCATGAACTACAGAATGTAAAAACTGAAATTTCCTCTTGTGGGGATCAATAAAAGTAAATCTTAACTCTTATTACCGCTGTTTTGGATGATAAAGATAGTCATCTACCGTTGTCTCCAAGCGTTTCTACAACAAACTAGGCCTACATCATGTCCGGTCCTGACAGTGGAGATGACTCACGACCAACTTCCACCAGATGCGTGTCCGGTCCGTCTCCGTTTTTTTTATGTGTTTATAAGGTTTATATAGAGTTTTATACCACATACATCATATTATCTCACACTGTCGCCAGTTAGTTTGTTTAATTACCGCTATTAAAGTTATAACTTGCACGCTTTATAAAATGTGTTAGTTCATTTCACCTCCCAGGCTCCGTAGACTTCTACTTTATTTATGTGTAAAATGTCATGAAAGACTGTGCACACCTATGACAAAATGTACTTGTTTCAATCATAGATGATCCGCATCCCCTGAGGCGCTGTAGGAGTATGGGATGGTTGCCACCTCACAGTGAGTAAAACTTCTATCCATTTGTATAAGAATATCTGTTTTGGTCACATCTGTAAAAACAGTAGGTAATCAAATCCCAAAATAAAGAAAGAAAACTGGATTTAAAAAAAATAGCTAGTTAGTCTGTTTAAAATTTTCTTTTCACAGTGTCTGAGTTGAGGGTTGTTCTGCTGGGGAACTCATGGTCTGAGAGGAGTTCAGTGGGGAACGACATAATGAGAGAGACTGTGTTCAACACTGGAAAAGAAGCAAACCAATGTGAGAAAGTCAGGAGACAAATAAAGGAGAAAGACATAGTTCTTATCAACACTCCAGATCTGCTGCATCCCACCATCTCTGCAGACAAACTGACAGAACATCTGACAGACTGTGTGAGACTCTCTGATCCTGGACCTCATGTGTTCCTGTTGGTTCTCCAGCCTGATGACTTCACTGAGGAACACAAACAGAGATTCTGTAGAGTTCTTAAACGCTTCAGTGATCAGTCATTTGAAAATTCACTGTTACTGATATCAACACCCAGAGAGCAGGGCTCAAGTGTTGTTAAAATACATTTGCAAAATCAACCCTTAAAAGAGATGATCATAGAATGTAGATACAGATATTTGGAGCTGGCAAACCTTGAACTTCCAGAGCTGTTGACCCGTTTGGGTCAAATTGTGAAAGAACACAATGGAGAGCATGTCAGCTGTGATGTGTTCATGGATGCCCCTGATGATAAACAAAGAATACAACAAAAGGAAACAAGGCCCAGAATCGTGGATGCTGTTATGTCTTCTGGTAAGAGATCTGTTCTAATCAAAATGTTTAAACTCAAAATCATTACTGATCTCATGAGAATATGAAGCTGATAGTCAATGATGTCATCTTTTCACAGGTCTTCTTACCAGGGATAACATGGTGACACCCCCTCCCTCAGGAGAAAGTAAGTAAACTTTCATAAATAGACACATTTTATTATTACTGACCAGTACAATATTGGCGCCACTGTGGTTGACTCTTATCCCCCCAAAACTCATCTCCCTTTAGAGAAAACTTGGGAAATTATAATCACTTTTTTTTTTTCATTATTATAAATATATTGTATCCAAAAATGTGAAACCGGAATCCAATAGAGACTTGACCATATTATCTGAGAGCAGTACAAAGTTCAGCTCCCGCACTAAAAAACAACTTGGGCCCATGCCCATAATGCAAAAGGTGGTGAGCCATTTTGTACTGATTTACAATCAATCAATCTTTATTTGTATAGTGCCAATTCATAACAAATGCTGTCTTTAGACACAAAAATAGTAGATAGTAGATCTAGACCGTACTCTTTTATATTATTTACAAAGACCCAACATTAATCTACCATGAGCACAGTAAAGTTACAGTGGCAGGGAAAAACTGCCTTTTAACAGGAAGGAATCTGGAGCATCACCAGACTCACCAAAAGAGTGAGTTGTATAATTAAAATAATGCCTATTTAAGCCATGAACAAGGTTCAAGGTTCAAGGTTGTCTTTATTATCCCTGCTAGAGGGCAATTTGTTTTGCAGTCAGCAGTAAAACACACACATACATACAGCCCGAAATGAGCAAACAACATAGAAAGGACAGTAAATAATAGATAAGAAACAGAGGCAACACAGTTAGTGGTTTAAAAAGGTGATGGCAGCAGGAACAAATGAGTTTCAGGGTGCATATTCAAAATCAGTCCTCTTGAAGGCTTTATCCAATCCAACCCAATTTGGTCTTGGTACCGTAGATACCTTGGAGAATAAAATGTATTAAAAGCTTAAGTTTTGTTAAAGGGGCGTGGCCATGGCTGGGGGGTTAAAATGTATGTAAAATTACAGAAAATCACTGTAAGTTTATATATGCAAGGTCCAGCACTGTAAAGCGCAGAAGTTAAATCAGTAATAAAGTGTATTTTTATGTATATGTGGCAACTGCTTAGCAAAAGTTATGCTGTAATAAAGTAAAAGTTATGGACACATTAAATCAGGAAGCATACATGTAAATTACTGTATACTTCCTGTTTTAATGTGACGGTTTAACAGTTTGTAAACAGGTTGAGGAATATAAATATATATAATGATTATGTAGGTATGAACAGACACACACAGACAGATATTGATTTAATGGTTTATATTTTCCTGCTACTGTCTGGATTAAGCTAATTAGAAGCCAACATGAAGATTATGAGTTTTTCTTTCATTAAACCATTGAAAGCTAAATATAGAAAACAGAATGTAAGCTTTAGTTTAACCATGTGGCATGACTTAATGTCTCTCTACACGTTACATTTTATTTTTCTATTACAGTCAGAATTCTGCTGCTGGGGATAAAGGACGACAAAACAACCAAACTTGGAGACTTTATCACCGGAAAAGAACACCACAGCTCAGGCTTCATGTCAATGCCTTTTGCAAACAAACAAGTGGTGCAGAGTGGAGAATGGAGAGGAAAGCCTCTAACAGTTGTGAAAACTCCAGAAGTTTTCAGTGTTTCTTTGGAGAAGCTGAGAGAAGAGATGAAGAAGGCTGTGAGTCTCTGTCCTCCTGGACCAAATGTTGTGCTGCTGTTAGTGAAACCTTCTGATTTCACTGAAGAGAACAGACAAACACTGAAGTTCATCCTGAGTTTCTTCAGTCAAGATGCTTTTAAACACTCAATGGTCATCAGCACACATAAGGAGGATAAAACAGGTGTCTCTTTTAGAAGTCTCATTAAAGACTGTGGAGAACGACACTACTGTATGGCTGACAACAACCGTGATGTATTAATGCAAAAGATTAAGAAAACTGTTCATGAAAACAAAGGAACCTTTCTCACCGTCATTGAGGATTCAGTCGCCCCAAAGTCTGGTCTTATGAAAACAGCTTTGAGCCTGGTTCTGTGTGGAAGGAGAGGAGCAGGGAAGACTTCAGCAGCTGAGGCCATTTTAGGTCAGACAGATCTTCATTCAGTCTCCAGCTCATCAGAGTGTGTTAAACATCAGGGAGAGGTGTGTGGACATTGGGTTTCCCTGGTGGAGCTTCCTGCCTTGTATGGAAAACCTCAGGAGGAGGTGATGAAGGAATCACTCAGGTGTATCTCTCTCTGTGATCCTGAGGGTATCCATGCCTTCATCCTGGTTCTACCTGTGGGTCCACTCACTGATGAAGACAAAGGAGAGTTGGAGACCATGAAGAACACGTTTGGGAGTCGATTCAATGACATCACTGTGTTGCTGTTCACTGTTGAGTCAGATCCCTCAGATCCAGCTGTTGTTAACTTTCTAAAAGAAACCAAGTCCATCCAGGAGCTTCTTCAGAGCTGTGGAGGAAGATCTTTGGTTCTAAACATCAGGGACAAGCAGCAGATCCCAGAGCTGCTGGACATGGTGGAAAAGATGCACGAAGATAAATTCAAATCATTCATCTTCACAACACAAACATTTGCACAAGCCCAAATAGAAAAGATCACAACTCTACAGGCTGAGCTGAAGAACCTGAAAACAAAAGACCCAGTCATCTGTAAGTATTATTTATTTTAACTTGTAAACATAAATTATACTAATTCACTTATTTTTTTTATAAACAACCTATTGTTAATCATACCTTTAATTCTATATTGTTCAAAATAAATGTTCAGCATTGAAGGTAACTCTAGGTCTTCTTTTTTCACAGGTGATGATGATAAGCTGAGTCAACAGAGTCTCAGGATTGTGCTGATAGGGAAGACTGGCAATGGGAAGAGTTCTTCAGGAAACACCATTCTAGGAGGGAACACATTTGAAGCTGAAGTATCCCAAACATCAGTCACAAAATGTTGTCAGAAAGCACAAAGTGATGTGAACGGTGGTCCGGTCACTGTGGTCGACACTCCTGGTCTGTTTGACACAACTTTGTCCCATGAAGAGGTTCAAGAAGAGCTGATTAAATGCATCAGTCTTCTGGCTCCAGGACCACATGTCTTCCTGTTGGTGTTACAAATCGGCAGATTTACATCAGAAGAGAAGGAGACATTAAAACTCATCAAGGAAGGCTTTGGGAAGAATGCTGAAAAGTTCACCATCGTTCTTCTAACTGGAGGAGATACATTAAAGCGTGATAACACGTCCATTGAAGAATACATTGAAGAGAGATGTGATGATTCCTTTAAAAAGCTGCTTGCTGACTGTGGAGGAAGATACCACGTGTTTGATAACTGTGAGGAACAAAACAGAACTCAAGTCAGTGAGCTGATAACCAAGATTGAAGAAATGGTGAGCACTAATGGAGGCAGCTGCTACACCAATGAGATGCTGCAAGAAGCTGAAGCTGCTATAATGAAAGAAATGGAGAGACTCTTGAAGGAGAAGGTAGAAGAGATGAAGAGAGAGAGGGAGGAGCTTCAAAAGAAACACGAGGAAGAAATGAAAGAAAAAGAAAGAAGAATGGAAGAACAGAGGATAGAAATTGAAAAGGAGCGACAACTGAGAGAAAAACAACTCCAAGAAAAGCAGGAGCTTATCAACAAGGAGTGTGAGGAGAGAAAGAAAGAACAGCAAAAGAGAGAAGAAGAAAACAGGAAAAGAGAGCGAGAGGAAGAAATTAAGAAACAGTCATGGGAACAGAAACTCTCAGCTTTGGAGAAACAGATAAAATCAGAATCAGAATCAAAGGAAACCATTGACAAAATGCTGGAGGAGACTAGAGAAGAGATGAGAAAGCAACAAGAGACTTGGGAGAAAGAAAGAAGAGAATGGTGGACAAAACAGACACAAGAAGATGAACAGAGACAACAGGAGGAACGAGCAAAACTTAAAAAGCTCCAAGATGAATATGAAAAAGAAAGAGAGATTAATGAAAAGAAAAGAAAGGAAGAGGACAAATACAAAAGAGAACAGGAGGAGAAGGAGAGAAGAGAATTGGAGGAAAACTATAAGAGACAAATGAAGGAAATGAAGAATAAGTATGAAGTGGAGGCCAGAAAACAAGCTGAAGAACTCAATGATTTCAGACAGAAATACATGAAGGACTTCAATGCACTGGTAGAGAAACACATGGAGGAAGTGTGTGAGTTGAAGCAAAGACAAGAAAGACAACTGCACGATTCAGAAGAGAGACGTGACAAAGAGTACAATCTTTTACAAAACCTCTCAAAAAGCAAAGAAAAACATCTGAAAGAAGAAAGAGAGGAATTGAAGAAAAGGCAAGGAAAAGAAAAAAAAGACTTGGAAGATGAAAACAAAAGCAGTTGTATCATCTGCTGAAGGTTCCATCAACTCTTGATCATGACGTCAGCTGATTGAACACCGTTTGTTTTGTTTTGTGTTTTTGCTGGACCACATAGAAGTTTCTTCTAAATGACTTGTTGATAAACAACAAATCCCCCTGAAACATGCGCAACAGTGTCGAAGAAGGACCTGAAGAGACTTTTGATAAAATACATGTCTAAGTTCTCTCTAATGTTTCCCAAAAAACATTCTAGGACGTGATGAAATAAACACACAGTACTAAATTTGCGGTGAGCCCCGCCCGCTCTCGTCCAAATGCTTTTGCCCTAATGATCAGTCACAGACTGTAGCCTACCACATGGCCCAGGCCAGATATTGCTTTTAACCACAAGTAAACATGTGATGATGGCTGCCTTGTGTCCCCTGCATCTGTTTGACACGTTGGCTCTGCATATTCTCAGAAATTCCTGTGATGTCGATGTAGTGGATGCACATGAAAAGAAGGGGGGTGGAGGGGGGACGGGATACAGCAGCAGGGGCAACAATGGCAAAAAGGTCTGGAGACAAGCTGATGGATTAAGTCTACAGTTATCCACATCTGTACGATGTGTCATTGTCACTGGACAGAGACAAACATGCCTTTAAAAAAAAAGCATTCTGACAGGTACATTTTACTTTCAACCTTTAAAACTAAATGGAACATGTGGGGTGTTTCAGTTCAACGAGTGTAAACTGGCGACTTTCTGCAACTGTCTTTGTTTCGTCTTTCATTAAATACACATCTGAAGAAACTATCACTGGCATTCATGGACACATTCAGTTGAAAGCCGACAGTTAAAGTTCACTCGTTAAACCAAACACTCTGACCTTGACGTCCCTGCACAGAGGAAAATGTTTAAATGCAGACGTTGCTGACGATGTGTTCTGACCACCAGACATCAACCACCCAAACTGATCAGACTCAGTCAGTGACTTCATGTAACTAAAATGGTGTCATCTCAGTTCATTTACATTAAATTCAATCATATGGCTTATTTTCCATGTACAGTCTTATGAAGTTCCAGGGTCCTTCATCTCCATAATCAAACTCAGAATATGGGGTTATTCCATAAAGGGCATGATGGTAAAGACGACCCATTAAAGCAGGGATCTCCAACCTTTTTTCATCTGAGAGCTACTTTAAAAAAATTCAAGTGGCCAAGGGCTACTTGAATCAAATCACTTGCATTTATTTACATAGCTCACATCAGCTGAATTAAGCCACTGTTTGTAGACGTGTGAAATTGCAATAAGCCAATGCTCATCAATATTCTTAATTTCACATCAATGTCCAAGAAAACATTAGTACTTCATATTTGTTTTTATGGGCCAAATATATGAATAGTGGGAAAAGGTACATTTACCGTCGTCAGATTTTTATTTTTATTTTTAACACAGTCAGTCAACCTAAAGGCGAGCTACTGAAAACCTGCCCGCGAGCTACCAGTAGCTCCCGAGCTACCTGTTGGAGACCCCTGCATTAAAGGATAAATGCTTCTGCAAGGATTTTACAACCTCACCTCACCACCTTGTCTATTTTAAAATTGGTTTTGGAGTGAAACCATAAAGCTGATAAAGAGACAGACTTGCTATGTTCAGATAGGATGTTTTCCTCGATCTGTTTTGTTTTTCTTTGTTCCATTTCTGATAATAAATATAATCTTTACAAAATAACACCTTTTCAGACGTCACCTTTATCATGGGGAAGAAATACTATTTTTTTTTTTAATTGTCTTTTATTGTAAAATATGTTTTTTCGTTTCCTATAGTTGGTTATACACATTCAAGTTATTTCATTTATTCAAATAATGAACATCAAGGATTTTAAGGAAATATTTTGGTATTTTTTTCAAGTTTACTTATTTTTGTAGAAATGTTCTGAGGTAAAACTTGTTTTGTTTTTCTTTTTTCTGTCTGTCATAATTAAAAATATCTGAACAAAACAATATATTTTCAGTTGTTGCCTTTATCATGGGGAAGTAATACTCTTACTATGTTATCTGACATTTAATAGACCTGAAGATATATGAATATCATCTAATCTACAGAGTGATTGATTATCCGCCGGATCAGCAGCTGCTACCTTTCATGATTTAGTTTTTAAAGTTGACTTTTAAATTGTACTTTTTATGTCCGGTTAAAATTTAACCAGTCAATAGTAGCCACGTTATAGAAACCTAAAGCTGTCATTATGGAGACACGACATTTACAAACATGATTTACATTTCTGAGTAAAGACTTTTTGCACACCAAGGGCCAGATTTACTAAAGGTTTGCGTGTCTTAAAACGTATGCAAACTTGATACCACCACCAAAAAAAGTGCTATCTGATCTACTAACGGCATGCAGTGAGGATTGCGTCTTTCATATGAGCAAAACAACACGCAATTGTCCTTTTAGTACTTTTGCCTTAATGAATATGCAATATGGGGCGTTTCTGCCCTAACGTGCAAAATACTGGGAGGAGAAAATGCAAAGAACTGAATGAAGTTAGTAAAGGCATTGCGATTTATCAAGCCTGGCAAAAATTGCAGTGATTGTGACGGTGTCTGTATTTAACACCTTTGAAAAGAACGTGCTAACCCAGGAGACCAGTGTTACACACAACAGACTGCTGTTATTGAAGTTAGGAGGAGACATAGGCACAATCCAAGAAGGCATAAAGATCGCATTATTCCCCAAGCATGTTAATATGTTTGGAATGACAGCAGGAAACACCATGATTCAACTATATTGTTGCCTATTTATAGCCAACAAAACTGAACATTCACAGCCTCTGCATTCTAAAGAATTTCAACACTGACATTTATTTCTTTCCATTTTTCTCAGTTCGCTAACTTCATATTTTAAACTGGGGATTTCCTTTTTCTCTGGCTGTGCGTCTCTCCCCCAGCTCGTGTCCTCTGGTGCTCTCCTCTCCATAGTGCGCACGTCTCCTCCCTCTACAGCCCGCTGCTGCTACGCTTGGATGGGGAGACCTCACCACTGCTTGTACCCCCATCTTCGATACCTCTTACCTGAGTATTTATGTCTGATCAGACACAGCACTGACCACCTGTCTTGTGCGCAGCAATGTGCCGAGTGTCGGGCCTGAGCGAGGATCTCATGTTGTGTAAATCATGTTTGCACACTGACTCAAGAATCAAGATTTTTATTTGTCACATGCTCATACAGTGCAGTGAAATGTAAAGACTGTTCCGCAAGGCCATGCAATAAACACTCAGATTACTAACACACATAGAAATATAATGTAAAATTAAAAAATAAATATTTGAATATACAAAATATAGAATAATGTAAACATAAACAGTCCGTTACCTGGGTGGTGGGGATCACTCATGATCCTGTCATCCAGCCATGTTTCCATCAGGCAGATTATGTTGCAGTCCCTCATGTCCCGTTGGTATTTTACCCGACCCCTCAGATCATCCATCTTGTTATCCAGGGACTGGACGTTGGCAAGAAGGATGCTTGGCAGGGGTGGGCGGTGGGCCGGAGTTCTTAGCCTGTTTCAGACACCACCTTGTCTTCCTCTGTGCTTTTACCTCCTCTGGCCATTGTTCCCGTCCTGTGTTGTGTTACGCAGGAGTTCGACCGGCAACCACTGATCATCGTTGAAACTGCTGGAAACTGTGTTTGTGACCAGTCTCTTTATGTCCAAAAGCATACTGCGATCATAAGCTATCTTTGCTGAAAGAGCTGATGAAAAAAAGTTCACAAAAACAACATAAATAAAGAAAAAAACACACAGCCTCAGCGGAGCAACCCGGATGGCGTCTGGACACGGCCGCGCCATCTTAGAAGTCACTCAGAAACGTTTCTGTCATTTTTTTTTCAGAACAGGTTTGATTTTCTGTGTGTTTCTGCCTCCATCTCTTTTTGTCTCAGTGTTCAGGATCAATTATGTTTTAATGTGTGGTTACAGTAGAAGGCAGCAGTCTGTCTAACTCGACTTCTGACATCCTGAAATACACCTGGAAGTGATCAGAATAACTCTGCAGCTCTTATTAATGAGGAAACTCTCCTTGATATTGTCTTGTTTTCAGAAAGGGATGGACCACATGTTTTTATTTTTTCCAAGGAATGAAATGACCACAATATCATCTTCACTACCTGATGACTTCATTTTGTGTCATGCTGCAAATTTTTGCGATAAATAATGTGACACTTTTATTTTATTGGATTACTGATTTGACAAACGCATCCGACCAAATGGACTCAGTGTGCAAAGACCTTTTGTTACTTCCTCTTTCTGTGCAGCCTTTTCTGGTCATTACAATGAACATTAACGTGTAGAGACCTGCCTTCAATCAGTCTGTCAACATGTCTCCAAAGCAAGAACATGCTTTGGTGCAGGACACAAACGTTATATGATAGTAGAGACAAAGTTTGAATCACTGGTACTATGTTTTGAAATCAATACTTGAAAGCAGCATTTCCTTCCAGTTAAAAAGATGAACACTGCGTTCATCCAATCAGCAATGATTCATATTCACCTGAAGGTACCTGGCTTCTCTGTTAGAGGTTAATGTCCTTCTCTGTTTTGTGATTTGTTGATGGTTTTTTGTGATATGAAAAAATAAAATGCATGGACATGACGTCGCTGAGTACAGTCTCAGTGTCGTCACCTTTACTTTAGGACATTCACAGAGTTAATGGTAACCGTAAGCCTACAGGAAAACTCAAAATCAACAGCACAATACAGTTTTTCACAATTGCTACAGAAAGACACACTTCTTGAAACCTTCCTCCCTTTAATCAAAACGATGAACAGAAAACCCAGTTTTGAAATACATTCACAAAACCTCTGATTCTTCTGACAGACTCAAACAATCACATGAAAGCAGTTTTTTCTGTGCCACAATCACACACTGTTTTCACATCATACACACAGCAGTCAAAATAAAAACACCACAGAGCAGACGTCACACATTACATCCAAAAAACAAACCTGGTGGTCAGGGATCGCTCCAGAATTATTATTTTTTAATTATTTAGGAAGCAAGTAAGAAACATTAATAAAAATAAATGATACAATTACTGAAATTGCAGTTCAGTTTTCCAAGAGAAATATTGATAAAGAAAACCTTTTGCACACCTGGACAGGTGCATAGGAGAGATGTCGACAAACAAAATAAAAAATACTTTATTGCTTCACAACGTTTAGTACTCCGAACTTCAACAGGTTGATTAATCAAAACTATTGATGGAAGCTCACTGAATATTCAGTAATACATCACAACTTTTACAATTCTTTCACTAAGTTAGTGACTTATATTTATTTATATGTTAATTTCATGTCCATGCACATTTGTTGTTGTTCTTGTACTTTTGTATATTGTTTTTAATCCTTATATTTGGTATTTTTGTATTATATTTTTTAAATCATTTTATACTGAGCTTGCACCGTGGTTCAGAGAGAAACCTTTTTTTTTTATCTTTCTGTGTGTCCAGCACGTATGGAAAAATTGACAATAAAGATGACTTTGACTTTTTGCGCTGAAATGGAGACAAATTACAGAAAAAAGAAACAATGGACCATCTTACCTCCGTTTTTTAGAGGTGTGGTCTCTGAAGCGCTTACAGCAGACTTGTGAGAGAGGTTGATTCATCATCAGAATCAACCTGTTGAAGATCCGCAAGTGCAGACGACATTGTGCAGGAGTCTTTTTGTCTTTCTTGTATTGTTTTCAAAACTCCGTCACAGTTTACATATTGCATAGCCTATGTGTGATTTTTCATTCAGCCTCAGCATCGTGCCTTTCTGCTTGATCAGGCCGGAGGTCTTCATCCACATCACAGGCAATATTGTCTCTTCCTCATCTAACTCTCAGATTGTATTAATTTAAGGTGTGCACTCTGAAATGGCTTATGTTGGCTTAATTACATCATCAGCAACACGTGTTCAGATTTTAGTCCTTGTGTGTAAACTGTGACAACTGCGCTGTATTTGTGTTTAACTTCTGCCACCTGTTACCATTATGCTTCACAGGTGTACCATCATGTAGTAAGCTAGAAGTGTTTAGAGTTTTGCAAAAAAGAGTGAATGAGATTTGCAATTTGTGTCTTAGGCCTACTAGGTAAAGTTGTTTAAGGTTTTTCTGATTTCAATAAATGAGTGACCATTTGGTTCAGAGAATGGGATTTAGTGTTTAAGCAACTGTGAAAAACTAAATGTAAAATGATCCACTTATATCTTGACAACACAGAATTTACAGCAATGGTGCAGTCATTTAAATCTGAATATAACACTCTTAACTTAAAGTGCACACACATACAAGCATCCACAGCTAAAAACAACAAAAGAAGAAATAACAAAAAAGGAACTCTCATTCAGGTAAGATGGGCAATGTATGGTAGGAGTTATTTACAGGTGGTAGCATAACAGAATATAAATAGATATTGCAGAAATATAAAATAAATATTGCACAGTATGAAATGTAAGACATAGCAGAAATATAAAATAAATATTGCACAGTATGTGTGGTGAGGGTGGGACGGTCAACGCATGTCCAGGTTCAGTGTGGTTATGGCTCTGGGGAAGAAGCTGTCCTTGAGTCTGTTTGTCCGTGCTCTGACAGACCTGTAGCGTCTGCCAGAGGGCAACATGTCGAACAGATGAAAGCCGGGGTATGAGCTGTCCTTTACAATGTTTTTTGCTCTGTTCAGGCAGCGGGAGTTATAAATGTCCTTAAGTGAGGGGAGTGTGCAGCCGATGATCTTTTGTGCTGTGTTTATTACTCTCTGAAGCCCCTTTCTGTCTGCTTCAGTGCAGCTGGCGTACCACACTGTGATGCAATACAGCAGCAGGCTCTCGATGGAAGAGCGGTAGAAGTTCACCAGCAGCTTCTCATTCAGGTTGTTCTTCCTGAGCACCCTCAGGAAGTGCAGGCGCTGCTGTGCCTTCTTGGTGATCTCAGAGATGTTGGGAGTCCAGGAGAGGTCAGCAGAGATGAGGGTGCCCAGGAACTTGAAGGTCTGGACCCTCTCTACACAGACACCGTTGATGTGGAGGGGAGCTGGGTCTGCGCGGTGCTTCCTGAAGTCGAAGATGATTTCCTTTGTTTTCGTGGTGTTCAGTGCCAGGTTGTTCACTGAACACCACGTTGTCAACTTCAGGATCTCATCCCTGTATGCAGACTCGCCTCCCCCTGAGATTAGTCCAACCACAGTGGTATCGTCTGCGAACTTGACGATGGTGTTACCGGGGTGGGTTGGGCTACAGTCGTATGTGTAGAGGGAGTACAGTAGTGGGCTCAGCACACACCCCTGTGGACATCCGGTGCTGAGTGTGCGGGTGGAGGAGACGTGGGGGCCAAGTTTAACAGTCTGGGGACGGTTTGTGAGGAAGTCTTTTAACCATGAACAGGTGTGTGAGTGGAGGCCTAAGTCCGACAGTTTTTTAACCAGAATGTCCGGGATGATTGTGTTGAAGGCAGAGCTGTAGTCAATGAAAAGTAGCCTTACATAGCTCCCCTGGTGTTCCAGGTGGCTCAGCGCAGTGTGGAGAGCTATGGCTATGGCGTCCTCTGTGGATCTGTTTGCTCTATAAGCAAACTGGTGTGGGTCGAAGGTCTGAGGAAGGCTGGCTTTGATGTGGTGTAAAACCAGCCTCTCAAAGCACTTCATGATGACCGGTGTTAGAGCAACTGGACGGTAGTCGTTGATGATTTTTTGGGCACGGGTATGATTGTGGCTGATTTCAGGCAGGATGGAATGGTGGCTTGTGACAGGGAGAGGTTGAAGATGCAGGTGAAGACTTGTGAGAGCTGGTCTGCACAGGCTTTGAGCACCTTCCCTGGTACTCCGTCTGGGCCAGCTGCCTTCCTGGGGTTTACTGCTCTTAGCACCCGTCTCACTTCGTGCTCCTGTACAGTGAGTGTGACGGTGCTATGTGCCGGTGGAGGCTGAGGTGGTGTGGCTGTGTGGAGCTCAGTTTTCTCAAACCTTGTGAAGAAGCAGTTCAGCTCCTCTGCCAGCGAGGCGCCTGAGTTCCCAGGTGTGATGTTGCAGCCCCTGAAGTTTGTGATTTGTTGTATGTCTTGCCACACCTGTTGTGGGTTGTTGTCAGAGAGGTGGTCCTCTATCCTCCTCCTGTAGGCCGACTTAGCATCCTTGATTCCTCTCTTCAGGTTGGCTCTAGAAGCACTGTTCAGCGCTCTATCACCTGACCTGAAGGCAGAGTCGCGGTTTCTAAGCAGCATTCGGACCTGGCTGGTCATCCAGGGTTTCTGGTTGGGAAAAACCCGGATGCTTTTTTCAACAGTGACATTTTCAATGCAGTACTTGATGTAGGTCAGTACTGTCTCTGTGTGTTCTGCCAGGTCCTGATGTTCAAATACATCCCACTGGGTGTTAGCAAAGCAGTCCTGTAGCTGAGAAAGTGCATCCTCAGGCCAAGTTGTATCAGTCTTTGTAAGGGGTGTAGTTCTCCTCCTGAGAGGGGTGTATGCCGGGGTAAGGAGCAGAGAGAGGTGGTCTGACTGGCCTAGGTGAGGGAGAGGTATGGCTCTGTATGCGTGCTTGATGTTAGAGTAAACATGATCAAGTGTGTTTGCACCCCTGGTTGGACACTTAACATGCTGAAAGAATTTCGGGAGAACCGTCTTAAGGTTTGCCTGATTAAAATCCCCAGCTATAATGTGAACTCCATCGGGGTGAGCACGCAGCTGTGTGTTTACTGTATTAAGCAGGGTGGAGAGAGCTGTGCTAACATTAGCATCCGGAGGTATATATACAGCCGTAACTATCACTACTGTTAGCTCTCTGGGTAAGAAAAATGGTCTGCATTTAACTGACATGAATTCGATGTCCGGGGAACAGTATTTATCTATGATTATGCTATTGTTGGACCAGTCGTTCTGCATGTAAATGCAAAGACCCCCTCCTCTTACCGGAGTCTTTGTTTCTGTCCCAGCGGTGGAGAGTGCGGCCTGCTAGCTGTACTGCAGCGTCGGGGATCCGCGGGTGAAGCCAGGTCTCAGTTATAATCGTAACACAGCAGTTATGAACATAGCGTTAACATTTGATTCATATTGTGTATTTAAAAAACAACAGACTTCAGTAAGTGATTGACCTGTTGCTTCACCAAATTCTGAAGTTGTATGATCACATAAAGTGCCTGCGCTGCCACAAGAGGGCGCACTGTCTATTTAAACTGGCTTTTTTCTCCAGATATTTTTTTTCATTTCTGTTAAAGGAGCTACAGTTGAATATTTCTTCTCACCTCAGTGTTAATGTAATTCATACTTTCATACGCATACTTACTTTTTCCCATTCCTCTTATCACTTATTCTTCAGTTTTGGTTGTAGGTTAAACCTGGCTTCGTAACTTTCTGACAAGGTCTACATATTTACTATATTTGACCACAGTGGAAGCAACATCACCTCGTCGTCATAGACAAACCACATGCAGGTAAATCATGCTATTGCTCTCGGAGACTTGGATTGCCCAAGATGGGAAGACCATCTCTGGTTCTCTAACAGGGTTAGACTCTGGGCTACTAATGGGTAAGTACATCCATGTTTTTCTTCTCCTACTTAGGTAGACTGTCAGGTAAGTCTATTGTCATCTCTCACACAATGCAGTTACAGTGCATCGTAACACCCACTCCTACTGTACTAACAGTCATGCATTAAAAAAGACAACCCTTCAGAAGTTAACCAAATCAAAACATCACTTATTTGGACATTTAAAATGAGCGTCTCTAATGGTTAAACAATTCTTTACTTTCCTGCAATTATTTAAGTCATTTATTATTTTCTATTTAACAGTTAAAATAGTGTTTTCAAGATACACTTTTGATTTATTATATCCATAGCTTCATTTTCACCCTGTTACTCAATGTTCACCAAAAAGTCTCTTAGTTTAGAGCAACAACTACAGGATTTTTTTTTTATGGTTTCCTACAAAGTGCCCATTGACCTCTGTACGTTATATATCTGCAATATACAGTACAAGTATACAGTATGACAACTCAAAACAGACCTCTTAAATATCACAAAAAGAGTAAATCTTCAGGGTAGCACTTGTAGATAGTTCCCTTGTTTGCCTCTGTCACAGTCAGTATCTCTGACTTTATTCACCAGTCACATTTACACTTCTAAAGGTTGCTTGCTGTTCTTGATCTCTCCACCAGATGCTCCCAGTTTCCATCCAATCTCTATGTTTTAAACCTCATCCTTTTTCTAGTGAGACCTGTTGTTTACTGCTCTGTTATTTAAAATCATTCATCATACTTACTTGATTTATTATATTTTTTTAGAAAGAAAAAGGTTAATAATTTACAAATTCTATAAGTTCCAATAAACCACCAAAAGGCTTTTATTAATAACCAAACAAGTGTTTTAATGAGTTACTTCAAAATATTATACATAGTGACTGTTTTCAGTGTTTCCTCAGCTATCACTGAAATGAAAAACATATTTAGAGATGAATATTTATCATTCAAAATAACTTTCTTTTAATAATTCCAACCAACCTCCTTGTAGTCCCGTGTTTAGAGAACTATACTTTTCCGCCAGCAGGGGGAACTGGAGAGTTCATCTTGATTCTCTTGATCCCTCACAAACAAAGGTGGTTTACCTGTGATTAAAAATATGAGGAAGTGCTAACATTTGATACAACCTGTTATTACTCATTGTGAGAAAAAGCCTCAGGCAAATCCAGGTTGTCCTTGAACTCGACAAACACGCTGTAACATGTTAATCTTTATTAAACTATGTTTTAGTCAGATGTGCCGTGGCTGCTTCACTTGAACTTTTACTGCTGATTTTTTCACATCAAAAAATTTACCAGGTGAGTAAACTCGACCAAACTAGATATAGAAATATTATCAAATCATAAAAGCAATGTTAGATCGCTTGTACTGTTGACAGAGATGACATTAAACAGCATGATGTTCCAAAATATAAAGGCAAACAGGCAGTAAAACAAACAGACAATAAAAGCATAGAATAAAATATTAAAATGAAAAAGAATGTCTGAAGTACAGAAGTAAAACAAGGGACAGACTCTGCAAGTCTGATCTCTGGCAGGCTGTTCCACTGTCTGGGGGGCTATGACAGCAAAAGCCATGTCCGCTTTAGTTTTCAGCCTGGACCCTGGAACAGCCAGTGGAGAACTGCCAGAGGATCTCAGACTGCGTCCTGGTTCATAAGGGGTTAAAAGCTCTAAAATATATGTAGGAGCCAGCCCATGTTGTGGTTTGAAAGTAATTAAAATAATCTTAAAATCAGTGAAGGGATGCTAAGATTGGAGTTATATGAGCACATTTGTTTTTTCTTGTTAAAAGCCGGGCTGCTGCGTTTTGGATTGTTTGAATGTGTTTGATTTATTTTTTTACTGAGTTAGGTGTATAATGAATTACAGTCTTCAAGGCTGGAGGAAATAAAAGCGTGGATGATTTTCTCCAGCTCTTTTTGCGACATGGGTGATTTGACAAACATGTGAATAATGTAGAGTATTGTGTGTGATCAGGTCTGAAACGAGGCGCCCTGTTAGGGTTTCAGTAATTATTTATGCTGTAAAGGTTATCAAAAATGAAGTGAGATAGTTTCTGTCAGTGCTGAAAATGTAATTTGTTTCCTCTTGTGGGGTGTTATCAAGTTAAAAGCATCTGACCTAAACTAACACTTTAACCAGTAGTTTAAAAAGTAGTCATTTACATGTCCGGATTACAACATTTTATATCAACAAGTTAAACATTTTGTGAACTTCTTCCTAACAACAGCAACAGTCCTCTGCTCTAAAAGTGCCTCCTTCCTGTTGGCTGCTACCAAGAAGGGGAGAGACTTGTTTTCCATAGCCAATTGGTAGTTGCCATTAGCTGACACAGCCAATAGGAACAGAGATCAAGTGTAATTACTCTGACTTACAGATTTTTAACCAATAAAAATAAACATATAATCACGGAGCTCATGTTCCACCCGACCCCCAACTCCACTCTCGTTTCACTTTGAATTCTTTTCGTGTCCCAGCAAGAAATTAATTGGGTGAATGAACTTGACGAAAACTAGATAAACAAGTATGAACAAGTAATAATAGAATAGCTGTATAGTTTAAAGGTTATCAGATAACATATTACTAAGATTACATTCATTTTATTGTGAAATCTCATCAACACCTACTCTAATGACCGAACTCTAATAAAACATTCAGATAGTTGGCCTTTTAGGTCAACATTAACTGAAATCACAAAGCGTCCTCCTGTACGTCTGCTGTTAAGATCCTATCACAGTAACTGATCTAAAAACGGTGATCCATGAATACTTTTCCTGAAGTAACCTGCACCCCATGTGTTCAGCCCATTGATATGGTTTTTATTCCTCTTGAGGTGATGACCTATCAGTCAGATTTAAACTTAGCCTAAGGATTTACCAACAAATAAAAAAGGTTAACTTATGATCAGTAGGACTGATTAAACAACTAAGCAAGGTGATAGTTTCTGTCAGTGATGAGAATGTAATTAGTTCCTCTTGTGGGGTGTTATCCAGTTCAAAGCATCTGACCTAAACTAGTCGAACAGCATTCTGTTCACTCACACAACACAGTGACGGATAAAGACTCTGAATCTGACAAACCTATCTTCAATCTAATGACTTCAGATTATTTTCGGATAGAATTGAAATGTTGAAGTCAGAAAGTATTGGATTGAACTACAGCCAAAAGGTCTTAGACTTAGAAACTTTATTTATCCCTGAGGGCAATTCGGTTCCAGAGTCCACCCAGACCATGTATACATTTACAAACAAACAACAGATGGAGTATGTCAGAGACAACAAACAAATCAGCACTTGACAAAGATGAGCACTGACACCCTCGTGTGGTCTCTTTGGGCAATGACACCCTTTATTCTTAATGAACAAAATTGGTAATGTCTTTGTAAATCAAAAGTGACTAATTTATATATTTAGTGACTTTTAATATCAACAATAGATTTGGAAATTGATATTTGTCAGACGGAATAAATGTTTATTTCTCTTCTGAGTCTTTGTAACTTCATGGCTGTGGATGAAGATATTTAGTCTCTGTGATGTGAATTCTTCTCATGTGGCATAAATGGTGGCCCATGGTGTCCAGAGTTATCACTATAACTAAATGTCTTGCTGGAGTTATACGTGTGCTTTCAGCCACTATATAAGATCCCATAAGTGTTGTACTTTTCTTCAAGTTAAGGGAACTGAAGAGTTGATCTTGATTCCCCCTCACAAACAGATTCAGTTCATCAGTGTGTTAGACTAAGATAAAGTGCTCAGATCTTGCACTTTAATAAAACCAGTTACCAGGAAGGGGTGGGACTTGTGTTCCATAGCCAATCGGTAGTCGACATAACTGACACAGCCAATAAGAACAGAGTCCCAGTTTAGTTACTCTGACTGACACATTTTTAACCAATTACATTATACAAATAAACACGAGCTCATGTTCCACCCTCAACTCCACTCTCGTTTCACTTTAAATTGTTTTTGTGTCACAGCAAGAATTTCATCGGGTGAGTTACCAGAAAACTAGATACTCAAAAATGAAGAGGTAGCCTAATGTTACCTGTATAGTTTAAATGTTATCAGATAATGTCTTAATGATTATATACATTTAATTGTCAATTCTGAGTAAAAATACACCTGAGATGGATTAATCTTCAGATTCACACTCTGTGCTGCATTTATTATTCAGACAGGAAAATATTTGTGTGGTTTTCCGTAACCATAAAAATAAAGGACATAATGAAAAATCCATTATATGCGAGTTATTAAACACAACACTGCAACCTTACTCCAATGTACAGAGATAACCAACATAACTGATATGAACATGAGACACTGTATTCTTTACTGACCTAACATAGCGATGGCAAAAAATACTGTAAATATCAGTTCTCATAAAAATAACTTCCTTCATGTATTTATATGAACATAAATACAGAAGATGAATAGATACTGGGCAGCACTATTGAAGTTACAGTCACACCTGCATGCTAATGTTTATTAAAGGTACACTTGAGGAGCGCCTCTTTACTAGTCCCTCTGAATACCTGAGAGATTAACATTTTATATCAGTACACCATTGCCACACATTACATACAGTTGTTGCTTCTCGCCTGTAATCATTCGCTGTACTTTGCATTTGCTCATACAATCGGAACTATCCTGGCTAATGAGTATAAGCTTTCATTTCAAATGTCCACTCCTATATGAAATGAAAAGAAAACCTACAAACTCTATGAACACAGACATGTTCTAACTGTCCAAACGATGGAGAGCTAAAGAACTTGAATCTTTTACAGAACTAAGGGACAGCTGACTGGCCAACAGCAATGCACAGTAGGCGCGACAGATAGACTAAGGCATATAAGAGTAATATAAAAGAACAAGTAGAAATGCATGAAAGGATATGCAATCTTCATAACAATCAGCGTGAATATTCAGCTATTTCTATAAGCTTAATGTAATTCATGCCCAGAACTAAGCGAGAACTAAGCAGAGGCTGTGAGACTCTTCACTTTTTCCCACTTGTCACTCAAATCTTCATTCATATCAAATCACATAATTCTTTAAAGTTGTTCATTTTGCAATAATTGACCTTTGCTTGTGTAACATTGCAGCACTTACTGTCCTGGGTTTGTTTGTGTAAGCATTATGTTACAGTTCATACCAAAGTACAAAGTAAGTAAAAGCAAACACACAGCTTTGATTTAGTTCAGTCAATTTTTATTTAGTTTCAGGATTTGCGCAATATAATTGTTGTTCTCTTTATCGGATCCTTACCTTTATTTATTCTTTTCTTCAGTTCCCCATGTGGTCCTGCAGCTAAAGGGGCTGGTTCAGCACTTCCTGGGTATTTATAAGATTGAAGATGTTATCACGGACATCATTGGGGCAAATCGACTGTAGTGTTTATCTTGAGTTATGTCACCTTTTTCTCATCCCACTGATGACTGTCTGTCTCTCTTAACCCTGCTCCTCCTCTCTCTCTCTTTTATTGTATTTAAGGAACATTTTTATTTTATAATATTAATTTTTAAATTCACAAACAGATAGTTTATTTTCCATGTGTTTTCATTGTTAATAAAATACATATTGATATATATCGAGTATCGCCATTCAGCTAAACAATATCAAGATATGAGTTTTGGTCCATACCGTCCAGCCCTATGCCTTAGTTTGATTTAGTTTTGAGGTAATTTACCTTATTTCCTTTGAACTTTTGTTTTTATTAACTTAAATGAAGTCTGCTGAAATGCCTTCCTACCACCTTCCTAATCACTTGAGCTAAACTACTTTACAAGTATATGAATTCAGTGATATTACAGGAATTGCTATGAATGATGTCTGCACTCATTGATTTCTTTACTAATGAGTAATGTGCTACTGTACATGTTACCCTTTTAAATATTTTAAATCCTTTCTCTAGGTTCTCAAACAGAGCTGTTCTTTCCATTGGAATTAGTCTCTGATGACATCATGGCGACTGCAGCAGCAGGTGAGTCCAGTCAGACTCTGTTTTATCCTCTGTCTACATGTTTAAAGACTCCAAAAGAGATACTGAGACATTTAAGCAGGTCAGTGAGTCTTGGATTTAAGAAATAGTAACAGCCTTAACACTTTTTATTTTCTTGAGCAGATATATTTTATGCATCACTACATACAATATATCATTCTAAACACAGAGGGGTCTGGTGTATGTCCTTAACTTTATAAAGGATGAATGTGCACCTTTTTTGATCCAGTAGATGTCGTCCTTGAGCACCAGCATGAAACCAAAATCAACTGCTGTTTGGCCAACCACTCTCCCCTTGCGTTAGCACATAGTTATCAAACTGTCAGATTGTCAAAGTCCCTGCTCCTCTCCGCTCACATCACCGCTCCCTCTCACTCTGCCCGACCCTGAGCAGGTTAGATGACAGAGCAAGGTGCTCTAACTATGCGAGGTGTTGCATGTAATGTGGTAAAATATATAAATGTATGCTCATTTAGATATAATAGTAATGTGACTGGGCTTAGACAGGCTACATAAACTTAATTGAAAGGCTCAAATATATTTTTCGGCTCCAGATGGATATGTATTTTTTTCTTTACATCGCGATGACGATGCTGTAACAATATATCGTGCAGCCCTATAGTGAATTAAATGCAGAGAAATATAATGGTGATTGAGTCTGTAGTAAAGGCTTTCTTCTCAGAAAAACATATCACATTCAAAATTCCCTCTTAAAATATCACAGTGCAGCATATAAGTGCAATTAGCCTTCTTTCATATTTTAGGACAAAATAAGTTTCTATGTCTACCTGCATTCCAAAACTAAAAGAGATTAATGTCAATAAATAATGAAATGCAATGTTTGCATATATGTAAGGCAGACATAGTTAGTATTTGTAAGTTTCTCTTTCTCTTAAGTAACTCTCTTCACGATGGTTTGACATCCTAATATATATAATAGGCCTATTTTTCATGTTTCATTCTGTTGACATATTTCACAACAGGAAGTTTTCCTGCACTCCTTCATAAAGTGATCATTTCACTCTCAGACTGTACGGCACTATTGTCTGAAATCTCTGAATAAAGTTTAACTTTTATTTGTCATCATAGTTTTAGCTTACCTTGTGCATTTTAATTTGATATTTTTAATCCTCCATCATTCAATATTTTGCTCTATTTCTGTTATTGGGCTATTTTCTTACCTTGTGCCGTTGGACCACCTAACTGTGTTCAAAATACATGAACTCCAGTATGTGTTCAAACTCATCTCTGTGTGTTCTCAAAGTGAATTATTAAAGAGGGAAAACACACAAACAAAAACTGATACAAAGTTATTTTGGGTAAGAAGCATAAAACAGGGTTTTTCCTGCATAAACAATTCTTTGGCGCCCCCCAAAGAGGTTTTACCCAGCGCCAAAGGAAAATCCAGAGCGCCAAAAGAAAAAAAAGACGATGAAAACTGCAAATCAAATCCTCCCTGAAAGTTAAAAGTATCAATACATCAAACGACTGTTGAACAAGCAGAACATAAACTTAAATACGACGTCTCTGACTTCTAGCAGTCATCTCCCCTCTCATCCGTTTACGCATGTGGCTCGCGCTGGATAGCCAGCTGATTGACTGTTCGTTTCTTTTGATTGGTTCCGTCCGCTCCGCTGACACCCACAAGCGCTAAATTCGGGTTGATTTTCCGTTTGGAGTTAATTTCAAAGAGCAATGCTCTTCATGGCGGTAAATATTTATCCCAACAGTCATGTTAAAACTATACTAAACCGCGTATGGCGTATAGCTGCGGCTACTTGTCCCTGCTCCTCTGCTGTCTGCAGACGGGTCATCAGGGGGGGCACGCCGAGACGAGACACACCAACATACATGGCTGCAAACGCGCACACACACACCGGAACACCAACCACCGCACACACCTGTTGACTTGTAGTGAAACGGAACCCGGTTGATCCGCTATCCGTATGGACCGAGTCGGGAACGCACGTTCAACTTTTCTCTGTTCAATTCCAACGTGTCTGCTTTTATCAACAATCAATATCTTAACGACTGTAACGTCAGCCAGCTGTAGTCTGTGAACTTCTCCACACAGACTGTCAACCAGCGCTGCGTTAGAGCCAGCAAATATATTTTTATTATTTCTCAATTTCCTGATCTGATCAAATTATCCAAATTATCTGTGACTTAAATCTGTGATTATTTGACATAATACCTTAGTAATTCAAATAAATGTACTTTTGGCAGGATGTGACCTCGCCTCTCCCAATCTCATTACACCCCTCTCCCTCAAAATCCCTCTCCTCCCATGTTTCATTGTTGCAATTAAAAAAAATTCTTTACCAGATTGAATTGGGGTTTCAGTAACTTAAGCATAATGATAATATTATTTATAAAATGGTCAGAAATAACAGGAAATGCACAGATTTCTGTCAAATAAGGTAATACTGAGCCAGGACAAACCCTGTAAAAGTATAAAATCCTACCACTTCTCGTCTCCACTTCTTTTTAAAGCCAACTGTCACCCTACAGAGGCTCTGCCTTAAAAAGGAGAGGCATTTTTAGTTTTAATAATAAAAACAAGCGATTATCACGTCAGGCCAAATCTTGACCTTAAACAAAGAAATCTAAAAACATGTTCAAAACTTTTTCACCTATAATAATAATAATAATAATAATAATAATAATGATGCATTTTATTTAAGGGTGCCTTTCATGTCACTCAAGGTCACCTTACAGACACAGCAGTAGAGTAAAAAACACGAACACTATCAACTACTTATAAACAAAAACACAAAAACAGCAGCTGTGAGCTGTGATCTGAAGGTGGGGAGATAGTTAATGTCATGGATGGTTTGTGAGAGAGAGAGTTCCAGAGACGGGGGGCCGTACGGCTAAATGCTCGAGATCCCATTGATGATAGGCAGAAAGGAGGTGTGGTGAGGAGCATGGAGGAGGCAGAACGGGGGGACCAAGAGGGTGTGCAGGCAGGGTCCGAAATTAACTTTTTGACTCACCGGCCAAGGTGGCAGGTAGATGAACAATTTCATATCAGTCGATATATAAATAATAATAAATTTAAAATCAGATTTTTGTTCCTGAGTGAAAGATGAAGAAACCAGATGGTTAATTATGGTTTAATTATTCTTTATTGTCAGAACATGAAGAATTATAATTAAACAGGAACATTTCACCATCATAAGCTCAGAGCACGGAGGTAAACAAATCAAGTAAAAAAAGGCAGTGACTAACAATAAATAATACACACACATGTAGGCACACACACACAGACTTACCTTTAAATAGAAAGACATTTTAGCTGTGGACTTCCAGCTGAATGTGAATGTTTGATAGTTGTGTGGGTTTATTTACAATGTTACAATTCACTTAGCAGACGCTTAGCGCTCAGTCTGTAGGGACTTGGGTTGGGAACCGGAGGGTCGCCGGTTCAAGTCCCATTGTGGACCAAATATGGAAGTTGGTCTGGTAGCTGGAGAGGTGCCAGATCACCTCCTGAACACTGCCGAGGTGCCCTTGAGCAAGGCACCAAACCCCCTCCCCACCACCAGCTCAGGAGCGCCTGCTGTGGGCAGCTCCGTCACTCTGACATCTCTCCATTAGTGCATGTCCATAGGATCCTGTTTGTGCATGTGTGTATATTTCAGCCTGTGTGTGTGTTGCATGAACTACAGAGTGTAAAAACTGAAATTTCCCCTTGTGGGGATCAATAAAAGTAAATCTTAAATCTTATTACCGCTGTTTTGGATGAAAAAGATAGTCATCTACCGTTGTCTCCAAGCGTTTCTACAACAAACTAGGCCTACATCATGTCCGGTCCTGACAGTGGAGATGACTCACGGCCAACTTCCACCAGATGCATTATCTCACACTGTCGCCAGTTAGTTTGTTTAATTACCGCTATTAAAGTTATAACTTGCACGCTTTATAAAATGTGTTAGTTCATTTCACCTCCCAGGCTCCGTAGACTTCTAATTTATTTATGTGTAAAATGACATGAAAGACTGTGCACACCTATGACAAAATGTACTTGTTTCAATCATAGATGATCCGCATCCCCTGAGGCGCTGTAACAGTATTGAAGGGTTGCCACCTGACAGTGAGTGAAACTTCTATCCATTTGTATAAGAATATCTGTTTTGGTCACATCTGTATAAACAGAAAGAAAACTGGATTTAAAAAAAATAGCCAGTTAGTCTGTTTACATTTTTCTTTTCACAGTGTCTGAGTTGAGGGTTGTTCTGCTGGGGAACTCATGGTCTGAGAGGAGTTCAGTGGGGAACGTCATAATGAGAGAGACTGTGTTCAACACTGGAAAAGAAGCAGACCAATGTGAGAAAGTCAGGAGACAAATAAAGGAGAAAGACATAGTTCTTATCAACACTCCAGATCTGCTGCATCCCACCATCTCTGAAGACAAACTGACAGAACATCTGACAGACTGTGTGAGACTCTCTGATCCTGGACCTCATGTGTTCCTGTTGGTTCTCCAGCCTGATGACTTCACAGAGGAATATAAACAGAGATTCTGTAGAGTTCTTAAACGCTTCAGAGATCAGTCATTTGAGCATTCACTGATACTGATATCAACACCCAGAGAGCAGGGCTCAAGTGTTGTTAAAATATATTTGCAAAATCAACCCTTAAAAGAGATGATCAGAGAATGTAGATACAGATATATGGAGGAGGCAAACCTTGAACTTCCAGAGCTGTTGACCCGTTTCAGTCAAATTGTGAAAGAACACAATGGAGAGCATGTCATCTGTGAAGGGTTCATGGATGCCCCTGATGATATACAAAGAATACCAAAAAAGGAAACAATGTCCAGAATCGTGGATGCTGTTAGATCTTCTGGTAAGAGATCTGTTCTAATCAAAATGTTTAAACTCAAAATCATTACTGATCTCATGAGAATATGAAGCTGATAGTCAATGATGTCATCTTTTCACAGCTCTTTTTACAGGTATTTTTAGCTGGGCTAACAGGGTGACACCCCCTCCCTCAGGGGAAAGTAAGTAAACTTTCATAAATAGACACATTTTATTATTACTGACCAGTACAATATTGGCGCCACTGTGGTTGACCCTTATCCCCCCAAAACTCATCTCCCTTTAGAGAAAACTTGGGAAATTATAATCACTTTTATTTTATTTTATTATTATTATAAATATATTGTATCCAAAAATGTGAAACCGGAATCCAATAGAGACTTGACTGTATGATCTGATAGCAGTACAAAGTTCAGCTCCCGCACTAAAAAACAACTTGGGCCCATGCCCATAATGCAACAGGTGGTGAGCCATTTTGTACTGATTTACAATCAATCAATCTTTATTTGTATAGTGCCAATTCATAACAAATGCTGTCTTTAGACACAAAAATAGTAGATCTAGACGGTACTCTTTATATTATTTACAAAGACCCAACATTAATCTACCATGAGCACAGTAAAGTTACAGTGGCAGGGAAAAACTGTCTTTTAACAGGAAGGAATCTGGAGCATCACCAGACTCACCAAAAGAGTGAGTTGTATAATTAAAATAATGCATATTTAAGCCATGAACAAGGTTCAAGGTTCAAGGTTGTCTTTATTATCCCTGCTAGAGGGCAATTTGTTTTGCAGTCAGCAGTAAAACACACACATACATACAGCCCGAAATGAGCAAACAACATAGAAAGGACAGTAAATAATAGATAAGAAACAGAGGCAACACAGTTAGTGGTTTAAAAAGGTGATGGCAGCAGGAACAAATGAGTTTCAGGGTGCATATTCAAAATCAGTCCTCTCGAAGGCTTTATCCGATCCAACCCAATTTGGTCTTGGTACCGTAGATACCTTGGAGAAAAAAATGTATTAAACGCTTAAGTTTTGTTAAAGGGCGTGGCCATGGCTGGGGGGTTAAAATGTATGTAAAATTACAGAAAATCACTGTAAGTTTATATATGCAAGGTCCAGCACTGTGAAGCGCAGAAGTTAAATAAGTAATAAAGTGTATTTGTATGTATTTGTGTAAACTGCTTAGCAAAAGTTATGCTGTAATAAATTAAAAGTTATGGACACATTAAATCAGGAAGCATACATGTAAATTACTGTATACTTCCTGTTTTAATGTGACGGTTTAACAGTTTGTAAACAGGTTGAGGAATATAAATATATATAATGATTATGTAGGTATGAACAGACACACACAGACAGATATTGATTTAATGGTTTATATTTTCCTGCTACTGTCTGGATTAAGCTAATTAGAAGCTAACATGAAGATTATGAGTTTTCCTTTCATTAAACCATTGAAAGCTAAATATGGAAAACAGAATGTAAGCTTTAGTTTAACCATGTGGCATGACTTAATGTCTCTCTACACGTTACATTTTATTTTTCTATTACAGTCAGAATTCTGCTGCTGGGGATAAAGGACGACAAAACAACAAAACTTGGAGACTTTATCACCGGAAAAGAACAACACAGGTCAAACTTTAAAGCAAAGCTTTCCTCAGCCAAACAAGTGGTGCAGAGTGGAGAATGGAGAGGAAAGTCTCTAACAGTTGTGAAAACTCCAGAAGTTTTCAGTGTTTCTTTGGAGAAGTGGAGAGAAGAGATGAAGAAGGCTGTGAGTCTCTGTCCTCCTGGACCAAATGTTGTGCTGCTGTTAGTGAAACCTTCTGATTTCACTGAAGAGAACAGACTAACACTGAAGTTCATCCTGAGTTTGTTTGGTCAAGATGCTTTCAAACACTCAGTGGTCATCAGCACACATAAGGAGGATAAAACAGATGTCTCTTTTAGAAGACTCATTAAAGACTGTGGAGAACGACACTACAGTATGGCTGACAACAACCGTGATGTATTAATGCAAAAGATTGAGAAAACTGTTTTTGAAAACAAAGGAACCTTTCTCACTGTCATTGAGGATTCAGTCGCCCCAAAGTCTGGTCTTATGAAAACAGCTTTGAACCTGGTTCTGTGTGGAAGGAGAGGAGCAGGGAAAACTTCAGCAGCTGAGGCCATTTTAGGTCAGACAGATCTTCATTCAGTCTCCAGCTCATCAGAGTGTGTTAAACATCAGGGAGAGGTGTGTGGACATTGGGTTTCCCTGGTGGAGCTTCCTGCCCTGTATGGAAAACCTCAGGAGGAGGTGATGAGGGAATCACTCAGGTGTGTCTCTCTCTGTGATCCTGAGGGCGTCCATGCCTTCATCCTGGTTCTACCTGTGGGTCCACTCACTGATGAAGACAAAGGAGAGTTGGAGACCATCAAGAACACATTTGGGAGTCGATTCAATGACATCACTGTGTTGCTGTTCACTGTTGAGTCAGATCCCTCAGCTCCAGCTGTTGTTAACTTTGTAAATGAAACCAAGTCCATCCAGGAGCTTCTTCAGAGCTGTGGAGGAAGATCTTTGGTTCTAAACATCAAGGACAAGCAGCAGATCCCAGAGCTGCTGGACATGGTGGAAAAGATGCACAAAGATAAATCCAAATCATTCATCTTCACAACACAAACATTTGCACATGCCCAAATAGAAACGATCACAACTCTACAGGCTGAGCTGAACAACCTGAAAACAAAAGACCCAATCATCTGTAAGTACTTTTTATTTTATTTTATAAATATAAATTATACTAAATCACTTTTTAAAATAAACAACCTATTGTTAATCATACCAAAAGTCTATTAATTGTACTCTATAAATTTGTTAGCATTAAAGATAACTCTAGGTCTTCTTTTTTCACAGGTGATGATGATAAGCTGAGTCAAGAGAGTCTCAGGATTGTGCTGATAGGGAAGACTGGCAATGGGAAGAGTTCTTCAGGAAACACCATTCTGGGAGGAAAGACATTTGAAGCCAATTCATCCCAAACATCAGTCACCAAATTGTGTCAGAAAGTACAAAGTGATGTGAACGGTCGTCCGGTCACTGTGGTCGACACTCCTGGTCTGTTTGACGATAGCTTGTCTAATGAAGAGGTTCAAGAAGAGCTGATTAAATGCATCAGTCTTCTGGCTCCAGGACCACATGTCTTCCTGTTGGTGTTACAAATCGGCAGATTTACATCAGAAGAGAAGGAGACATTACAACTCATCAAGAAAGTCTTTGGGAAGAATGCTGAAAAGTTCACCATCGTTCTTCTAACTAGAGGAGATTCATTAAAGCATGATAACAAGTCCATTGAAGAATACATTGAAGAGGAATGTGATGATTCCTTTAAGAAACTGATTGCTGACTGTGGAGGAAGATATCACGTGTTTGATAACTGTGAGGAACAAAAAAGAACACAAATCAGTGAGCTGATAACCAAGATTGAAACAATTGTGACACTAAATGGAGGCAGCTGCTACACTAATGAGATGCTGCAAGAAGCTGAAGCTGCTATAATGAAAGAAATGAAGAGACTCTTGAAGGAGAAGGAAGAAGAGATGAAGAGAGAGATGGATGAGCTTCAAAAGAAACACGAGGAAGAAATGAAAGAAAAGGAAAGAAGAATGGAAGAACAGAGGATAGAAATTGAAAAGGAGAGAAAACTGAGAGAAAAACAACTCCAAGAAAAGCAGGAGAGGATCAACAAGGAGTGTGAGGAGAGAAAGAAAGAACAGCAAAACAGAGAAGAAGAAAACAGGAAAAGAGAGCAAGAGGAAGAAATTAAGAAACAGGAATGGGAACAGAAACTCTCAGCTTTGGAGAAACAGATAAAATCTGAATCAGAATCAAAGGAAACCACAGACAAAAAGCTGGAGGAGACTAGAGAAGAGATGAGAAAGAAACAAGAGACTTGGGAGAAAGAAAGAAGAGAATGGTGGACAAAACGGACACAAGAAGATGAACAGAGACAACAGGAGGAACGAGCAAAACTTAAAAAGCTCCAAGATGAATATGAAAAAGAAAGAGAGATTAATGAAAAGAAAAGAAAGGAAGAGGACAAATACAAAAGAGAACAGGAGGAGAAGGAGAGAAGTGATATGGAGGAAAACTACAAGAAACAAATGAAGGAAATGAAGAATAAGAATGAAGTGGAGGCCAGAAAACAAGCTGAAGAACTCAATGATTTCAGACAGAAATACATGAAGGACTTCAGTGCACTGATAGAGAAACACATGGAGGAAATGTGTGAGTTGAAGCGAAGACAAGAAAGACAACTGCACAAGGCAGAAGAGAGACGTGACAAAGATTACAATCTTTTACAAAACCTCTCAGAAAGCAAAGAAAAACATCTGAAAGAAGAAAGAGAGGAATTGAAGAAAAAGCACGAACAAGAAATAAATGAAATGAAACAAAAATACAAAAGCAAATGTATTATCCTCTGATGGTTCCATCAACTCTGGCTTATGACATTAGCTGATTGAACACCGTCCGTTTTAGTTTTGTGTCTAGCTGGACCAGTGTCTAAGAACGCCACAAAGACACTTCCAATAGCAACTTAGTTCTTGCTAAAGTTTATGGATGTGATGTCATGTAAAACAAACACATGATACCTGTGCCCTAATGAAAAGGACAAGTGCTCATCCAAACACTGGGACCATGACGTCCTTGGAGGAAAATGTTTAAATGCAGACGTTGCTGACGCTGTGTTCTGGCCAGGAGAAATCCGCCACCCAAGCTGATTTGACTCAGTCGGTGACTTCATCTAACATTTAACATAACTAAAATGGTGTCATCTTTTGCTGTTTTATATACTGTAGAAAATTGTAAGAGAGATGCTGCCACAAGAGGGCGCCCTGTGTATACAGTAAAACAGGCCTGTTCCTGCTAAGAAGTGATTCCTGTTTGACTTCTCAATTCAGTTTAGATGTAAATCAAACACAATCTGAATCAGATTGTGTAATTAGTAATTTCAGGTTTTATGATCTTTGTATTTTAAAAAATGTTATCTTTTATTGTAAAATATGTTTTTTCGTTTCCTATAGTTGGTTATACACATTCAAGTTATTTCATTTATTCAAAAAATTAACATCAAGGATTTTAAGGAAATATTTTGGTAATTTTTTCAAGTTTACTTATTTTTGTAGAAATGTTCTGAGGTAAAACTTGTTTTGTTTTTCTTTTTTCTATGTCTGTGATAATAAAAAAAATCTGAACAAAACAATATATTTTCAGTTGTTGCCTTTATCATGGGGAAGTAATATTCTTACTATGTGATCTTACATTTAATAGAAGATATATGAATATCATCTAATCTACAGAGTGATTATCCCACAAATCAGCTGCTGCCTTTCATGATTTAGTTTTAAAGCTGACTTCTAAATTGTACTTTTTATGTCCGGTTAAAATGAATCAGTCAATAGTAGCCACGTTATAAACAAGTCTCTGAGAAACATAAAGCTCTAGCTTTAGAGACACGACATTTACAAACATGTTTTACGTTTCTGAGTGAAGGCTTTCTGCACACAAAGTCTGTTTTCTTTTATATCCAAAATTGCCACTGGTTTGAAAAAAAGGATCTCATGTTGTGTAAATCATGTTTGCACACTGACCCAGAAAGTTTTTCATCATTTTCTTTTTCAGAACAGGTTTGATTTTCTGTGTTTCTGCCTCCATCTCTTTTTGTCTCAGTGTTCAGGATCAATTATGTTTTAATGTGTGGTTACAGTAGAAGGCAGCAGTCTGTCTAACTCGACTTCTGACATCCTGAAATACACCTGGAAGTGATCAGGATAACTCTGCAGCTCTTATTAATGAGGAAACTCTCCTTGATATTGTCTTGTTTTCAGCAAAAGGATGAACCACATGTTTTTATTTTTTCCAACTGAAATGACCACAATATCATCTTCACTAACTGATGAGAACAGTGCGTTCATCCAATCAGCAACAATTCATGTCACCTGAAGGTACCTGGCTTTCCTGTTAGAGGTTAATGTCCTTCTCTGTTTTGTGATTTGTTGATGTTTTTTGTGATACAAAAAAAAATCCTCCGATTTAAAAAAAAAAATGCATGGACATGACGTCGCTGAGTACAGTCTCAGTGTCGTCACCTTTACTTGAGGACATTCACAGAGTTAATGGTAACCGTAAGCCTACAGGAAAACTCAAAATCAACAGCATAATACAGTTTTTCACAAATGCTACAGAAAGACACACTTCTTGAAACCTTCCTCCCTTTAATCAAAACGATGAACAGAAAACCCAGTTTTGAAATACATTCACAAAACCTCTGATTCTTCTGACAGACTCAAACAATCACATGAAAGCAGTTTTTTCTGTGCCACAATCACACACTGTTTTCACATCATACACACAGCAGTCAAAATAAAAACACCACAGAGCAGACGTCACACACTACATCCAAAAAACAAACCTGGTGGTTAGGGATCGCTCCTGAATTATTATTTTTTAATTATTTAGGAAGCAAGTAAGAAACATTAATAAAAATAAATGATACAATTACTGAAATTGCAGTTCAGTTTTCCAAGATAAATATTGATAAAGAAAACCTTTTGCACACCTGGACAGGTGCATAGGAGAGATGTCGACGAACAAAATAGAAAATGACCCCCGCACTCTGTCGTCTGCATTGTACTTTATTGCTTCACTTTAGTACTCCGAACTTCAACAGGTTGATTAATCAAAACTATGGATGGAAGCTCACTGAATATTCAGTAATACATCACAACTTTTACAATTCTTTCACTAAGTTAGTGACTTATATTTATCTATATGTTAATTTCATGTCCATGCACATTTGTTGTTGTTCTTGTACTTTTGTATATTGTTTTTAATCCTTATATTTGGTATTTTTGTATTAGATTTTTAAAATCATTTTATACTGAGCTTGCACCGTGGTTCAGAGAGAAACCTTTTTTTTGATCTTTCTGTGTGTCCAGCACTTATGGAAAAATTGACAATAAAGATGACTTTGACTTTTTGCGCTGTAATGGAGACAAATTACAGAAAAAAGAAACAATGGACCATCTTACCTCCATTTAGTAGAGGTGTGGTCTCTGAAGCGCTTACAGCAGACTTGTGAGAGAGGTTGATTAATCATCAGAATCAACCTGTTGAAGATCCGCAAGTGCAGACGACATTGTGCAGGAGTCTTTTTGTCTTGTATTGTTTTCAAAACTCAGTCACAGTTTACATATTGCATAGCCTATGTGTGATTTTTCATTCAGCCTCAGCATCGTGCCTTTCTGTTTGATCAGGCCGGAGGTCTTCATCCACATCACAGGCAATATTGTCTCTTCCTCATCTAACTCTCAGATTGTATTAATTTAAGGTGTGCACTCTGAAATGGCTTATGTTGGCTTAATTACATCATTAGCAACACATTCAGATTTTAGTCGTTGTGTGTAAACTGTGAAAACTGTGCTGTATTTGTGTTTAACTTCTGTCACCTGTTACCATTATGCTTCACAGGTGTACCATCATGTAGTAAGCGAGAAGTGTTTAGAGTTTTGCAAAAAAGAGAATGAGATTTGCAATTTGTGTCTTTGTAGGTGGACTGTATCTGTTATCACTTCTAAAGCTTCATGGACGGATCCACCTGAAGGGGGAAGGTGGGGGGGGGGTCGGTACCACTCTGTCCACCTGCCTCGTAGAATAGGTATAATATATAGACTGCTCTCATCCATATGCGATTATTATAATGTTTAACCATTAATAGTGTATATTATTCAAACAAAAAGCGGACACATTTCAGAAAGTCAAGTGTCCATTCTGTCCAACATCCCCCTCCCGAAATCTCTGCCGGTTGCTATGCGACCAACTCCGTAGATCGGCACATTTGAGCCAGCTAGCCAACCGACTCCTCTCAACTCTCAACAGCTTGATTACCACAGAAGAGGGAATTTAAACGTCATTTCAGCGGCACAAACTAAAGAAAAACTACAGAAGAAATCTTTAGTCAACTTCTGTTTACAAGTTAACTTGAAGATACTCCTCGGAGATTTGTTCTGAAGCGACGTGAGTCATAGAAGAAAATCAAGCTAGGTACGATGAGTCAAAAATAATTCAATTCAATTCAAAAAACTTTATTTGTCCCCGGGGGGCAATTCAAAGGCACACAGAGCAGTAAATTAACAACAGTGCAAGTAAACGAAACATTTTAACCTAAATATAAAGTGTCAATTTAAATACAACTTAAAGCTTAAACTTAACTTAAAAATACAAAATATAAAAGAGTAGATAAAAGTGGGCAGTGATCGGACTAACAGACGTAAACAGATGTAACCATAACTATGTGCAGTAGTGACCAGATGTAAACAGAACTATGTGCATTAAACGAGAAATAAATATATATATACAGAGCTATGTGCAAGTAGGCAAATACTAAATGATAAATTAATGACAGTTTGGCTGTGTGGTTCTGCAGTCATCAGTGTAGAGGATGAAGAGCAGAGGTGAGAGCACGCAGCCCTGAGGGGAGCCAGTTGAGGTGTGTTGGAGGTTGGAGAAGGTGTTGAAGCAAGTTGAAAGTTTGTCAGCCAGGATGTGAGGCTGCAGGGTGTTGAATGCAGAGGAGAAGTCTGCAAACAGGAGTCTGGCTGAGGTGTTGGGGTGCTCCAGGTGTTTTTGAACAGTGTCTATTATGAATGTTTTTGCATCATCGACACCTCTGCCTGCACGATAAGCAAATTGTAGCGGGTCCATCTGGGAGTCGGTTTCTCTGATGATGTGTTGCTTTACGATCCTCTCCATGGCCTTCATCACCAGAGACGTGAGGGCCACAGGCCTGAGGTCGTCCAGTGATTTGGCGTGGCTTTTCTTGGGGATGGGGATAACTGTGGACTGTTTCCACAGCTGGGGGACTGTGCTGCTGTCCATAGAGCTCTGGAACAGGGTCTGAAACACGCCCCCTAGCTGCTCGGCACAGTGCTTCAGGATGCGGCCACTGATGTTGTCTGGACCAGGTGAGCTGCTCTCCCTTGTCCTCCTGAGGGCTCTCACCACATCCTCTCTGCTGAAGGTGAGTGCAGAGTCACTGGGCTTGAGCATGGACACTGTTCCTTCCAGCTGTGTGGTGTTGTCCTTCTGGAATCTGGTGTAGAATGAGTTGAGATCGTAGAGGAGAGAAGTAGAGCTGCTGCCTGAAACCTCGATGGTTTTGATGTTGGTAGCAGCAGTGTTCACAGTAGCCATGTTTTTGAGGCCCTGCCAAGCTGAGTGGAGGTTCCCCTGTGTGAATTTTTCCTCCACTTTGTTCTTGTACTTGAGTTTGGCAGTTTTTATGGCGTGCTTGACTTCTCTGTTTACCTCCTTTTTCTCCATTTCGGAGCCGGTGAAGAAGACCCTTTTCTTCTTGTTGACGACCTCCTTGAGCTCTTTGGTGATCCAAGGTTTATTGTTGGGAAAGATTGTGACTGTTTTGGAGGGGATGATGTTGTCCACACAGAAGGAGATGTACGATGAAACAGTGTCCACATGCTCATTAATGTTGTTGGAGGGGGCAAAGAGGTTATCCCAGTCAGTGGATTCAAAGCATCCTTGTAGTGTAAGAATGCTTTCGTTGGTCCACTGCTTGATGTTCTTAACAACTTTCTTAACCCTCTTTATTATAGGAGTATATGCTGGAGCAAGCAGGATGGCATGGTGGTCAGCAGAGCCAAGAGGGGGGAGAGCAACAGATCTGTATGCGTTAGGAACTGAACCATAGCATTTATCCAGTGTCTTCCCCAGGCGGGTGCTGCATGTAATGTACTGCTGGTAGCCTTTTAGTGCTTTTTCAGGAGAGCAATGGTTGAAATCGCCCAAGATGAATTTGGGAGAGTCCGGTGATATGAGTTCCAGTTTATTTAATTAAGTTTGTGACGTGTTCAGTGGCTGTGGCTGCGTTAGCTCTGGGGTGGATGTAAACCAGGATGAGAAAAAGCTGTGGAAATTCTCTGGGGAGATAGAAAGGGCGAAGGGAGACAGCCAGAAGCTCAATGTCCGAGGTGCACAGTTTCTCCCTCATGACGATCGTCGAGCACCAGCGTGTGTTTACATAAAGACACACGCCGCCGCCATGTTGTTTCCCAGTGAGCTCACTGTCTCGATCAAGTCTTAAAGAGGCGGAAACCATCAACGTGCAGCGTGTTATCATCGTTGTTCTTATTTAACCACGTCTCAGTAAAAGCAAGAACAGAGGCAGTCCTGTACTCATGCATGTGGTTAATGTTGGCCTGTAACTCGTCCGTTTTATTACGGAGGGAGCGTACGTTAGCCAGGATGATAGATGGAAGCGGCCGTTGTTTACATGTCTCCCGTTTAAGCCTGGCTCTGATTCCTCCCTTTCTCTTTCCCCTCCTGGTTACCTTGTTATTTTTGTGAGCGGAGTTGTCTTGGCTGACTGAGTTATCCCGGAGAATTTCTTCTGGAAGCATGTCTGTATTGATGGCATGATGAGTTTTAAATCCGAGCTGCAGCAGAATGTCTCGTGTGAGATACTGCTTGACTTAATCATATTTAACACAATCGATATGATCACTGAGTCTTTTACAAAAAGTAAATGTGAATAAATTTGTGATAGATCGACAGTTAACGGGAGACTGGATTCAAATTCTGGGTTGACTGAGTCAACTCTGCAGGGGCTCCACAAGATGGCGCCGCTGACCGGCTAAAAACAGATGGAGGTAGGTTGACAATTTGCTCTTTATCACTACTTTAGCGTTTTTTTAATCCCAAATATCTGGTCCTCTTTTTTTTAGACGTGTATTATATAAATGTATTCAGGAATTGTAGAATGAATATAATCAGAAAGCCTTCAACTTTACAATAACCTTCAAAGAAGTAAAGTTAAAGATTTGTAAAAATTACTATTAAAAATATGTTGTAACGAGGGCTGTCGCTATAACCGCAAAAATGAATTACCGCTGTGTAAACATGCTAATTGCGTTAAACGGAGGCAACCCCCATAAGCACTAAACCTGTTCTCTACTGTAAGGGGAAAGCAGTTTCATGAGTGATTCATATAACAGGTAGGGGTCCTACAAGAAGACCATGAAACAAATCTACAGAGACTTTAAGGTAAACGACCTGACATCTTAGGCAGCTTTAAGAAAAGACAATTAATGAAGGAAACTCAAATCATGAAGGATCATCAAGGTGTCGATAACGTTGGAGACTAAAGGAAACCTTTATGAACCAGACTACATGGAGGAATAACTTTTGCAGAAAGAGACGGCCGAGGAAGAAAGATGAAAAACGTGTGTGGTGTTTGGTAAGTTGTTTTATTTATTTAGTACTACTTTCCTGGTGGTTGGTATAGCAGCTCTCTTTTTATGTTGAGGTGGTTTTATACCTCCAAACTTGTATAACTTTATTTAATTAACTTCAGTTTCATAATAATAATAATAATAATAATAATAATAAATTAGATTATATAGCGCTTTTCTAAATACTCAAAGACGCTGAGTTTAACCTTCAGGACTAGAGAAACTAGGCAAATGTATTCTCTACTAAACCTTATCTGATAACAAACATTATCGTGATATATCGTGAATTTGATAACAAACATTTAATGTCTAACAATGATCTTTTGTATGTCCTTTTTTATTATTTGGTACTAAAAGCATTATATATCAGAGTACCATATGCTTTGCTCAATGTTAGCTGACATATTGAGTCTGTAGATAATATCAATGCTTTCTTAAATCTGTTTTTCTCTGCATAGTTTTGTTATAAAGAGCCCTTTGCTGTCTGCCATTTTTTTTGTTTACATCTCAGACACCAGGTTATCTCTCCTTTATAATACCACCGTTTATAATGAAAAACAAAATCATGTAAACTATTCATCAGATGAGTTAAATATGATAAATTATGACTTCACAGACAACATTTGATTCATATTGTGTATTTAAAAAACAACAGACTTCAGTAAGTGATTGACCTGTTGCTTCACCAAATCTTGAAGTTGTATGATTACATAAAGTGCCTGCGCTGCCACAAGAGGGCGCACTGTCTATTTAAACTGGCTTTTTCTCCAGATATTTTTTTTCATTTCTGTTAAAGGAGCTGCAGTTGAATATTTCTTCTCACCTCAGTGTTTATGTAATTCATACTTTCATACTCATACCTACTTTTTCCCATTCCTCTTATCACTTATTCTTCAGTTTTGATCGTAGATTAAACCTGGCTTCGTAACTTTCTGACAAGGTCTACATATTTACTATATTTGATCACAGTGGAAGCAACATCACCTCGTCGTCATAGACAAACCACATGCAGGTAAATCATGCTATTGCTCTCGGAGACTTGGAATGCCCAAGATGGGAAGACCATCTCTTGATCTCTTACAGGGTTAGACTCTGGGCTACTAATGGGTATGTACATCCATGTTTTTCTTCTCCTACGTAGGTAGACTGTCAGGTAAGTCTATTGTCATCTCTCAATGCAGTTACAGTGCAGAAACCTCAGGCATCATCGGCACCAAATCAACAATCTCTAAACTCGACAGTTTTTCTCTGGCTATTAACCACTCCTCAGTTTCTCCCTCCCCTCAGGTTAAGAGTCTGGGTGTCATCCTAGACAGAACACTATCATTCCAAGCTCACATCAATAATGTCACCCGGTCTGCTTATTTCAATCTTCGTAACATTAATCGCCTCCGCCCGTCCCTCCCTCCCAAACAGTACCGCCATCCTCGTCAACACCTTGATAACATCCCGTTTTGACTACTGCAACTCCCTTCTCTTTGGTCTCCCTCTCAAGTCCATCCACAAACTTCAACTGGTCCAGAACTCTGCCGCTCGCATCATCACCAGAACGCCCTCTGGTAATCACATCACTCCTGTTCTACAGCAGCTTCATTGGCTCCCGGTTAAACATCGCATCACCTTCACAATTCTGTTCCTCACCTTCAAGGCCATCCACAACCTCGCTCCGCTTTACCTCTCTGAACTCCTGCACATCAACACACCTACCCGCACTCTCAGGTCTTCTTCTTCCATTCAACTCACTGCACCACCCGCCCACCTGTCCACCATGGGGTCCAGGGCCTTCAGCTGCTCTGCCCCCCACCTCTGGAACTCCCTCCCACCACACATCCGTAATATCGACTCTCTTTCCAAATCTTATCTCAAAACACATCTTTTTCAACTGGCATAGTCAGTCTGATCATTCTCCATCCGGTCTCAGAAATCCTTTACATCCTGTGCATTTGTGTTTTTTTTGTGGTTTTAATGTTAATTTTATCGTTGTGTTGTTACTTTGCTGTTTTTATCTCTGCTTTGTAAAGTGACCTGGAGAGTTTTGAAATGCGCCTTTAAATAAAATGTATTATTATTATTATTTGAATCCTTTTTCTGTCGCAGCAAGAAATTCAAGGGGTTAATTAACTTGACGAAAACTAGATACACAAGTATGAACAAGTAATAATAGAATACCTCTATAATTTAAAGGTTATCAGATAACATATTACTAAGATTACATTAAATTTATTGTTAAATCTCATCAACACCTACTCTAATGACCGAACTCTAATAAAACATTCAGATAGTAGGCCTTTTAGGTCAACATCACAAAGCGTCCTCCTGTAAGTCTGCTGTTAAGATCCTATCACAGTAACTGATCTAAAAACAGTGATCCATGAATACTTTTCCTGAAGTAACCTGCACCCCATGTGTTCAGCCCATTGATATGGTTTTTATTCCTCTTGAGGTGATGACCTATCAGTCAGATTTAAACTTAGCCTAAGGATTTACCAACAAATAAAAAAGGTTAACTTATGATCAGTAGGACTGATTAAACAACTAAGCAAGGTGATAGTTTCTGCCAGTGATGAGAATGTAATTAGTTCCTCTTGTGGGGTGTTATCCAGTTCAAAGCATCTGACCTAAACTAGTCGAACAGCATTCTGTTCACTCACACAACACAGTGACTGATAAAGACTCTGAATCTGACAAACCTATCTTCAATCTAATGACTTCAGATTATTTTTGGATAGAATTGAAATGTTGAAGTCAGAAAGTATTGGATTGAACTACAGCCAAAAGGTCTTAGACTTAGAAACTTTATTTATCCCTGAGGGCAATTTGGTTCCAGAGTCCACCCAGACCATGTATACATTTACAAACAAACAACAGATGGAGTATGTCAGAGACAACAAACAAATCAGTACTTGACAAAGATGAGCGCTGACACCCTCTTGTGGTTACTTTGGGCAATGACACCCTTTATTCTTAATGTATTCTTAAAGTGTTTATTTCTCTTCTGAGTCTTTGTAACTTCATGGCTGTGGATGAAGATATTTAGTCTCTGTGATGTGAATTCTTCCCATGTGGCATAAATGGTGGCCCATGGTGTCCAGAGTTATCACTATAACTAAATGTCTTGCTGGAGTTATACGTGTGCTTTCAGCCACTATATAAGATCCCGTAAGTGTTGTACTTTTCTTCAAGTTAAGGGAACTGAAGAGTTGATCTTGATTCCCCCTCACAAACAGATTCAGTTCATCAGTGTGTTAGACTAAGATAAAGTGCTCAGATCTTGCACTTTAATAAAACCAGTTATACCTCAGTTTCAAAAGTAGTCATTTACATGTTTGGAATACATCATTTATATAAACAAGTCATTTTGTGTGTGAACTTCTTCCTGTCGACAGCAACAGCCGGCTGCTGTAAAAGTGCCTCCTTCCTGTTGGCTGCTACCAGGAAGTGGTGGGACTTGTTTTCCATAGCCAATCGGTAGTCGACATAACTGACACAGCCAATAAGAACAGAGTCCCAGTTCAGTTACTCTGACTGACACATTTTTAACCAATTACATTATACAAATAATCACGAGCTCATGTTCCACCCTCAACTCCACTCTCGTTTCACTTTCAATTATTTTTTGTGTCACAGCAAGAATTTAATCGGGTGAGTTACCAGAAAACTAGATACTCAAAAATGAACAAGTAGCCTGATGTTACCTGTATAGTTTAAAGGTTATCAGATAACGTTTTACTAAGATTATATAAATTTTATTGTCAATTCTTAGTAGGAGATCCATGAAAACTTTTCTGCTGTTTCTGCTGTTTCTGCTCTATTCCTCCTACAAGTCAGCAAGCTCATATTGAAAGTGAATTTATTATATTACAAACAACATTTTGAAAAAAGATTTGTGTGGTATTTTGGTTTGAGTTTTTAATACATTTTTCTAAAAAATTCTCTGAGCTGAGGTGATTTATTGAGAAGTTTGTAACAATCATTCAGGCAGCTTTCATGGCGGCAGTTCGATGTTGTAAAAATCAGTAGGTGAGATTTGCTGAACTACCACTTACAGTTTGCTGATGTATTCGCTATGGGGCTTCAGTAAAAATACACCTGAGATGGATTAATCTTCAGATTCACACACTGTGCTGCATTTATTATTCAGACAGGAAAATATTTGTGTGGTTTTCCGTAATCATAAAAATAAAGGACATAATGAAAAATCCATTATATGCGAGTTATTAAACACAACACTGCAACCTTACTCCAATGTACAGAGATAACCAACATAACTGATATGAACATGAGAGACTGTATTCTTTACTGACCTAACATCGCGATGGCAAAAAATACTGTAAATATCAGTTCTCATAAAAATAACTTCCTTCATGTATTTATATGAACATAAATACAGAAGATGAATAGATACTGGGCAGCACTATTGAAGTTACAGTCACACCTGCATGCTAATGTTTATTAAAGGTACACTTGAGGAGCGCCTCTTTACTAGTCCCTCTGAATACCTGAGAAATTAACATTTTATATCAGTACACCATTGCCACACATTACATACAGTTGTTGCTTCTCGCCTGTAATCATTCGCTGTACTTTGCATTTGCTCATACAATCGGAACTATCCTGGCTAATGAGTATAAGCTTTCATTTCAAATGTCCACTCCTATATGAAATGAAAAGAAAACCTACAAACTCTATGAACACAGACATGTTCTAACTGTCCAAACGATGGAGAGCTAAATAACTTGAATCTTTTACAGAACTAAGGGACAGCTGACTGGCCAACAGCAATGCACAGTAGGCGCGACAGATAGACTAAGGCATATAAGAGTAATATAAAAGAACAAGTAGAAATGCATGAAAGGATATGCAATCTTCATAACAATCAGCGTGAATATTCAGCTATTTCTATAAGCTTAATGTAATTCATGCCCAGAACTAAGCAGAGACTGTGAGACTCTTCACTTTTTCCCACCTGTCACTCAAATCTTCATTCATATCAAATCACATAATTCTCTAAAGTTGTTCATTTTGCGATAATTGACCTTTGCTTGTGTAACATTGCAGCACTTACTATCCTGGGTTTGTTTGTGTAAGCATTATGTTACAGTTCATACCAAAGTACAAAGTAAGTAAAAGCAAACACACAGCTTTGATTTAGTTCAGTCAATTTTTATTTAGTTTCAGGATTTGCACAATATAATTGTTGTTCTCTTTATCGGATACTTACCTTTATTTATTCTTTTGTTCAGTTCCCCATGTGGTCCTGCAGCTAAAGGGGCTGGTTCAGCACTTCCTGGGTATTTATGAGATTGATGATGTTATCACTGACATCATTGGGGCAAATCGACTGTAGTGTTTATCTTGAGTTATGTTGTCTTTGTTTTTTTATTTCTTGCCTATTTGAGTTATTAGTAGAATATAATTTAATGTTTAAAGTTAATTGGGTTGGGTTAATGAGCTAAGGTTCATTTTAGGGTTCATGTTGATTTCTTTGGTTTCAGAGAAAAGTGTACACCCACCCTTTGAGTTATGTTACACCAAGCTGCAGCTAATTTGTTATTGTGGCAGTCTATAAAGCCAGGAAAAGTTTGCTATTGCTGAAAGAGAGGTGAGGCCTTTGACACATGCCTTAGTAGGGCTGGGAAATATATTGAGTTTTTAAGATATATCGATATATTTTCAAACAAGATATAGGGTAAGACAATATTGTTAATATCGATATAGTTTATGTTACATTAAAATAATGTGATAGAGGTGCCAGGTCACCTTTTTCTCATCCCACTGATGATGACTGACTGTCTGTCTCTCTTAACCCTGCTCCTCCTCTCTCTCTCTTTTATTGTATTTAAGGAACATTTTTATTTTATAATATTAATTTTTAAATTCACAAACAGATAGTTTATTTTCCATGTGTTTTCATTGTTAATAAAATACATATTGATATATATCGAGTATCGCCATTCAGCTAAACAATATCAAGATATGAGTTTTGGTCCAGAGTTATCACTATAACTAAATGTCTTGCTGGAGTTATACGTGTGCTTTCAGCCACTATATAAGATCCCATAAGTGTTGTACTTTTCTTCAAGTTAAGGGAACTGAAGAGTTGATCTTGATTCCCCCTCACAAACAGATTCAGTTCATCAGTGTGTTAGACTAAGATAAAGTGCTCAGATCTTGCACTTTAATAAAACCAGTTATACCTCAGTTTCAAAAGTAGTCATTTACATGTTCGGAATACATAATTTATATAAACAAGTCATTTTGTGTGTGAACTTCTTCCTGTCGACAGCAACAGCCGGCTGCTGTAAAAGTGCCTCCTTCCTGTTGGCTGCTACCAGGAAGGGGTGGGACTTGTTTTCCATAGCCAATCGGTAGTCGACATAACTGACACAGCCAATAAGAACAGAGTCCCAGTTCAGTTACTCTGACTGACACATTTTTAACCAATTACATTATACAAATAATCACGAGCTCATGTTCTACCCTCAACTCCACTCTCGTTTCACTTTCAATTATTTTTTGTGTCGCAGCAAGAAATTCATCAGGTGAGTTACCAGAAAACTAGATACTCAAAAATGAACAAGTAGCCTAATGTTACCTGTATAGTTTAAAAGTTATCAGATAAAGTTTTACTAAGATTATATACATTTTATTGTCAATTCTTAGTAGGAGATCCATGAAAACTTTTCTGCTGTTTCTGCTGTTTCTGCTCTATTCCTCCTACAAGTCAGCAAGCTCATATTGAAAGTGAATTTATTATATTACAAACAACATTTTGAAAAAAGATTTGTGTGGTATTTTGGTTTGAGGTTTTAATACATTTTTCTAAAAAATTCTCTGAGCTGAGGTGATTTATTGAGAAGTTTGTAACAATCATTCAGGCAGCTTTCATGGCGGCAGTTCGATGTTGTAAAAATCAGTAGGTGAGATTTGCTGAACTACCACTTACAGTTTGCTGGTGTATTCGCTATGGGGCTTCAGTAAAAATACACCTGAGATGGATTAATCTTCAGATTCACACACTGTGCTGCATTTATTATTCAGACAGGAAAATATTTGTGTGGTTTTCCGTAATCATAAAAATAAAGGACATAATGAAAAATCCATTATATGCGAGTTATTAAACACAACACTACAACCTTACTCCAATGTACAGAGATAACCAACATAACTGATATGAACATGAGAGACTGTATTCTTTACTGATAATTTATAATTTAATGTTTAAAGTTAATTGGGTTGGGTTAATGAGCTAAGGTTCATTTTAGGGTTCATGTTGATTTCTTTGGTTTCAGAGAAAAGTGTACACCCACCCTTTGAGTTATGTTACACCAAGCTGCAGCTAATTTGTTATTGTGGCAGTCTATAAAGCCAGGAAAAGTTTGCTATTGCTGAAAGAGAGGTGAGGCCTTTGACACATGCCTTAGTAGGGCTGGGAAATATATTGAGTTTTTAAAGTATATCGATATATTTTCAAACAAGATATAGGGTAAGAGAATATCGTAAATATTGATATAGTTTATGTTACATTAAAATAATGTGATAGAGGTGCCAGGTCACCTTTTTCTCATCTCACCTCTCTCTCTCTTTTATTGTATTTAAGGAACATTTTTATTTTATAATATTAATTTTTAAATTCACAAACAGATAGTTTATTTTCCATGTGTTTTCATTGTTAATAAAATACATATTGATATATATCGAGTATCGCCATTCAGCTAAACAATATCAAGATATGAGTTTTGGTCCATATCGTCCAGCCCTATGCCTTAGTTTGATTTAGTTTTGAGGTAATTTACCTTTTTTCCTTTGAACTTTTGTTTTTATTAACTTAAATGAAGTCTGCTGAAATGCCTTCCTACCACCTTCCTAATCACTTGAGCTAAACTACTTTACAAGTATATGAATTCAGTGATATTACAGGAATTGCTATGAATGATGTCTGCACTCATTGATTTCTTTACTAATGAGTAATGTGCTACTGTACATGTTCCCCTTTTAAATATTTTAAATCCTTTCTCTAGGTTCTCAAACAGAGCTATTCTTTCCATTGGAATTAGTCTCTGATGACATCATGGCGACTGCAGCAGCAGGTGAGTCCAGTCAGACTCTGTTTTATCCTCTGTCTACATGTTTAAAGACTCCAAAAGAGATACTGAGACATTTAAGCAGGTCAGTGAGTCTTGGATTTAAGAAATAGTAACAGCCTTAACACTTTTTATTTTCTTGAGCAGATATATTTTATGCATCACTACATACAATATATCATTCTAAACACAGAGGGGTCTGGTGTATGTCCTTAACTTTATAAAGGATGAATGTGCACCTGGCTGTTTGGCCAACCACTCTCCCCTTGCGTTAGCACATAGTTATCAAACTGTCAAATTGTCAAAGTCCCTGCTCCTCTCCGCTCACATCACCGCTCCCTCTCGCTCTGCCCGACCCTGAGCAGGTTAGATGACAGAGCAAGGTGCTCTAACTATGCGAGGTGTTGCATGTAATGTGGTAAAATATAGAAATGTATGCTCATTTAGATATAATAGTAATGTGACTGGGCTTAGACAGGCTACATAAACTTAATTGAAAGGCTCAAATATATTTTTCGGCTCCAGATGGATATGTATTTTTTTCTTCACATTGCGATGACGATGCTGTAACAATATATCGTGCAGCCCTATAGTGAATTAAATGCAGAGAAATATAATGGTGATTGAGTCTGTAGTAAAGGCTTTCTTCTCAGAAAAACATATGACATTCAAAATTCCCTCTTAAAATATCACAGTGCAGCATATAAGTGCAATTAGCCTTCTTTCATATTTTAGGACAAAATAAGTTTCTATGTCTACCTGCATTCCAAAACTAAAAGAGATTAATGTCAATAAATAATGAAAGCAATGTTTGCATATATGTAAGACAGACATAGTTAGTATTTGTAAGTTTCTCTTTCTCTTAAGTAACTCTCTTCACGATGGTTTGACATCCTAATATATATAATAGGCCTATTTTTCATGTTTCATTCTGTTGACATATTTCACAACAGGAAGTTTTCCTGCACTCCTTCATAAAGTGATCATTTCACTCTCAGACTGTACGGCACTATTGTCTGAAATCTCTGAATAAAGTTGAACTTTTATTTGTCATCATAGTTTTAGCTTACCTTGTGCATTTTAATTTGATATTTTTAATCCTCCATCATTCAATATTTTGCTCTATTTCTGTTATTGGGCTATTTTCTTACCTTGTGCCGTTGGACCACCTAACTGTGTTCAAAATACATGAACTCCAGTATGTGTTCAAACTCATCTCTGTGTGTTCTCAAAGTGAATTATTAAAGAGGGAAAACACACAAACAGAAATGATACAAAGTTATTTTGGGTAAGAAGCATAAAACAGGGTTTTTCCTGCATAAACAATTCTTTGGCGCCCCCCAAAGAGGTTTTACCCAGCGCCAAAGGAAAATCCAGAGCGCCAAAAGAAAAAAAAGACGATGAAAATTGCAAATCAAATCCTCCCTGAATGTTAAAAGTATCAATACATCAAACGACTGTTGAACAAGCAGAACAAAAACTTAAATACGACGTCTCTGACTTCTAGCAGTCATCTCCCCTCTCATCCGTTTACGCATGTGGCTCGCGCTGGATAGCCAGCTGATTGACTGTTCGTTTCTTTTGATTGGTTCCGTCCGCTCCGCTGACACCCACAAGCGCTAAATTCAGGTTGATTTTCCGTTTGGAGTTAATTTCAAAGAGCAATGCTCTTCATGGCGGTAAATATTTATCCCAACAGTCATGTTAAAACTATACTAAACCGCGTATGACGTATAGCTGCGGCTACTTGTCCCTGCTCCTCTGCTGTCTGCAGACGGGTCATCAGGGGGGGGCACGCCGAGACGAGACACACCAACATACATGGCTGCAAACGCGCACACACACACCGGAACACCAACCACCGCACACACCTGTTGACTTGTCGTGAAACGGAACCCGGTTGATCCGCTATCCGTATGGACCGAGTCGGGAACGCACGTTCAACTTTTCTCTGTTCAATTCCAACGTGTCTGCTTTTATCAACAATCAATATCTTAACGACTGTAACGTCAGCCAGCTGTAGTCTGTGAACTTCTCCACACAGACTGTCAACCAGCGCTGCGTTAGAGCCAGCAAATATATTTTTATTATTTCTCAATTTCCTGATCTGATCAAATGATCCAAATTATCTGTGACTTAAATCTGTGATTATTTGACATAATACCTTAGTAATTCAAATAAATGTACTTTTGGCAGGATGTGACCTCGCCTCTCCCAATCTCATTACACCCCTCTCCCTCAAAATCCCTCTCCTCCCATGTTTCATTGTTGTAATTAAAAAAAATTCTTTACCAGATTGAATTGGGATTTCAGTAACTTAAGCATAATGATAATATTATTTATAAAATGGTCAGAAATAACAGGAAATGCACAGATTTCTGTCAAATAAGGTAATACTGAGCCAGGACAAACCCTGTAAAAGTATAAAATCCTCCCACTTCTCGTCTCCACTTCTTTTTAAAGCCAACTGTCACCCTACAGAGGCTCTGCCTTAAAAAGGAGAGGCATTTTTAGCTTTAATAATAAAAACAAGCGATTATTATGTCAGGCCAAATCTTGACCTTAAACAAAGAAATCTAAAAACATGTTCAAAACTTTTTCACCTATAATAATAATAATAATAATAATAATAATAATAATAATAATAATGATAATAATAATAATAATAATAATAATAATAATAATAATAATGATGCATTTTATTTAAGGGTGCCTTTCATGTCACTCAAGGTCACCTTACAGACACAGCAGTAGAGTAAAAAACACGAACACTATCAACTACTTAAAAACAAAAACACAAAAACAGCAGCTGTGAGCTGTGATCTGAAGGTGGGGAGATAGTTAATGTCATGGATGGTTTGTGAGAGAGAGTTCCAGAGACGGGGGGCCGTACGGCTAAATGCTCGAGATCCCATTGATGATAGGCGGAAAGGAGGTGTGGTGAGGAGCATGGAGGAGGCAGAACGGGGGGACCAAGAGGGTGTGCAGGCAGGGTCCGAAATTAACTTTTTGACTCACCGGCCAAGGTGGCAGGTAGATGAACAATTTCATATCAGTCGATATATAAATAATAATACATTTAAAAGCTGATTTTTGTTCCTGAGTGAAAGATGAAGAAACCAGATGGTTAATTATGGTTTAATTATTCTTTATTGTCAGAACATGAAGAATTATAATTAAACAGGAACATTTCACCATCATAAGCTCAGAGCACGGAGGTAAACAAATCAAGCAAAAAAAGGCAGTGACTAACAATAAATAATACACACACATGTAGGCACACACACACAGACTTACCTTTAAATAGAAAGACATTTTAGCTGTGGACTTCCAGCTGAATGTGAATGTTTGATAGTTGTGTGGGTTTATTCACAATGTTACAATTCACTTAGCAGACGCTTAGCGCTCAGTCTGTAGGGACTTGGGTTGGGTACCGGAGGGTCGCCGGTTCAAGTCCCGTTGTGGACCAAATATGGAAGTTGGTCTGGTAGCTGGAGAGGTGCCAGATCACTTCCTGAGCACTGCCGAGGTGCCCTTGAGCAAGGCACCAAACCCCCTCCCCACCACCAGCTCAGGAGCGCCTGCTGTGGGCAGCTCCGTCACTCTGACATCTCTCCATTAGTGCATGTCCATAGGATCCTGTTTGTGCATGTGTGTGTATATTTCAGCCTGTGTGTGTGTTGCATGATCTACAGAGTGTAAAAACTGAAATTTCCCCTTGCAGGGATCAATAAAAGTAAATCTTAAATCTTATTACCGCTGTTTTGGATGATAAAGATAGTCATCTACCGTTGTCTCCAAGCGTTTCTACAACAAACTAGGCCTACATCATGTCCGGTCCTGACAGTGGAGATGACTCACGACCAACTTCCACCAGATGCGTGTCCGGTCCATCTCCGTTTTTTTACATGTTTATAAGGTTTATATAGAGTTTTATACCACATACATCATATTATGTCGCACTGTCGCCAGTTAGTTTGTTTAATTACCGCTATTAAAGTTATAACTTGCACGCTTTATAAAATGTGTGAGTTCATGTCACCTCCCAGGCTCCGTAGACTTCTACTTTATTTATGTGTAAAATGTCATGAAAGACTGTGCACACCTATGACAAAATGTACTTGTTTCAATCATAGATGATCTGCATCCCCTGAGGCGCTGTTGGAGTATTGAATGGATGCCACCTGACAGTGAGTGAAACTTCTATCCATTTGTATAAGAATATCTGTTTTGGTCACATCTGTAAAAACAGTAGGTAATCAAATCCCAAAATAAAGAATGAAAACTGGATTTAAAAAAAATAGCCAGTTAGTCTGTTTAAATTTTTCTTTCCACAGTGTCTGAGTTGAGGGTTGTTCTTCTGGGGAACAGCTGGTCTGAGAGGAGTTCAGTGGGGAACCTCGTACTGGGAGAGACGATGTTCAACACTGAGGAAGAACCAAACAGCGTTTTGAAAGTCAGGAGACAAATAAAGGAGAAAGACATAGTTCTTATCAACACTCCAGATCTGCTGCATCCCACCATCTCTGAAGACAAACTGACAGAACATGTGACAGAATGTGTGAGACTCTCTGATCCTGGACCTCATGTGTTCCTGTTGGTTCTCCAGCCTGATGACTTCACAGAGGAACACAAACAGAGATTCTGTAGAGTTCTTAAACGCTTCAGTGATCAGTCATTTGATCATTCACTGTTACTGATATCAACACCCAGAGAGCAGGGCTCAAGTGGTGTTAAGATATATTTGCAAAATCAACCCTTAAAAGAGATGATCAGAGAATGTAGATACAGATATTTGGCGGAGGCAAACCTTGAACTTCCAGAGCTGTTGACCCGTTTGGGTCAAATTGTGAAAGAACACAATGGAGAGCATGTCATCTGTGAAGGGTTCATGGATGCCACGGATGATATACAAAGAATACAACAAAAGGAAACATGGCCCAGAATCCTGGATGCTGTTATGTCTTCTGGTAAGAGATCTGTTCTAATCAAAATGTTTAAACTCAAAATCATTACTGATCTCATGAGAATATGAAGCTGATAGTCAATGATGTCATCTTTTTACAGGTATTTTTAGCTGGGCTAACATGGTGACACCCCCTCCCTCAGGGGAAAGTAAGTAAACTTTCATAAATAGACACATTTTATTATTACTGACCAGTACAATATTGGCGCCACTGTGGTTGACCCTTATCCCCCCAAAACTCATCTCCCTTTAGAGAAAACTTGGGAAATTATAATCACTTTTTTTTTTAATTATTATTATAAATATATTGTATCCAAAAATGCGAAACCGGAATCCAATAGAGACTTGACTATATTATCTGAGAGCAGTACAAAGTTCAGCTCCCGCACTAAAAAACAACTTGGGCCCATGCCCATAATGCAAAAGGTGGTGAGCCATTTTGTACTGATTTACAATCAATCAATCTTTATTTGTATAGTGCCAATTCATAACAAATGCTGTCTTTAGACACAAAAATAGTAGATCTAGACCGTACTCTTTATATTATTTACAAAGACCCAACATTAATCTACCATGAGCACAGTAAAGTAACAGTGGCAGGGAAAAACTGCCTTTTAACAGGAAGGAATCTGGAGCATCACCAGACTCACCAAAAGAGTGAGTTGTATAATTAAAATAATGCCTATTTAAGCCATGAACAAGGTTCAAGGTTCAAGGTTCAAGGTTGTCTTTATTATCCCTGCTAGAGGGCAATTTGTTTTGCAGTCAGCAGTAAAACACACACATACATACAGCCCGAAATGAGCAAACAACATAGAAAGGACAGTAAATAATAGATAAGAAACAGAGGCAACACAGTTAGTGGTTTAAAAAGGTGATGGCAGCAGGAACAAATGAGTTTCAGGGTGCATATTCAAAATCAGTCCTCTTGAAGGCTTTATCCGATCCAACCCAATTTGGTCTTTGTACCGTAGATACCTTGGAGAATAAAATGTATTAAAAGTTTAAGTTTTGTTAAAGGGCGTGGCCATGGCTGGGGGGTTCAAATGTATGTAAAATTACAGAAAATCACTGTAAGTTTATATATGCAAGGTCCAGCACTGTGAAGCGCAGAAGTTAAATCAGTAATAAAGTGTATTTGTATGTATGTATGTAAACTGCTTAGCAAAAGTTATGCTGTAATAAAGTAAAAGTTATGGGCACATTAAATCAGGAAGCATACATGTAAATTACTGTATACTTCCTGTTTTAATGTGACGGTTTAACAGTTTGTAAACAGGTTGAGGAATATAAATATATATAATGATTATGTAGGTATGAACAGACACACACAGACAGATATTGATTTAATGGTTCATAGTTTTTTTTCCTGTTACTGTCTTGATTAAGCTAATTAGAAGCTAACATGAAGATTATGAGTTTTCCTTTCATTAAACCATTGAAAGCTAAATATGGAAAACAGAGTGTAAGCTTTAGTTTAACCATGTGGCATGACTTAATGTCTCTCTACACGTTACATTTTATTTTTCTATTACAGTCAGAATTCTGCTGCTGGGGACAGACGACAAAACAACAAAACTTGGAGACTTTATCACTGGAAAAGAACAACACAGCTCAATCATTAAAACAAAGCTTTCCTCAGCCAAACAAGTGGTGCAGAGTGGAGAATGGAGAGGAAAGTCTCTTACAGTTGTGAAAACTCCAGAAGTTTTCAGAGTTTCTTTGGAGAAGCGGAGAGAAGAGATGAAGAAGGCTGTGAGTCTCTGTCCTCCTGGACCAAATGTTGTGCTGCTGTTAGTGAAACCTTCTGATTTCACTGAAGAGAACAGACAAACACTGAAGTTCATCCTGAGTTTGTTTGGTCAAGATGCTTTCAAACACTCAGTGGTCATAAGCACACATAAGGAGGATAAAACAGGTGTCTCTTTTAGAAGTCTCATTAAAGACTGTGGAGAACGACACTACAGTATGGCTGACAACAACCGTGATGTATTAATGCAAAAGATTAAGAAAACTCTTCATGAAAACAAAGGAACCTTTCTCACTGTCATTGAGGATTCAGTCACCCCAAAGTCTGGTCTTATGAAAACAGCTTTGAGCCTGGTTCTGTGTGGAAGGAGAGGAGCAGGGAAGACTTCAGCAGCTGAGGCCATTTTAGGTCAGACAGATCTTCAATCAGTCTCCAGCTCATCAGAGTGTGTTAAACATCAGGGAGAGGTGTGTGGACATTGGGTTTCCCTGGTGGAGCTTCCTGCCCTGTATGGAAAACCTCAGGAGGAGGTGATGAAGGAATCATTCAGGTGTATCTCTCTCTGTGATCCTGAGGGCGTCCGTGCCTTCATCCTGGTTCTACCTGTGGGTCCACTCACTGATGAAGACAAAGGAGAGTTGGAGACCATGAAGAACACATTTGGGAGTCGATTCAATGACATCACTGTGTTGCTGTTCACTGTTGAGTCAGATCCCTCAGATCCAGCTGTTGTTAACTTTCTAAAAGAAACCAAGTCCATCCAGGAGCTTCTTCAGAGCTGTGGAGGAAGATCTTTGGTTCTAAACATCAGGGACAAGCAGCAGATCCCAGAGCTGCTGGACATGGTGGAAAAGATGCACAAAGATAAATCCAAATCATTCATCTTCACAACACAAACATTTGCACATGCCCAAATAGAAAAGATCGTAACTCTACAGGCTGAGCTGAAGAACCTGAAAACAAAAGACCCAGTCATCTGTAAGTATTATTTATTTTAACTTGTAAACATAAATTATACTAATTCACTTATTTTTTTTATAAACAACCTATTGTTAATCATACCTTTAATTCTATATTGTTCAAAATAAATGTTCAGCATTAAAGGTAACTCTAGGTCTTCTTTTTTCACAGGTGATGATGATAAGCTGAGTGAAGAGAGTCTCAGGATTGTGCTGGTAGGGAAGACTGGCAATGGGAAGAGTTCTTCAGGAAACACCATTCTAGGAGGAAAGACATTTAAAGCCAAATCATCCCAAACATCAATCACCAAATTGTGTCAGAAAGCACAAAGTGATGTGAACGGTCGTCCTGTCACTGTGGTTGACACTCCTGGTCTGTTTGACACAACTTTGTCCCATGAAGAGGTTCAAGAAGAGATGATTAAATGCATCAGTCTTCTGGCTCCAGGACCACATGTCTTCCTGTTGGTGTTAAGCATCTGCAGATTTACATCAGAGGAGAAGGAGACATTAAAACTCATCAAGAAAGGCTTTGGGAAGAATGCTGAAAAGTTCACCATCGTTCTTCTAACTGGAGGAGATTCATTAAAGCGTGATAACATGTCCATTGAAGAATACTTTGAAGAGGAATGTGATGATTCCTTTAAAAAACTCCTTGCTGACTGTGGAGGAAGATACCATGTGTTTGATAACTGTGAGGAACAAAACAGAATTCAAGTCAGTGAGCTGATAACCAAGATTGAAGAAATGGTGAGAACTAATGGAGGCAGCTGCTACACTAATGAGATGCTGCAAGAAGCTGAAGCCGCTATAAAGAAAGAAACGGAGAGACTCTTGAAGGAGAAGGAAGAAGAGATGAAGAGAGAGATGGAGGAGCTTCAAAAGAAACACGAGGAAGAAATGAAAGAAATGAAAAGAAGAATGGAAGAACAGAGGATAGAAATTGAAAAGGAGCGACAACTGAGAGAAAAACAACTCCAAGAAAAGCAGGAGAGGATCAACAAGGACTGTGAGGAGAGAAAGAAAGAACAGCAAAACAGAGAAGAAGAAAACAGGAAAAGAGAGCAAGAGGAAGAAATTAAGAAACAGGAATGGGAACAGAAACTCTCAGCTTTGGAGAAACAGATAAAATCTGAATCAGAATCAAAGGAAACCACAGACAAAAAGCTGGAGGAGACTAGAGAAGAGATGAGAAAGCAACAAGAGACTTGGGAGAAGGAAAGAAGAGAATGGTGGACAAAACGGACACAAGAAGATGAACAGAGACAACAGGAGGAACGAGCAAAACTTAAAAAGCTCCAAGATGAATATGAAAAAGAAAGAGAGATTAATGAAAAGAAAAGAAAGGAAGAGGACAAATACAGAAGAGAACAGGAGGAGAAGGAGAGAAGTGATATGGAGGAAAACTACAAGAAACAAATGAAGGAAATGAAGAATAAGTATGAAGTGGAGGCCAGAAAACAAGCTGAAGAACTCAATGATTTCAGACAGAAATACACGAAGGACTTCAATGCTCTGGCAGAGAAACACATGAAGGAAATGTGTGAGTTGAAGCAAAGACAAGAAAGACAACTGCACGAGGCAGAAGAGAGACGTGACAAAGATTACAATCTTTTACAAAACCTCTCAAAAAGCAACGAAAAACATCTGAAAGAAGAAAGAGAGGAATTGAAGAAAAAGCACGAACAAGAAATAAATGAAATGAAACAAAAATGCGAAAGCAAATGTATCATCCTCTGATGGTTCCATCAACTCTGGCTTATGACATTAGCTGATTGAACACCGTCCGTTTTAGTTTTGTGTCTAGCTGGACCAGTGTCCAAGAACGCCACAAAGACACTTCCAACAGCAACTTAGTTCTTGCTAAAGTTTATGGATGTGATGTCATGTAAAACAAACACATGATACCTGTGCCCTAATGAAAAGGACAAGTGCTCATCCAAACACTGGGACCATGACGTCCTTGGAGGAAAATGTTTAAATGCAGACGTTGCTGACGCTGTGTTCTGGCCAGGAGAAATCCGCCACCCAAGCTGATCTGACTCAGTCGGTGACTTCATCTAACATTTAACATAACTAAAATGGTGTCATCTTTTGCTGTTTTATATACTGTAGAAAATTGTAAGAGAGATGCTGCCACAAGAGGGCGCCCTGTGTATACAGTAAAACAGGCCTGTTCCTGCTAAGAAGTGATTCCTGTTTGACTTCTCAATTCAGTTTAGATATAAATCAAACACAATCTGAATCAGATTGTGTAATTATTAATTTCAGGTTTTATGATCTTTGTATTTTAAAAAAATTTGTCTTTTATTGTAAAATATGTTTTTTCGTTTCCTATAGTTGGTTATACACATTCAAGTTATTTCATTTATTCAAAAAATGAACATCAAGGATTTTAAGGAAATATTTTGGTAATTTTTTCAAGTTTACTTATTTTTGTAGAAATGTTCTGAGGTAAAACTTGTTTTGTTTTTCTTTTTTCTGTCTGTGATAATTAAAAAAATCTGAACAAAACAATATATTTTCAGTTGTTGCCTTTATCATGGGGAAGTAATATTCTTACTATGTGATCTTACATTTAATAGAAGATATATGAATATCATCTTATCTACAGAGTGATTATCCCACAAATCAGCTGCTGCCTTTCATGATTTAGTTTTAAAGCTGACTTCTAAATTGTACTTTTTATGTCCGGTTAAAATGAATCAGTCTATAGTAGCCACGTTGTAAACAAGGCTCTGAGAAACATAAAGCTCTAGCTTTAGAGACACGACATTTACAAACATGTTTTACGTTTCTGAGTGAAGGCTTTTTGCACACAAAGTCTGTTTTCTTTTATATCCAAAATTGCCACTGGTTTGAAAAAAAGGATCTCATGTTGTGTAAATCATGTTTGCACACTGACCCAGAAAGTTTTTCATTATTTTTTTTTTTCAGAACAGGTTTGATTTTCTGTGTGTTTCTGCCTCCATCTCTTTTTGTCTCAGTGTTCAGGATCAATTACATTTTAATGTGTGGTTACAGTAGAAGGCAGCAGTCAGTCAAACTTGACTTCTGACCTGAAATACACCTGGAAGTGATCAGAATAACTCTGCAGCTCTTATTAATGAGGAAACTCTCCTTGATATTGTCTTGTTTTCAGCAAGGGATGGACCACATGTTTTTATTTTTTCCAACTGAAATGGCCACAATATCATCTTCACTACCTGATGAGAACAGTGCGTTCATCCAATCAGCAACGATTCATGTCACCTGAAGGTACCTGGCTTTCCTGTTAGAGGTTAATGTCCTTCTCTGTTTTGTGATTTGTTGATGTTTTTTGTGATATGAAAAAAAATCCTCCGATTTAAAAAAAAAAAAATGCATGGACATGACGTCGCTGAGTACAGTCTCAGTGTCGTCACCTTTACTTGAGGACATTCACAGAGTTAATGGTAACCGTAAGCCTGCAGGAAAACTCAAAATCAACAGCATAATACAGTTTTTCACAATTGCTACAGAAAGACACACTTCTTGAAACCTTCCTCCCTTTCATCAAAACTGTGAACAGAAAACCCAGTTTTGAAATACATTCACAAAACCTCTGATTCTTCTGACAGACTCAAACAATCACATGAAAGCAGTTTTTTCTGTGCCACAATCACACACTGTTTTCACATCATACACACAGCAGTCAAAATAAAAACACCACAGAGCAGACGCCACACATTACATCCAAAAAACAAACCTGGTGGTTAGGGATCGCTCCAGAATTATTATTTTTTAATTATTTAGGAAGCAAGTAAGAAACATTAATAAAAATAAATGATACAATTACTGAAACTGCAGTTCAGTTTTCCAAGAGAAATATTGATAAAGAAAACCTTTTGCACACCTGGACAGGTGCATAGGAGAGATGTCGACGAACAAAATAAAAAATACTTTATTGCTTCACAACGTTTAGTACTCCGAACTTCAACAGGTTGATTAATCAAAACTATTGATGGAAGCTCACTGAATATTCAGTAATACATCACAACTTTTACAATTCTTTCACTAAGTTAGTGACTTATATTTATTTATATGTTAATTTCATGTCCATGCACATTTGTTGTTGTTCTTGTACTTTTGTATATTGTTTTTGATCCTTATATTTGGTATTTTTGTATTAGATTTTTAAAATCATTTTATACTGAGCTTGCACCACAGAGCAGTAAATTAACAACAGTGCAAGTAAACGAAACATTTTAACGTAAATATAAAGTGTCAATTTAAATACAACTTAAAGCTTAAACTTAACTTAAAAATACAAAATATAAAAGAGTAGATATAAGTGGACAGTGATCGGACTAACAGATGTAAACAGAACTATGTGCATTAAACGAGAAATAAATATATATATACAGAGCTATGTGCAAGTAGGCAAATACTAAATGATAAGTTAATGACAGTTTGGCTGTGTGGTTCTGCAGTCATCGGTGTAGAGGATAAAGAGCAGAGGTGAGAGCATGCAGCCCTGAGGGGAGCCAGTTGAGGTGTGTTGGAGGTTGGAGAAGGTGTTGAAGCAAGTTGAAAGTTTGTCAGCCAGGATGTGAGGCTGCAGGGTGTTGAATGCAGAGGAGAAGTCTGCAAACAGGAGTCTGGCTGAGGTGTTGGGGTGCTCCAGGTGTTTGTGAACAGTGTCTATTATGAATGTTTTTGCATCATTGACACCTCTGCCTGCACGATAAGCAAATTGTAGCGGGTCCATCTGGGAGTCGGTTTCTCTGATGATGTGTTGCTTTACGATCCTCTCCATGGCCTTCATCACCAGAGACGTGAGGGCCACAGGCCTGAGGTCGTCCAGTGATTTGGCGGGGCTTTTCTTGGGGATGGGGATAACTGTGGAGTGTTTCCACAGCTGGGGGACTGTGCTGCTGTCCATAGAGCTCTGGAACAGGGTCTGAAACACGCCCCCTAGCTGCTCGGCACAGTGCTTCAGGATGCGGCCACTGATGTTGTCTGGACCAGGTGAGCTGCTCTCCCTTGTCCTCCTGAGCTGGGTGGAGGTTCCCCTGTGTGAATTTTTCCTCCACTTTGTTCTTGTACTTGAGTTTGGCAGTTTTTATGGCGTGCTTGACTTCTCTGTTTACCTCCTTTTTCTCCATTTCGGAGCCGGTGAAGAAGACCCTTTTCTTCTTGTTGACGACCTCCTTGAGCTCTTTGGTGATCCAAGGTTTATTGTTGGGAAAGATTGTGACTGTTTTGGAGGGGATGATGTTGTCCACACAGAAGGAGATGTACGATGAAACAGTGTCCACATGCTCATTAATGTTGTTGGAGGGGGCAAAGAGGTTATCCCAGTCAGTGGATTCAAAGCATCCTTGTAGTGTAAGAATGCTTTCGTTGGTCCACTGCTTGATGTTCTTAACAACTTTCTTAACCCTCTTTATTACAGGAGTATATGCTGGAGCAAGCAGGATGGCATGGTGGTCAGCAGAGCCAAGAGGGGGGAGAGCAACAGATCTGTATGCGTTAGGAACTGAACCATAGCATTTATCCAGTGTCTTCCCCAGGCGGGTGCTGCATGTAATGTACTGCTGGTAGCCTTTTAGTGCTTTTTCAGGAGAGCAATGGTTGAAATCGCCCAAGATGAATTTGGGAGAGTCCAGTGATATGAGTTCCAGTTTATTTAATAAGTTTGTGACATGTTCAGTGGCTGTGGCTGCGTTAGCTCTGGGGTGGATGTAAACCAGGATGAGAAAAAGCTGTGGAAATTCTCTGGGGAGATAGAAAGGGCGAAGGGAGACAGCCAGAAGCTCAATGTCCGAGGTGCACAGTTTCTCCCTCATGACGATCGTCGAGCAAAAGCGTGTGTTTACATAAAGACACACGCCGCCGCCATGTTGTTTCCCAGTGAGCTCACTGTCTCGATCAAGTCTTAAAGAGGCGGAAACCATCAACGTGCAGCGTGTTATCATCGTTGTTCTTATTTAACCACGTCTCAGTAAAAGCAAGAACAGAGGCAGTCCTGTACTCATGCATGTGGTTAATGTTGGCCTGTAACTCGTCCGTTTTATTGCGGAGGGAGCGTACGTTAGCCAGGATGATAGATGGAAGCGGCCGTTGTTTACATGTCTCCCGTTTAAGCCTGGCTCTGATTCCTCCCTTTCTCTTTCCCCTCCTGGTTACCTTGTTATTTTTGTGAGCGGAGTTGTCTTGGCTGACTGAGTTATCCCGGAGAATTTCTTCTGGAAGCATGTCTGTATTGATGGCATGATGAGTTTTAAATCCGAGCTGCAGCAGAATGTCTCGTGTGAGATACTGCTTGACTTAATCATATTTAACACAATCGATATGATCACTGAGTCTTTTACAAAAAGTAAATGTGAATAAATTTGTGATAGATCGACAGTTAACGGGAGACTGGATTCAAATTCTGGGTTGACTGAGTCAACTCTGCAGGGGCTCCACAAGATGGCGCCGCTGACCGGCTAAAAACAGATGGAGGTAGGTTGACAATTTGCTCTTTATAACTACTTTAGTGTTTTTTTAATCCCAAATATCTGGTCCTTTTATTTTAGACGTGTATTATATAAATGTATTCAGGAATTGTAGAATGAATATAATCAGAAAGCCTTCAACTTTACAATAACCTTCAAAGAAGTAAAGTTAAAGATATGTAAAAATTACTATTAAAAATATGTTGTAACGAGGGCTGTCGCTATAACCGCAAAAATGAATTACCGCTGTGTAAACATGCTAAATGCGGTAAACGGAAGCAACCCCCATAACCACTAAACCTGTTCTCTACTGTAAGGGGAAAGCAGTTTCATGAGTGATTCATATAACAGGTAGGGGTCCTACAAGAAGACCATGAAACACATCTACAGAGACTTTAAGGTAAACGACCTGACATCTTAGGCAGCTTTAAGAAAAGACAATTAATGAAGGAAACTCAAATCATGAAGGATCATCAAAGTGTCGATAACGTTGGAGACTAAAGGAAACCTTTATGAACCAGACTACATGGAGGAATAACTTTTGCAGAAAGAGACGGCCGAGGAAGAAAGATGAAAAACGTGTGTGCTGTTTGGTAAGTTGTTTTATTTATTAATTTATTTAGTACTACTTTCCTGGTGGTTGGTATAGAAGCTCTCTTTTTATGTTGTTGTGGTTTTATACCTCCAAACTTGTATAACTTTATTTAATTAACTTCAGTTTAATAATAATAATAATAATAATAATAATAAATTAGATTATATAGCGCTTTTCTAAATACTCAAAGACGCTTAGTTTAACCTTCAGGACTAGAGAAACTAGGCAAATGTATTCTCTACTAAACCTTATCTGATAACAAACATTATCGTGAATTTGATAAGAAACATTTAATGTCCAACAATGATCTTTTGTATGTCCTTTTTTATTATTTGGTACTAAAAGCATTATATATCAGAGTACCATACGCTTTGCTCAATGTTAGCTGACATATTGAGTCTGTAGATAATATCAATGCTTTCTTGTGGTCTCTTTGGGCAATGACACCCTTTATTCTTAATGTATTCTTAAAGTGTTTACTTCTCTTCTGAGTCTTTGTAACTTCATGGCTGTGGATGAAGATATTTAGTCTCTGTGATGTGAATTCTTCCCATGTGGCATAAATGGTGGCCCATGGTGTCCAGAGTTATCACTATAACTAAATGTCTTGCTGGAGTTATACGTGTGCTTTCAGCCACTATATAAGATCCCATAAGTGTTGTACTTTTCTTCAAGTTAAGGGAACTGAAGAGTTGATCTTGATTCCCCCTCACAAACAGATTCAGTTCATCAGTGTGTTAGACTAAGATAAAGTGCTCAGATCTTGCACTTTAATAAAACCAGTTATACCTCAGTTTCAAAAGTAGTCATTTACATGTTTGGAATACATAATTTATATAAACAAGTCATTTTGTGTGTGAACTTCTTCCTGTCGACAGCAACAGCCGGCTGCTGTAAAAGTGCCTCCTTCCTGTTGGCTGCTACCAGGAAGGGGTGGGACTTGTTTTCCATAGCCAATCGGTAGTCGACATAACTGACACAGCCAATAAGAACAGAGTCCCAGTTCAGTTACTCTGACTGACACATTTTTAACCAATTACATTATACAAATAATCACGAGCTCATGTTCCACCCTCAACTCCACTCTCGTTTCACTTTCAATTATTTTTTGTGTCACAGCAAGAAATTCATCGGGTGAGTTACCAGAAAACTAGATACTCAAAAATGAACAAGTAGCCTGATGTTACCTGTATAGTTTAAAGGTTATCAGATAACGTTTTACTAAGATTATATACATTTTATTGTCAATTCTTAGTAGGAGATCCATGAAAACTTTTCTGCTGTTTCTGCTGTTTCTGCTCTATTCCTCCTACAAGTCAGCAAGCTCATATTGAAAGTGAATTTATTATATTACAAACAACATTTTGAAAAAAGATTTGTGTGGTATTTTGGTTTGAGTTTTTAATACATTTTTCAAAAAAATTCTCTGAGCTGAGGTGATTTATTGAGACGTTTGTAACAATCATTCAGGCAGCTTTCATGGCGGCAGTTCGATGTTGTAAAAATCAGTAGGTGAGATTTGCTGAACTACCACTTACAGTTTGCTGGTGTATTCGCTATGGGGCTTCAGTAAAAATACACCTGAGATGGATTAATCTTCAGATTCACACACTGTGCTGCATTTATTATTCAGACAGGAAAATATTTGTGTGGTTTTCCGTAATCATAAAAATAAAGGACATAATGAAAAATCCATCATATGCGAGTTATTAAACACAACACTGCAACCTTACTCCAATGTACAGAGATAACCAACATAACTGATATGAACATGAGAGACTGTATTCTTTACTGACCTAACATCGCGATGGCAAAAAATACTGTAAATATCAGTTCTCATAAAAATAACTTCCTTCATGTATTTATATGAACATAAATACAGAAGATGAATAGATACTGGGCAGCACTATTGAAGTTACAGTCACACCTGCATGCTAATGTTTATTAAAGGTACACTTGAGGAGCGCCTCTTTACTAGTCCCTCTGAATACCTGAGAAATTAACATTTTATATCAGTACACCATTGCCACACATTACATACAGTTGTTGCTTCTCGCCTGTAATCATTCGCTGTACTTTGCATTTGCTCATACAATCGGAACTATCCTGGCTAATGAGTATAAGCTTTCATTTCAAATGTCCACTCCTATATGAAATGAAAAGAAAACCTACAAACTCTATGAACACAGACATGTTCTAACTGTCCAAACGATGGAGAGCTAAATAACTTGAATCTTTTACAGAACTAAGGGACCGCTGACTGGCCAACAGCAATGCACAGTAGGCGCGACAGATAGACTAAGGCATATAAGAGTAATATAAAAGAACAAGTAGAAATGCATGAAAGGATATGCAATCTTCATAACAATCAGCGTGAATATTCAGCTATTTCTATAAGCTTAATGTAATTCATGCCCAGAACTAAGCGAGAACTAAGCAGAGACTGTGAGACTCTTCACTTTTTCCCACCTGTCACTCAAATCTTCATTCAAATCAAATCACATAATTCTCTAAAGTTGTTCATTTTGCGATAATTGACCTTTGCTTGTGTAACATTGCAGCACTTACTGTCCTGGGTTTGTTTGTGTAAGCATTATGTTACAGTTCATACCAAAGTACAAAGTAAGTTAAAGCAAACACACAGCTTTGATTTAGTTCAGTCAATTTTTATTTAGTTTCAGGATTTGCACAATATAATTGTTGTTCTCTTTATCGGATCCTTACCTTTATTTATTCTTTTGTTCAGTTCCCCATGTGGTCCTGCAGCTAAAGGGGCTGGTTCAGCACTTCCTGGGTATTTATAAGACTGATGATGTTATCACTGACATCATTGGGGCAAATCGACTGTAGTGTTTATCTTGAGTTATGTTGTCTTTGTTTTTTTATTTCTTGCCTATTTGAGTTATTAGTAGAATATAATTTAATGTTTAAAGTTAATTGGGTTGGGTTAATGAGCTAAGGTTCATTTTAGGGTTCATGTTGATTTCTTTGGTTTCAGAGAAAAGTGTACACCCACCCTTTGAGTTATGTTACACCAAGCTGCAGCTAATTTGTTATTGTGGCAGTCTATAAAGCCAGGAAAAGTTTGCTATTGCTGAAAGAGAGGTGAGGCCTTTGACACATGCCTTAGTAGGGCTGGGAAATATATTGAGTTTTTAAGATATATCGATATATTTTCAAACAAGATATAGGGTAAGACAATATCGTAAATATTGATATAGTTTATGTTACATTAAAATAATGTGATAGAGGTGCCAGGTCACCTTTTTCTCATCTCACTGATGATGACTGACTGTCTGTCTCTCTGAACCCTGCTCCTCCTCTCTCTCTCTTTTATTGTATTTAAGGAACATTTTTATTTTATAATATTAATTTTTAAATTCACAAACAGATAGTTTATTTTCCATGTGTTGTCATTGTTAATAAAATACATATTGATATATATCGAGTATCGCCATTCAGCTAAACAATATCAAGATATGAGTTTTGGTCCAGAGTTATCACTATAACTAAATGTCTTGCTGGAGTTATACGTGTGCTTTCAGCCACTATATAAGATCCCATAAGTGTTGTACTTTTCTTCAAGTTAAGGGAACTGAAGAGTTGATCTTGATTCCCCCTCACAAACAGATTCAGTTCATCAGTGTGTTAGACTAAGATAAAGTGCTCAGATCTTGCACTTTAATAAAACCAGTTATACCTCAGTTTCAAAAGTAGTCATTTACATGTTCGGAATACATAATTTATATAAACAAGTCATTTTGTGTGTGAACTTCTTCCTGTCGACAGCAACAGCCGGCTGCTGTAAAAGTGCCTCTTTCCTGTTGGCTGCTACCAGGAAGGGGTGGGACTTGTTTTCCATAGCCAATCGGTAGTCGACATAACTGACACAGCCAATAAGAACAGAGTCCCAGTTTAGTTACTCTGACTGACATATTTTTAACCACTTACATTATACAAATAATCACGAGCTCATGTTCCACCCTCAACTCCACTCTCGTTTCACTTTCAATTATTTTTTGTGTCGCAGCAAGAAATTCATCAGGTGAGTTACCAGAAAACTAGATACTCAAAAATGAACAAGTAGCCTAATGTTACCTGTATAGTTTAAAAGTTATCAGATAAAGTTTTACTAAGATTATATACATTTTATTATCAATTCTTAGTAGGTGATCCATGAAAACTTTTCTGCTGTTTCTGCTCTATTCCTCCTACAAGTCAGCAAGCTCATATTGAAAGTGAATTTATTATATTACAAACAACATTTTGAAAAAAGATTTGTGTGGTATTTTGGTTTGAGTTTTTAATACATTTTTCAAAAAAATTCTCTGAGCTGAGGTGATTTATTGAGACGTTTGTAACAATCATTCAGGCAGCTTTCATGGCGGCAGTTCGATGTTGTAAAAATCAGTAGGTGAGATTTGCTGAACTACCACTTACAGTTTGCTGGTGTATTCGCTATGGGGCTTCAGTAAAAATACACCTGAGATGGATTAATCTTCAGATTCACACACTGTGCTGCATTTATTATTCAGACAGGGAAATATTTGTGTGGTTTTCCGTAATCATAAAAATAAAGGACATAATGAAAAATCCATTATATGCGAGTTATTAAACACAACACTGCCACCTTACTCCAATGTACAGAGATAACCAACATAACTGATATGAACATGAGAGACTGTATTCTTTACTGATAATTTATAATTTAATGTTTAAAGTTAATTGGGTTGGGTTAATGAGCTAAGGTTCATTTTAGGGTTCATGTTGATTTCTTTGGTTTCAGAGAAAAGTGTACACCCACCCTTTGAGTTATGTTACACCAAGCTGCAGCTAATTTGTTATTGTGGCAGTCTATAAAGCCAGGAAAAGTTTGCTATTGCTGAAAGAGAGGTGAGGCCTTTGACACATGCCTTAGTAGGGCTGGGAAATATATTGAGTTTTTAAGGTATATCGATATATTTTCAAACAAGATATAGGGTAAGAGAATATCGTAAATATTGATATAGTTTATGTTACATTAAAATAATGTGATAGAGGTGCCAGGTCATCTTTTTCTCATCTCACCTCTCTCTCTCTTTTATTGTATTTAAGGAACATTTTTATTTTATAATATTAATTTTTAAATTCACAAACAGATAGTTTATTTTTCATGTGTTTTCATTGTTAATAAAATACATATTGATATATATCGAGTATCGCCATTCAGCTAAACAATATCAAGATATGAGTTTTGGTCCATATCGTCCAGCCCTATGCCTTAGTTTGATTTAGTTTTGAGGTAATTTACCTTTTTTCCTTTGAACTTTTGTTTTTATTAACTTAAATGAAGTCTGCTGAAATGCCTTCCTACCACCTTCCTAATCACTTGAGCTAAACTACTTTACAAGTATATGAATTCAGTGATATTACAGGAATTGCTATGAATGATGTCTGCACTCATTGATTTCTTTACTAATGAGTAATGTGCTACTGTACATGTTACCCTTTTAAATATTTTAAATCCTTTCTCTAGGTTCTCAAACAGAGCTGTTCTTTCCATTGGAATTAGTCTCTGATGACATCATGGCGACTGCAGCAGCAGGTGAGTCCAGTCAGACTCTGTTTTATCCTCTGTCTACATGTTTAAAGACTCCAAAAGAGATACTGAGACATTTAAGCAGGTCAGTGAGTCTTGGATTTAAGAAATAGTAACAGCCTTAACACTTTTTATTTTCTTGAGCAGATATATTTTATGCATCACTACATACAATATATCATTCTAAACACAGAGGGGTCTGGTGTATGTCCTTAACTTTATAAAGGATGAATGTGCACCTTTTTTGATCCAGTAGATGTCGTCCTTGAGCACCAGCATGAAACCAAAATCAACTGCTGTTTGGCCAACCACTCTCCCCTTGCGTTAGCACATAGTTATCAAACTGTCAGATTGTCAAAGTCCCTGCTCCTCTCCGCTCACATCACCGCTCCCTCTCGCTCTGCCCGACCCTGAGCAGGTTAGATGACAGAGCGCTGAGAAGGTGCTCTAACTGTGCGAGGTGTTGCATGTAATGTGGTGAAATATAGAAATGTATGCTCATTTAGATATAATAGTAATGTGAATGGGCTTAGACAGGCTACATAAACTTAATTGAAAGGCTGAAATATATTTTTCGGCTCCAGATGGATATGTATTTTTTTCTTCACATCGCGATGACGATGCTGTAACAATATATCGTGCAGCCCTATAGTGAATTAAATGCAGAGAAATATAATGGTGATTGAGTCTGTAGTAAAGGCTTTCTTCTCAGAAAAACATATGACATTTCAAAATTCCCTCTTTAAATATCACAGTGCAGCATATAAGTGCAATTAGCCTTCTTTCATATTTTAGGACAAAATAAGTTTCTATGTCTACCTGCATTCCAAAACTAAAAGAGATTAATGTCAATAAATAATGAAAGCAATGTTTGCATATATGTAAGACAGACATAGTTAGTATTTGTAAGTTTCTCTTTCTCTTAAGTAACTCTCTTCACGATGGTTTGACATCCTAATATATATAATAGGCCTATTTTTCATGTTTCATTCTGTTGACATATTTCACAACAGGAAGTTTTCCTGCACTCCTTCATAAAGTGATCATTTCACTCTCAGACTGTACGGCACTATTGTCTGAAATCTCTGAATAAAGTTGAACTTTTATTTGTCATCATAGTTTTAGCTTACCTTGTGCATTTTAATTTGATATTTTTAATCCTCCATCATTCAATATTTTGCTCTATTTCTGTTATTGGGCTATTTTCTTACCTTGTGCCGTTGGACCACCTAACTGTGTTCAAAATACATGAACTCCAGTATGTGTTCAAACTCATCTCTGTGTGTTCTCAAAGTGAATTATTAAAGAGGGAAAACACACAAACAAAAACTGATACAAAGTTATTTTGGGTAAGAAGCATAAAACAGGGTTTTTCCTGCATAAACAATTCTTTGGCGCCCCCCAAAGAGGTTTTACCCAGCGCCAAAGGAAAATCCAGAGCGCCAAAAGAAAAAAAAGACGATGAAAACTGCAAATCAAATCCTCCCTGAATGTTAAAAGTATCAATACATCAAACGACTGTTGAACAAGCAGAACATAAACTTAAATACGACGTCTCTGACTTCTAGCAGTCATCTCCCCTCTCATCCGTTTACGCATGTGGCTCGCGCTGGATAGCCAGCTGATTGACTGTTCGTTTCTTTTGATTGGTTCCGTCCGCTCCGCTGACACCCACAAGCGCTAAATTCAGGTTGATTTTCCGTTTGGCGAGTTAATTTCAAAGAGCAATGCTCTTCATGGCGGTAAATATTTATCCCAACAGTCATGTTAAAACTATACTAAACCGCGTATGACGTATAGCTGCGGCTACTTGTCCCTGCTCCTCTGCTGTCTGCAGACGGGTCATCGGGGGGGGCACGCCGAGACGAGACACACCAACATACATGGCTGCAAACGCGCACACACACCGGAACACCAACCACCGCACACACCTGTTGACTTGTCGTGAAACGGAACCCGGTTGATCCGCTATCCGTATGGACCGAGTCGGGAACGCACGTTCAACTTTTCTCTGTTCAATTCCAACGTGTCTGCTTTTATCAACAATCAATATCTTAACGACTGTAACGTCAGCCAGCTGTAGTCTGTGAACTTCTCCACACAGACTGTCAACCAGCGCTGCGTTAGAGCCAGCAAATATATTTTTATTATTTCTCAATTTCCTGATCTGATCAAATGATCCAAATTATCTGTGACTTAAATCTGTGATTATTTGACATAATACCTTAGTAATTCAAATAAATGTACTTTTGGCAGGATGTGACCTCGCCTCTCCCAATCTCATTACACCCCTCTCCCTCAAAATCCCTCTCCTCCCATGTTTCATTGTTGCAATTAAAAAAAAATTCTTTACCAGATTGAATTGGGGTTTCAGTAACTTAAGCATAATGATAATATTATTTATAAAATGGTCAGAAATAACAGGAAATGCACAGATTTCTGTCAAATAAGGTAATACTGAGCCAGGACAAACCCTGTAAAAGTATAAAATCTTCCCACTTGTCGTCTCCACTAGTTTTTAAAGCCAACTGTCACCCTACAGAGGCTCTGCCTTAAAAAGGAGAGGCATTTTTAGCTTTAATAATAAAAACAAGCGATTATTACGTCAGGCCAAATCTTGACCTTAAACAAAGAAATCTAAAAACATGTTCAAAACTTTTTCACCTATAATAATAATAATAATAATAATAATAATAATAATAATAATAATAATAATAATAATGATGCATTTTATTTAAGGGTGCCTTTCATGTCACTCATGGTCACCTTACAGACACAGCAGTAGAGTAAAAAACACGAACACTCTCAACTACTTAAAAACAAAAACACAAAAACAGCAGCTGTGAGCTGTGATCTGAAGGTGGGGAGATAGTTAATGTCATGGATGGTTTGTGAAAGAGAGAGTTCCAGAGACGGGGGGCCGTACGGCTAAATGCTCGAGATCCCATTGATGATAGGCGGAAAGGAGGTGTGGTGAGGAGCATGGAGGAGGCAGAACGGGGGGACCAAGAGGGTGTGCAGGCAGGGTCCGAAATTAACTTTTTGACTCACCGGCCAAGGTGGCAGGTAGATGAAAAATTTCATATCAGTCGATATATAAATAATAATACATTTAAAAGCTGATTTTTGTTCCTGAGTGAAAGATGAAGAAACCAGATGGTTAATTATGGTTTAATTATTCTTTATTGTCAGAACATGAAGAATTATAATTAAACAGGAACATTTCACCATCATAAGCTCAGAGCACGGAGGTAAACAAATCAAGCAAAAAAAGGCAGTGACTAACAATAAATAATACACACACATGTAGGCACACACACACAGACTTACCTTTAAATAGAAAGACATTTTAGCTGTGGACTTCCAGCTGAATGTGAATGTTTGATAGTTGTGTGGGTTTATTCACAATGTTACAATTCACTTAGCAGACGCTTAGCGCTCAGTCTGTAGGGACTTGGGTTGGGAACCGGAGGGTCGCCGGTTCAAGTCCCGTTGTGGACCAAATATGGAAGTTGGTCTGGTAGCTGGAGAGGTGCCAGATCACTTCCTGAACACTGCCGAGGTGCCCTTGAGCAAAGCACCAAACCCCCTCCCCACCACCAGCTCAGGAGCGCCTGCTGTGGGCAGCTCCGTCACTCTGACATCTCTCCATTAGTGCATGTCCATAGGATCCTGTTTGTGCATGTGTGTGTATATTTCAGCCTATGTGTGTGTTGCATGAACTACAGAGTGTAAAAACTGAAATTTCCCCTTGCAGGGATCAATAAAAGTAAATCTTAAATCTTATTACCGCTGTTTTGGATGATAAAGATAGTCATCTACCGTTGTCTCCAAGCGTTTCTACAACAAACTAGGCCTACATCATGTCCGGTCCTGACAGTGGAGATGACTCACGACCAACTTCCACCAGATGCGTGTCCGGTCCGTCTCCGCTTTTTTACGTGTTTATAAGGTTTCTATAGAGTTTTATACCACATACATCATATTATCTCGCACTGTCGTCAGTTAGTTTGTTTAATTACCGCTATTAAAGTTATAACTTGCACGCTTTATAAAATGTGTTAGTTCATGTCACCTCCCAGGCTCCGTAGACTTCTACTTTATTTAGGTGTAAAATGTCATGAAAGACTGTGCACACCTATGACAAAATGTACTTGTTTCAATCACAGATGATCTGCATCCCCTGAGGCGCTGTAGGAGTATTGAAGGGTTGCCACCTCACAGTGAGTAAAACTTCTATCCATTTGTATAAGAATATCTGTTTTGGTCACATCTGTAAAAACAGCAGGTAATCAAATCCCAAAATAAACCAAGAAAACTGGATTAAAAAAAAATAGCCAGTTAGTCTGTTTACATTTTTCTTTTCACAGTGTCTGAGTTGAGGGTTGTTCTGCTGGGGAACTCATGGTCTGAGAGGAGTTCAGTGGGGAACGTCATAATGAGAGAGACTGTGTTCAACACTGAGGAAGAACCAAACAGTTGTTTGAAAGTCAGAGGACATATAAAGGAGAAAGACATAGTTCTTATCAACACTCCAGATCTGCTGCATCCCACCATCTCTGAAGACAAACTGACAGAACATCTGACAGACTGTGTGAGACTCTCTGATCCTGGACCTCATGTGTTTCTGTTGGTTCTCCAGCCTGATGACTTCACTGAGGAATATAAACAGAGATTCTGTAGAGTTCTTAAACGCTTCAGTGATCAATCATTTGAGCATTCACTGATACTGATATCAACACCCAGAGAGCAGGGCTCAAGTAGTGTTAAGATATATTTACAAAATCAACCCTTAAAAGAGATGATCAGAGAATGTAGATACAGATATATGGAGGAGGCAAACCTTGAACTTCCAGAGCTGTTGACCCGTTTGGGTCAAATTGTGAAAGAACACAATGGAGAGCATGTCAGCTGTGATGTGTTCATGGATGCCCCTGATGATATACAAAGAATACAACAAAAGGAAACAAGGCCCAGAATCGTGGATGCTGTTATGTCTTCTGGTAAGAGATCTGTTCTAATCAAAATGTTTAAACTCAAAATCATTACTGATCTCATGAGAATATGAAGCTGATAGTCAATGATGTCATCTTTTAACAGGTCTTCTTACCAGGGATAACATGGTGACACCCCCTCCCTCAGGGGAAAGTAAGTAAACTTTCAGAAATAGACAAATTTTATTATTACTGACCAGTACCATATTGGTGCCACTGTGGTTGACCCTTATCCCCCCAAAACTCATCTCCCTTTAGAGAAAACTTGGGAAATTATAATCACTTTTTCATATTATAAATATATTGTATCCAAAAATGTGAAACAGGAATCCAATAGAGACTTGACTATATTATCTGATAGCAGTACAAAGTTCAGCTCCCGCACTAAAAAACTACTTGGGCCCATGCCCATAATGCAAAAGGTGGTGAGCCATTTTGTACTGATTTACAATCAATCAATCTTTATTTGTATAGTGCCAATTCATAACAAATGTTGTCTTTAGACACAAAAATTGTAGATAGTAGATCTAGACCGTACTCTTTTATATTATTTACAAAGACCCAACATTAATCTACCATGAGCACAGTAAAGTTACAGTGGCAGGGAAAAACTGTCTTTTAACAGGAAGGAATCTGGAGCATCACCAGACTCACCAAAAGAGTGAGTTGTATAATTAAAATAATGCCTATTTAAGCCATGAACAAGGTTCAAGGTTCAAGGTTGTCTTTATTATCCCTGCTAGAGGGCAATTTGTTTTGCAGTCAGCAGTAAAATACACACATACATACAGCCCGAAATGAGCAAACAACATAGAAAGGACAGTAAATAATAGATAAGAAACAGAGGCAACACAGTTAGTGGTTTAAAAATGTGATGGCAGCAGGAACAAATGAGTTTCAGGGTGCATATTCAAAATCAGTCCTCTTGAAGGCTTTATCCAATCCAACCCAATTTGGTCTTGGTAACGTAGATACCTTGGAGAATAAAATGTATTAAAAGCTTAAGTTTTGTTAAAGGGCGTGGCCATGGCTGGGGGGTTAAAATGTATGTAAAATTACAGAAAATCACTGTAAGTTTATATATGCAAGGTCCAGCACTGTAAAGTGCAGAAGTTAAATAAGTAATAAAGTGTATTTGTATGTATTTGTGTAAACTGCTTAGCAAAAGTTATGCTGTAATAAAGTAAAAGTTATGGACACATTAAATCAGGAAGCATACATGTAAATTACTGTATACTTCCTGTTTTAATGTGACGGTTTAACAGTTTGTAAACAGGTTGAGGAATATAAATATATATAATGATTATGTAGGTATGAACAGACACACACAGACAGACATTGATTTAATGGTTCATAGTTTTTTTTTCCTGCTACTGTCTTGATTAAGCTAGTTAGAAGCCAACATGAAGATTATGAGTTTTTCTTTCATTAAACCATTGAAAGCTAAATATAGAAAACAGAATGTAAGCTTTAGTTTAACCATGTGGCATGACTTAATGTCTCTCTACACGTTACATTTTATTTTTCTATTACAGTCAGAATTCTGCTGCTGGGGATAAAGGACGACAAAACAACAAAACTTGGAGACTTTATCACCGGGAAAGAACAACACAGCTCAGGCTTCATATCAATGCCTTTTGCAAACAAACAAATGGTGCAGAGTGGAGAATGGAGAGGAAAGCCTCTTACAGTTGTGAAAACTCCAGATGTTTTCAGTGTTTCTGTGAAAAGGCTGAGAGAAGAGATGAAGAAGGCTGTGAGTCTCTGTCCTCCTGGACCAAATGTTGTGCTGCTGTTAGTGAAACCTTCTGATTTCACTGAAGAGAACAGACAAACACTGAAGTTCATCCTGAGTTTCTTCAGTCAAGATGCTTTCAAACACTCAGTGGTCATCAGCACACATAAGGAGGATAAAACAGGTGTCTCTTTTAGAAGACTCATTAAAGACTGTGGAGAACGACACTACTGTATGGCTGACAACAACCGTGATGTATTAATGCAAAAGATTGAGAAAACTGTTCATGACAACAAAGGAACCTTTCTCACTGTCATCGAGGATTCAGTCGCCCCAAAGTCTGGTCTTATGAAAACAGCTTTGAGCCTGGTTCTGTGTGGAAGGAGAGGAGCAGGGAAGACTTCAGCAGCTGAGGCCATTTTAGGTCAGACAGATCTTCATTCAGTCTCCAGCTCATCAGAGTGTGTTAAACATCAGGGAGAGGTGTGTGGACAGTGGGTTTCCCTGGTGGAGCTTCCTGCCCTGTATGGAAAACCTCAGGAGGAGGTGATGAACGAATCACTCAGGTGTGTCTCTCTCTGTGATCCTGAGGGCGTCCATGCCTTCATCCTGGTTCTACCTGTGGGTCCACTCACTGATGAAGACAAAGGAGAGTTGGAGACCATGAAGAACACATTTGGGAGTCGATTCAATGACATCACTGTGTTGCTGTTCACTGTTGAGTCAGATCCCTCAGATCCAGCTGTTGTTAACTTTCTAAAAGAAACCAAGTCCATCCAGGAGCTTCTTCAGAGCTGTGGAGGAAGATCTTTGGTTCTAAACATCAGGGACAAGCAGCAGATCCCAGAGCTGCTGGACATGGTGGAAAAGATGCACAAAGATAAATCCAAATCATTCATCTTCACAACACAAACATTTGCACATGCCCAAATAGAAAAGATCACAACTCTACAGGCTGAGCTGAAGAACCTGAAAACAAAAGACCCAATCATCTGTAAGTATTATTTATTTTAACTTGTAAATATAAATCCTACTAATTCACTTTTTGAAATAAACAACCTATTGTTAATCATACCTTAAAGTCTGTATCTATACTGTGCAATTGTCAGCATTGAAGGTAACTCTAGGTCCTCTTTTTTCACAGGTGATGATGATAAGCTGAGTCAAGAGAGTCTCAGGATTGTGCTGATAGGGAAGACTGGCAATGGGAAGAGTTCTTCAGGAAACACCATTCTAGGAGGAAAGACATTTGAAGCCAAATCATCCCAAACATCAGTCACAAAATGTTGTCAGAAAGCACAAAGTGATGTGAACGGTCGTCCGGTCACTGTGGTTGACACTCCTGGTCTGTTTGACACAACTTTGTCCCATGAAGAGGTTCAAGAAGAGATAATTAAATGCATCAGTCTTCTGGCTCCAGGACCACATGTCTTCCTGTTGGTGTTACGCATAGGCAGATTTACATCAGAGGAGAAGGACACATTAAAACTCATCAAGAAAGTCTTTGGGATGAATGCTGAAAAGTTCACCATCGTTCTTCTAACTAGAGGAGATTCATTAAAGCGTGAGAACATGTCCATTGAAGAATACATTGAAAAGAGATGTGATGATTCCTTTAAAAAGCTGCTTGCCGACTGTGGAGGAAGATACCACATGTTTGATAACTGTGAGGAACAAAACAGAACTCAAGTCAGTGAGCTGATAACCAAGATTGAATTTATGGTGAGAACTAATGGAGGCAGCTGCTACACTAATGAGGTGCTGCAAGAAGCTGAAGCCGCTATAAAGAAAGAAATGGAGAGACTCTTGCAGGAGAAGGAAGAAGAGATGAAGAGAGAGATGGATGAGCTTCTAAAGAAACACGAGGAAGAAATGAAAGAAAAGGGAAGAAGAAGAATAGAACAACAGAAGAGAGAAATTGAAAAGGAGCGACAACTGAGAAAAACAACTCAAAGAAAAGCAGGAGAGGATCAACAAGGAGTGTGAGGAGAGAAAGAAAGAACAGCAAAAGAGAGAAGAAGAAAACAGGAAAAGAGATGAACAGGAAGAAATTAAGAAACAGGAATGGGAACAGAAACTCTCAGCTTTGGAGAAATCAGAATCAAAGGAAACCATTGACATGGTGCTGGAGGAGACTAGAGAAGAGATGAGAAAGCAACAAGAGACTTTGGAGAATGAAAACAAGATGAACAGAGACAACAGGAGGGACAAACAAAACTTGAAGCAAGGACAAGCAAGACAAAGTGACAGAGTAGAATCTTTTACAAAACCTCTCAAAAACCAAAGAAAGACGTGTAAAAGAAGAAATAGAGGAATTAAAGCAACAGCACGAACAAGAAATAAATGAAATGAAACAAAAATATGAAAGCAAATGTATCATCTGCTGATTGTTCCATCAACTCTTGATTATGTCATTTGCTGATTGAACACCGTCTGTTTGGTGTTTCTGCTGGACCACACAGGGTATGCCGCTAGTAGACTGTAATTTTCTTCTAAATGACTTATTGATAAACAAAAAATCCCCCTGGAACATGCTCAACGGTGTCCAAGAAGAACATCAAGAGACTTTTGATAAAATAAATGTTCTAAGTTCTCGCTAATAATGTTTTCTACAAACATTCTAGGACATAATTTAAAGTAAACACAAGATAATAAACAGGATGAGTCCTCGTTGAGAAACATGCCTGTCACAAAAAGCATTCTGACAGGTACATTTTACTTTCAACGTTGACATGGAAACCTTTCAAACTAAATGGAACATGTGGGGTGTTTCAGTTCATCGAGTGACCCTGTAAACTGGTGACTTTCAGCCGAAAACACGGTGGCTGCAATTGTCTTTATTTCATTTTTCATTAAATACAATAAATACACATCTAATGAGTATATTTTGACATGACAATGAAAAACTATCGCTGGCATTCATGGACACATTCAGTTGAAAGTCAACAGTTAAAGGTCACTCGTTAAACCAAACAACGGGACCATGGCGTCCTTACACGGAGAAAAATGTTGGCGAGCAGACGCTGCTGACGCTGTGTTCTGACCACGAGTCATCAGCCACCCAAACTGATCAGACTCAGTCGGTGACTCCATCTAACATAACTGATATGGTGTCATTTTTGCTGTTTTATATATATGTATACTGTAGAAAGTTGTAAGAGAGATGCTGCCACAAGAGGGCGCCCTGTGTATACAGTAAAACAGGCCTGTTCCTGCTAAGAAGTGATTCCTGTTTGACTTCTCAATTCAGTTTAGATGTAAATCAAACACAAGGTCGCCATTGTTCCAAATATTGTTTGTATAATTTTAGGGTTTTGATTATTTCAGGGCTTATGATCTCTGTATTTTCAATTGTTTTTATGTTATTGTAAAATATGTTTTTTTGCTTCCTATAGTTGGTTATAAATACTTATACAAGTTATGTCATTTATTCAAAAAATGTAGATAAAGGATTTTAAGAAATATTTTGGTATTTTTTTCAAGATTACATAATTTTATACTCACAAATGTCTAATTCCCTGAGGTAAAAGTTGTTTTTCTTTATTCTATGTCTGTGATAATAAAAATAATCTGAACAAAATAACACCTTTTCAAACGTCACCTTTAGGAAATAATACTCTTACATTTAATAGACCTGAAGCTATATGAGTATTATCTAATCTACAGAGTGATAATCCAACAGATCAGCTGCTACCTTTCATGATTTAGTTTTTAAAGTTGACTTTTAAATTGTACTTTTTATGTCTGGTTAGAATAAGAATAAATCAGTCAATAGTAGCCACGTTGTAAACAAGGCTCTAAGAAACCTAAAGCTGTAGCTTTAGTGACACGAGTTTTACAAACATGTTTTTAATTTCTGAGTAAAGGCATTTTGCAAACAAAGTCTGTTTTCTTTTCTGTCCGAGAAAAGGATCTCATGTTGTGTAAATCATGTTTGCACAACGACTCAGAAACTTTTCCATCATTTTTTTCAGAACAGGTTAGAGTTTCTGTGTGTTTCTGCCTCCATCTCTTTTTGTCTCAGTGTTCAGGATCAATTGCATTTTGATGTGTGGTTACAGTAGAAGGCAGCAGTCTGTCAAACTTGACTTCTGTCATCCTGAAATACATCTGGAAGTGATCTATGGAGTTAGATCAGTCGCAGTATTAACAAATGCACACAGAAGGATTCACAAGTGTATTTCAATGCACACACAGATATATTTCATTCTATATAAATGTAAAACAAATCCAGAAATAAAAAAAAAAGATTCACAAATGATTCACACAAATATTTATAGTTTTGTATATATGTAATAGAAATCCCCAAATATATAATATACATATACATATATAAAAAACACATTTGTACCTTATATGTTACATTTATATACAAAGTGTCGTGGTTAGATTGACAAATGCATTTTTTTCAGCAGGGATATGTCTTTCCATCTATAGTACGACAATCACAGACTATTTGTGCTGGTCAGATCAAAGATGATTTAATCAGATTGTCTGATAGCGAGGCTAATCGCTTTATGCGCAGATGTAACACTAAAGTGGTAAATACCTATTTAAATATACCTTCAAAGTCTTTGTAAACGTTTCCTAAAAGTGTGAAAAATGAGCAATAACCAAACATTATGAAATAGATTTTTGTGCTTGAATTACTTTTTTCAGAATATGTCGGGGACTTGATGGCACTGGTGTTGGAGAAGGTGTTTCAGGACCCAGGAATTTTCATGAAATTCATTCATCTTGGTAACTTTGTGAAATGTATTATTCAAGTCTGTCTACCACCTGTTAACACTCCTACCTTTAGGTGTCTGAAGCTGTAACCTTATATGGGTGAAGCACCTAAATAGTAGCAGATCTTTATTTGGATAGGAGCCAACTATATGTTGTCAGCAACTGTTTGCTGGACAGAGAGTCTACATCTGATACGTATACAAATCAGTGTCATGTCATCTTTATTGTTTATAGTGATGCACCCAAATAGAAAGGAATTTGTGGGTTGCACCTTTTTGACAGAATATAAGCAGCACTGTGAACACGGTTACTTTGTCAGCACTTTGTCAGTGAAGTGATTTGGAAGCATGCTTGTTTGGTGAAGTTGTCTGACCTCGGCCGATTAAATGGTGTTATAATCTCCAGTCTGTTTCACGATTTCTTCATTGGATTTATACAGCAGAAACAACCCCCACCTAACACATTGTATATTTACACGTATAGATCTGCACATCTAACTTTTTTTAAACCTTAGCAGAGAATAAAGAACTTTCAACAGATGATTTTCTCACTTGTTTACTTTTATTCCTCTGAAATAGTGAAACTGAATGAATTTGATTGAAGATGTAAATAATTATTTATAATGAACATACTCTTCTGCAGTTCTCTGGGATGTTCTCCTCTGAAGATGTTGTGGATGCTTTGAAGTGTATATGGGTTTAAACAGTCCTGGATGTTTTTAGTACAAGGAACAGGTAGAAAATTCATTCTCCTGATGAAAGAAGAAGATACTGATTAAAATTAAATAGTGTTCAATAAGAAGGAAAATAATAACAGAGGAGGAAACATTATTGCATGAGATATTGATCCAAGAAACACGTGATTATTACCTGGGCTTTGGTAGTAAAAGTAACTATAGCAGTCTATGATGTCATTGATACTTACAATAGCTCACTGAATTTTTAATCACAGCAAGGGGACGATTTACAATGCAGAGGTGAGTGGCTGCAATAATAGATAGAATCTTTATTATCATTGTATATAAAGACACAACAAAACTTTGTTAGCAGCAATCCTAAACAGCAGCATTTACAATTGCTGTTCAGTGAATGAATGATAATAATAATAAATAAATAAATAGACTGAAATAATATATACAGTTATTATTTTACAGTGACTGATTAATTAAACAAATATAAACAACAAAGTACTAATGTAAATGTAAAAAATTGTATTGTACAGAACATAGTTGTGGCCAATAATCATATTGTAATCAAGCCAAAGTTTGTGAAGTCACGAGTAAGATATATATTGATTAGGTAAATATGTTGGTAGTGTTGTGGATTTTTCTGTTGGTAATGAAAGCTCTCAAGTCAAAGTCTTTTGTCTTTGTGTATTTTATTGCATATAATAAAAAGTTCTTTTGCAAAAGGGGTAATCAGCTACAAAAGTAACATCAGTCACAAGTGCATCAAAGATTCCCGGGGCAGTCCAGGTTGCAGAGCATATTTATACTTTCACAGGGTGTAGGTATGTTACATATACATGAGTGATACATCGTCATTGGTTTCAGCTTGCCCTAGTGACTACGCCTTCTGCTAGTTTGCCTGGTGATTTATCTATGCAAGGTACCTGGTATGGAGGAACACCAACAGAAACTCCTGTGTCCGGAGGGCACTGATTTAGGATCATGCTGTACCCAGATCCTGAGGAGTGTTCCTGTTGGAGATACAGACCAAGGCCATACAGAGAAACAGTTTTTAATTGCTAAATGACGCACGAACATCTAAATCTTTTAAGGTCAAACGAAGGCAACAGACAGATGGTATTTTTCCACTACAGTAGCTCCAGTCAGTGAAATTGGAAGAGGCTAACATATTTTTAAACACAATAACAGTGAGTGTTTTTTATGATAAAAAAGACTTGATACAAACGTAACATACGTTGCTATATCCCGGTTATAGTATTCTGGTTGCGATACGTATAAGGATCTTTGGGGTGAGTCACCTACACGCACCCCTCAAACAGACAGGACAGTTGCACACACATTCAGGTGAGGCAGGATACACCTTCATGTTTACGCAACACGTAAGGAGAGCCATTAAGTTACAGGCTCACTGGCCTTAGCGTTAGGCAACGTTAGGCGCAAGGATAGCATTTAGCTGTGGGGTTGTGTAGCGGCGTAACAATTAGTGATTGTGAATGTATTTAGTAGGCACATAGATTAAATATATGAACCCATAAAAGGGCATAATATGATACCTTTAAAGGCTGATTATTTACACGATTACGATTTTCATTGCAAGTAATTTTTTTTACTTCAGTGAGATTACATCTCTCAAAGTCTTATTGTTGTTTGCAATTTTAGAAGTTTTGTTTGATTTTTTTTTGCACAATTATGATTCCATATAGTCTGAGTGTGCGTGTTGAACGCAGCTAGAAACACAGGAAGTGTAGGGCTGTCTGTGACTTTGTAGCGTTTTTGTATAAGTATTTTCAAGGTAAAAGCCATTTTCTGTCTTTGTTTTTAAAAACCGAGACCGAGGTGTCCTCATAACCGATTTTGGCCTTGGGCTATAGTCACGTATACTTCCCTTGTGAGTGTCTTTTGTCTTTCACTCCACTGTCAGACTCTGCAGACAGAGGACCGTGGAATGGGGCGGAGACGGATAAAAGGAACAACACTGTTCTTATTGGATAGCCTGAAACAACACATAATGTCCCGCAGAAATTGAAAAAGGCCTAGGCTACGTTGTCGCCTGTAACGTTTATAAATATAAATAGCCTTTAAGGCTACAGCTACAAATGAAAAAGAAAGGTTATTAATGGTAAATTATGTTTTCTTGCGTGCTGTTGTTTAGGGTCATTAGACTTAGGTTTCATTTGAGAAGTGTTATACGATCCATTCAATTGATGATTCCCAGTCATTATAGCCCTCTCATTTGCTTCTTAAAAATGTCTTCCCGTTAGGTTAGAAAGATTAGCCATAACATTTTTAAGACTACTTTTCTTAATATGGAAAATAAACTCTTTAGATCTAATCACGAAAACATTATGTGTTAAATGTTAAATTGGATATTTCTCTGACTCAATATTGTATTTATGTTTACTTTTTCATTCACAGTTCAACATAGTTAGATGTGGCCTGAAGTGCCAACCAAGTACCCATTTTTTCAAAATTCTTCCACTTCTGTTTATAATCTCATCTGGACTGAAATGGTCTTTCAGGGGATCAAGCTTGTCTTTCTCAGCAAACAGCCATGTTGTTCAGAGTTGGTTTCCACCTGCATCACAAAATCCTGAACACCATATAACTATAGGCTACTCAGTTCTTAAGAATGATATCATTGTCATATCTTTTGTTATCAAATGTGCATCATTTAATTTATACTATTAATTTCACAGTTTTTTACTTTTAAGCAGACGATTTCCACTGGATTCTGGTTCCTGTTTGGTTCCCAGGTGGTCGTTATGTGTTAGTGACATGTATTTACTTGTTATTATAGCTCAACACTTTTACAAAACGTGATCAGTATCAGTGTTTGAAGTATTTAGGCTCAAAGTTTGTATGTGTGTTCTGATGTTTATTGTTGTATCTATTTTACAGATAATGAAGACACAATACAGATACATCTTTGTTTAGATTCCCTTAATGGCGTCCATGATGAACAGTAAATGGAAACATTATGGTTATTAGGACAAAAGATGTGTTCAGTTCAATGTTTCGTTCTTTACCACTACTTTGTGATTTTGTCACCTTTTCATATCCATTGAAGTAGACCACAGAGAGACCCATTTGAATCATCCTTGTTGCCTTTTTAGAGAGTCTTGTTTGTGTGGTGCACATACTTTAAGAAATTTGCCAGTGATCATACTGGTCCGGGGCCCTTACTAATGTCACATCTTTTAAAGATGGATCTGACAGAATGGACACTTACACTAGTGTTAGACTGAGTTTGAGAGGTTGCAGTACTGTCACTTTGTAAAATCATATTCATCATTGAAACGCAGATAAAAATCATTCAGTGCATTTGTAAGCTCTGTGTGTGATTTAAAAACAACCATGTTGATCCCCTCATTTTTCCTATTGTCCTGGCCAGTCGTGGTTTTCACGCCATCCCACACTGCCTTTAGGTCATTACTATAAAATCTGTCCTCTATCTTATTCTCATATTGGAGCTTAGCCCTCTTGATTTCATATCTGGCCTCTTTCTTAGCTTCTGCTTTCTCCACAACCCCACCATGCACAAACGTGTCATGTTTCCTGTGCAGTGCTATATGTGTTATATTTTAGGATTATCAAGGCAAAAGAATTAAAGTGTCAGAGGAAATGACGTACAGTTTGTTGCCTCCACCTCTTCATTGTTAACTTAGAAATTGAAATTGATAATAACAATAATAATTTCATAATAATGGTCTAAATAACTAAACAATGAAGCTAAAGTTATTCACATTTATATTTAATTATAAGTTTATATTTGTATTTCTTCCACAAAGCATGAACATTGAATACGGTTTCCTGAGGCTACAGGAATACAACATTAACAGTAATGACTCCATGATAATGAACAGAATAATTAAACAGTGAAGCAAAAAAACAACCCATAGCCTATTTATAATTATTTATAGGGTATATTTGTGGTTCTTGCACTCATCCAGCAGATGGTGTTTTTTGTGTCACAACAACAACCATTCAGGCCAGACCATGCCCATCTGATGTCCGCCGCCCGGGATATCCAATAAGAACAGTGACGGAGAGGCGTCGGACATCCGACCCTACCCCATTCCACGATTATTGTGCAGACCTCCACTGTGAGTACCCCCTGACTGCAGTGTGCAATTCGGGGCGGAGCACAATGTGGGCGGCGTTTGACTCCGCCCTCCCATACACGTTTGACTCCGCCCATCCAATCCAACCTAGCTTTAAGAAAAACAAGATTGGTTGAGCTTGCTGTTACATGACAACGTTTCGCTAACAGGCTAGCTAGTTAAGCTAACACAAAATGTACTAATAACCTTGTTATGCCGCTGTGAACGTAGTTTATATTTTCCACAACACAAACTACACGATAGTAAAGCACTTGCATTTACATAAACACTATAACAACCACAAAAATTTAAAAAATACTTAGAAGAAGAAACAATATCATTAGCAATGGATTGTGGGATGGGTAGTTTCTTGACTCCGGACGAAATGATGTACACGGTCTTGTATTTTTGCCTTTTTTCCCGTTTTTTAATGCCGTTTTGGTGCCGTTTTTTAATTGTAATATAGTCATGAGTATTGGGGTAGCTGGCTACGAGCAAAGTGAACAGTCAGCGCTAGCATTAGCAGACTAACACAACAATCTGCTGGGAGAAAAACTAAACTGTGAAATGATGGCTACAAAATTCATCACAGCCTGTCAGAACCTCAGGACAACCAGTGGAACCTGAACACACACACACACACACACACACACACACACACACACACACACACACACACACACACACACACACACACACACACACAGTCAAAGGGTGAAAGGCAGAAATACACAACACTTGTGTTAACCTCATAAACTCATGTTTATTTCCTCTTTCTTATTAATCATCTTTGGATTTTAGCAGCTTTTTGGCAGCTGGAATCCACAAAAGCTACATTACTGCCATCTGCTGGACTTCTCCTTCTAATAATAGACGCACGTTTTTTCATCTTCTTCGATGTTTTTTGAGATGTTGCCATGTGGGCGGAGTCAGACGTTTGACTCCGCCCACATGCCAACATAAAAAAACACAGAAGCTCCTCCCCGAATTGCACATTGTAGTCAGGGGCTTCTCCTGTGGGATGCCGCCACTGTCAGGACTGGAAGTGACGTATTTCGTGTGGCCCTTGTAGACTCTTGAAGACAACGGTATGTGATTATTCCTTATTATCCAAAACAGAGAATAACTTATGTATGCAACGTAACAGACATGGGAGTAAGTCACACATGTACAAGTCTCAAGCAAGTCGCAAGTCAAGTCATACAAAATTCTGATTACCCAGTTTCCACATTTAAATCAGTTAAGTTGGTCATCTTTATGTTGTTTTTCTTAATATAAGCTTAATTATGTGGCACACCTGGTACCCTTCTGTTTCTTTAACTACAATTTAATAATACAAACTATTTATTTAGCATTTTTCCTGTCATTTCAACTAATGTTGTCAGGAAAAATGCATTAAAGTGAACAAATGGTTGCTCATTATGATGTGAATATCTATTGTACCGTATTAGTTTATTTGTACATTTGTAGCATTATTTGTCTGACTTTAAATCGGATGCTACGTTATTATGAACAGTGCTCAGTTTACAAATAGGCGGACTCCATAAAAAAAGGGACGCGCAGTTGAGTCTGCGTCTGCACATCGGAGAACAACACAGAGAACATGACAGCTACTTTACTGACTTTGAAGCTAATGTTGATTCACTTTAATCAGAAACAGCCATACATAAATGAAAGAGATGTGCGGCCGGATCCGCGGCCAAGTGTCCGCGGCCAAATCATGTTAGTCAGATACAGCCAGAACACTCCGGGATTTCTCCGTAATGAAGGCTGTCAGCGTTGTGTATCTGCATGCTTGTGCATGAACTGTACCGTGCCGAAGCACACCTCTCCAAAGCGTGCCAGGTGGAGCGATCACACTGGTCAAACGAAATGGACTTTAGGGGTGAAGCGTGCTTATAGGCACGGTACAGAGTGCCAGTGTGATCGCGCCCTGAGTACCTGTTACCATTGGCTTGGCCTCTGCTGCTGGTCTGCTGCGTGCGCCCCTCTTAATCGCATTGCACTTAATCACCCAATCATGCACCCCCCACAAAAAAAAAAAATCCTCACTTCTCGAAAAAATGCTAAATAAAAGTCCTAAAAGTAAAGTAATTTCAAGTCATCTGTCTCAAGTCTAAGTCAAGTCTTGTTTGAAACATTTAGAGAAATTATGAAAAAAAAGATGCCAAAACAATAACAGGTGCATGCAAAGCCACGCCCCCTTCACACTAACGCTTTGTTACAATGGTAACCGTTTGAACCCTAGAAATGTCTTCACAGCTGAGGATCAGTCAGCTCTCTTTATACCTGTTTATTTTAATTTATTTAATTTTAACCCTGCCAGTCTCAAGTCCTCAAATTTGCGACTCTAGTCTGACTTGAGTCAAGTCATGTGACTCGAGTCCCCCACCTCTGCAACGTAACTTGCATTTGTTCACCTTTATATACTTTAAATAATTCTAGACTTCAATCAAACAAGTAATTGAATGTGGCACAAGTGACGAAGTAGTTACATGAAAGGGGGCTAGTGTTAGCTGCGTTAGCTATGTTAATTTTAATGGAGAGTGAGCTTGTTTTCTGTCGGAGTACTGTGTATTTGGCTTAATTAAACGTTTTGTGAAGAGATGTTGCTTAACAGTTTAGTTATTTGTGATCTTAAAGGGTTCAAAGTTTGTCATAAAGAAGAAAAGTTTTACTGTCGTTGAAGCCGTTCAGCGAAAATATCAGCAGTTTTCACATTTAAACCGCATAAACACATTGCTGTGCTGTATGAGTAAATCAATTTTAATCTGAAGTTTGTCTACCAAGTGGGCATTAGTTGTGGTAACACTTTTTCTGTCTTTTGTAGATGCATCATTCAATCATTTCTGGTGGTGCAAAGCCTAAAGTCGACACTGTGCCCTAAACCGTCAAAAGAATACAAGATTCAGATTCACCTGGACATCCCCACAAAAAATGCCATTCCGTTTAAAGCAGAAGTTGGATGACATTATTGAGGTCAGTTTTGTAATGCATTTTTAGGTTGTATTTGTTTGTTTTTTACTTTACTCATATGCCAATAATAATCATAATAATAATATTCATACTTATGAAGCACCTTTATAAACACAAGTTTATAAAGTCATTTTACAACCTAGCAAATTCAACCAAATGGGTAACTCAAAAAGTAACAAGCAAATCACAGTCTCAGTTTATCGACCATTCCAGACACCATTTGTTCCTCCATTCAGTCTTTAACACCAACTATTTTGACTAAAATGAGGGGAGCACATTCTTTCCATGTTAACCCCTAATGTGCGCTGAATGTAGAGACTGTGCCATTCCATGAGTTATTATAGTCCTTTATGATTTAAAGTCTCACCTTATGATGTTTTAAAGTTTTTTTTGAAAGATAAAAAAAGAGGGGGAGAAACTCGAGGCTGTGCAGGCTAACAGCTCTCTTCAAAACAATGTGAAGGCAACAGAGGAAGAGGTAGTATTCCTTCCAGTCTGTATTTCTTACCCAGAGGGATACCCATCCTATGGGGTATTCTAACAAGCAGTGTGTGGCTTTGCTATATTCAATACTCAGATAACCTTCTTTTCTCTTTTTTTCCCCCAAAGACCTGGGAAAAGATTGTACACCATTGTAAAAAAAGGTGCAGAATAGATTCAGGCTAACCCACATTTATTTGCAGCCACAGTGGACTTGCCTGGCAGGGCCAAGTGGCTATTGTAGAGGCTGTAAAGCAGTTTGCCAAGCTCTGGGTTGAAGAAACGTGAGAGACCATAGAAGATGAGAGGGAAGAAATCTTGGAGCCATTCAAGTTCATCTTTCACAACATGGAAGACATGTTTAAGTTCTTGGAAGAAATTGTTGACAACAGAGGGTATATGGCATACTGTGCATGCAGCATAAATGACGATTAGTGAAATATGTACTTGGTGGCATGTCATTAGAAACACTTACTAAATATATTGTAAACAGTGGCGGTCATAAAGAATAGATTAACAGTTACTTAAATAACTTTGCAGTGGTTACATTAGAGACAAATAAGTTTGCAGTTGTTTTTTGAAAATAATTGTACAATGCTGCAACCTTCAATAAATAAATAAAGTTTCTTTAAGTACTAGGGCAAAAGCTGTTCCTGAGTCTGTTTGTTCTTGTAAAGATTGTTTTGAGCCTGCCTGAAGGAAGGGGGTAAACAGAGTCCAGGATTTTATGGGTCCTTCATGATGTTTGAGGCTCGGCACGGTCATAATAAAGTTGAACAGAACATTTTATCATTTTTTTAATTGTATTTTTGCTAAAGAAATATATTTTTTAAATAAAGCAAACAATTTACTCTGAGCTCACATGGAGCTGAGTTTACAAACATTTTCAGTTGGTGTATTTTAAAATGAGCCCCTTCACTGACACAGGTGGTCCAACGGCACACGGTAAGAAAAAAGCACAATATGACAAATAGAGCTAAATGTTGAATGATGGTGAAGAGTAAAATATAAAATTTATTTACTAAATTAAGTATACGACTGGAAACAAAACACGATATTCAGTAATCTTTTACACAGAAATACAGGAATAAAACGCTTTAACCGGTTATTACTATCCAATTTTATTTTGAAAAACTAACGCTAAACTGGAAGTGCAAGTCGATTTTATTGTCGTGTATTTCCGGTCCTGACCGTCCTATGGTCCTGACAGTGGCGCTCTGCAGCCAGACTCTTGGATTGTGTTTCAGCAAGATCTCCGCAAGGTGAGTAAACTAGGCTTCATACACTAGATACAGAAAGATATCGACATAATCAAGGCTACAGAAGAACAAGTGTTCTGTTAGTGGATCATTATGGGAGAAATGTGCTGTTTTTTCTGTAGAAGACATAAAAGACATGACAAATGGTTTGAAGTTGTTAGGAATAGAGAGGTCCTGTCAAGTTTTCATTTTCTGCTAAAGCTGTAAAATTGGGTGATTAACTGGAAAGTCTGTGACCAGCGTTTTAGGCGGAAGTGAGCAGTAAGCGCAGTACCAATACGTGAGAATGTGTCGTATGGGGCGTGGAAAGTGCCATGGATCAGCTAACTACTGAACTGAGCAGACAAACGTGACGGTCGTCGCGAGCATTGTCGTGACCGATGCCGTGTTGAACACACGCCGCTACGTCTTAACCTGTAAAAACTAACTTCCGCGCTAAAATAAAAATGTAAAAAGTGGGAGAAGTTAGAAATTCCCAGCTTTCCAGTGGTACCACAAATGTCTCATTCAGACGACTCCGCAGAACTAGTTGTGCGAACGCGTTCTGCAGCACCCCCTAAATCAGGCACATTAAAACCATCAGGTTATTATAAACTTACTAAGTCATAGTTTCTGCAGAGTGTTAGGCATACAACTCCCATCTGATCAGAGCTTCTGAAGACATGCTGAAGTGTTTCTGAGAGGTTTTCAACATATCAAAGAAACCATGGACGTTTGATTATCCTGTCATACAGAGCAGCAACTAGATTGATTTTATCCTAGATTTAGGAGTTTTAGTTGATTACTATTTTAATAACTGCAGAACAATCTCTAAAAGGGAGAGAGAGGTCATACAGATAAGCGAAAGTGTGCAATTAAGCACAGAGGTGGAGAGACTTTGGCTGAGGTGCCTTGCTCAAGGGCACCTCTGCAGTGCTCAGGAAGTGGACTGGCACCTCTCCAGCTAACCAGGCCAATTTCCGGACCTGGTCCGTGCCGGCACTTGAACCTCCGATTCCTAACCCAAGTCCCTACAGGCTGAGCTACTGCCGCCCAACTTGACAGTTCTGCGCCATGCGATAGTTAGGGCGCGGTCACACTGTCCATCTGTACGCACGATTGCCCCCCCGCTGCGCCATTCCCACGCTGGCTGACACGGCCCGCGGTCACACTACACAGGACTAACCGTGCCTAAAAGCACGATTACCTCTTGTACATAACGTCTTAATACAACACATGCACGCTTTATGTTATTATGAAGCGTGCTCAGTTTACAAGCAGGCGGACGAGAGAGAACGAGAGAGAGAGAAAAAGCATTTTTCTCTGTGTTGTAAGACTTATGCAGACCACAAACAAAGGACTGGATGGGTTTATTTCACATTTTGTGGGTCAGTAGACACTCAGGTTACCAAAATATATGTTCAAAAACACTGTAAAAGTGGATTTTTCATAATATGTCCCCTTTAAGGCTAGCACCAAAGTACATCACAACATCAGAAGGACCGATTGTCAGTTTTTTCTGTTGACATCCAATTCTCAGTTTTTACAGAGCATTGATTCTCCTTACTTGTTAATGGATGGGTAGGTGACATCTTGATTTATTATGTCATTTTGTTTTCTCGTCCAGTGATTAAACTGTCATCAAAGATTTTATTCTGACTCTTGCCTTTGATGAGACTCCAATTAGTCTTGAGGATTTATTTTAAATAAACGTTTGGCGGATGGCTGTTTTCACATTCCTCTGAACTGTTGAAACGCATAGGCTACTTTCTGTCATCTTAAAATGTTGGCTAGTGTTGGCTAGTGATTTTTAAATTTGAATTCAACTCAAAGTAAGAATGTGTGACATGTTTCACATAACTGTCTACAATGAGTGAGATGCTCGAGTCCCGCTGGCTGTGTTGTTGTTAGAACTGTGTTTACATTGACGGGACGGCCAGCTCCTCCGCTTGTGTATAAAAGCTGTTTTAGCCCAGGACAAGAGAAAAGAAGAATATGTAGTTATTTTTTATGGTTTATTTGATGGGGACAGATATAATATATTTAGACTAAGTTGTTTTTTCCCCCAGAATTTTTAAGTGTAAATGCACTCTACAGATTTGATTACTGACTGGTTAAAACATTGGACAGATGTGAAACTATTGAAGTATTTAAAAAAGGCTCAGGCGATTGTCAGACTATTTCTTATAATCCTTAAACAAAAAAGATTAGCCTTAATCTTTTGACAAATATTTTTAACATGGCTTTTAAAATGTAATTGAGAATCTTAAATGAACCCCAGATACTTCACCTCTGCAACTTGTTCGATAAGTTTTAATAGAGAAACAGACTGACTTACTTTTCTTGGTGTTTAGTGTTAAGCAAGAGGCATCCAGCCAGTTAGCCTGGTTAGTAATACAGGAAATCAAAGTGACACATTGTCAGCTTCAGACAAGTGACTTCAGGTTATTGCACATGTTAATTTAAATATTGGACGTAGATAGTGCTAAAATATGCTGGAAAAAATATTGTTTTATGAATTACAGTAATAAGTTGTTGTTTTTTTGGGCCATAATCTCAGTAGAAAAAATATCTGAAATTAAGCTCTACTGGCTGGAACTCTGCTAAAAGTTGAGTGTTAGTTTCTTAACTGTTATATGACTTTAACATCACTAATTAAAATTTTCTTTCAAAGTTAACTATTTTTAATTTACTGACCCCTATAAGTATTTTGTTAGACATGTTAATGTAAAGGTGAAGGCTGGCAGCGATTATTTGATGGGAATCACAAGCATGTAGCAATACTCCTGAGTCTGTGGTACTAGGCTCCACATTCCTCTGTAAACCTTTTTTAATATTTTAAATTTTCTTTTAAGGTTCTGAAACACAGCTGTTATTTCCAGATCAATCAGTCCCTGATGTCCAGCAGAGTGGCATCATATGGCAACCGTAGCAGCAGGTGAGTCCAGTAAGATTTTAAGATTTGGGATAATTCTCCTACATATTTTGTAGATGCCAAAAGAGATTTGTAATAATTCACTCTGACGTTCTCCAGAATTTTTCCTGCCAGCCCCCTAGTAAAATTTCTATACATACATACGTAACTTTTGTTCTATTTAATCTTTCCTGACTGCCAGAGGTGGTGCTTTAAGCACTGGGTGACTCATACCAACATAGTCATGAGGAATCCCCACACACCAACCACATTACATTGAAGCTGATTAATCTGGTAAAAGAATCACACCCAGCGGATAGGGGTTTGGGATGTTCACTCTGTAGAACCTTGTGAAGGTGCTCGGCAATGCCCAAGATGTCGCGGCAAAAATGTCCTCCAGGGGCCTGAGGGCCACGTTATGGGTTGAGGTGGGCCGCATTTGGCCCCCGGGCCGCCAGTTGCCCACCCCTGCCTTAGAGGCTCCAAAGATTGGCGATTGGAGTCCCAGGTCTGAGGCTGTCTGGAGGGCCGGCGATTTGGGCCTGAAAGTCCTAGGCTGCCCATCGGTGCTGGGCACTGAGGCTTCTGGTGACTACTGGCACAAGCTGGGGACTGTTAGCGGTGCTGAGGAGTGACCAAAACACTCCTAGGCCTAATATGGGGGGACATCCTCCTGCTGAGACCAGATAACTGCTGCCTGGTCTGTCCAGCCTGGATGGTCCATTCAAGAGCCTCTAGAGCAGTGGTTCTCAAACTTTTTAGACTGCGTACCACCTCTGAAAATATTGCGGAGATTTAAGACAGCGAAAGAGAGCAGAATCACATCAGCTTCAGAGCAAGAGAGAGAGAGGGAGGGAGGGGGAGCGATAAGGTCCGAACACTCTTGTAAATTCATCAAAACTGAAGCTTCTCCTGGCTCCGTTTTAAAAATGTAAATGTACAGCTGTAAATGTATTTTATGAAATAGGCAATTATTTTGATGGGGTGAACATCAAAACCTGTTAGAAATTATCGCCCTGAAAACATCAGTTTTTGATTTTGGTCTGATGAGTAGCTGTGGCTTAATGGTTCAGTGGCAGACCCTCCAAAATTTCTAATATTCAGCTCCTGCAGGTCAACCTAGAAACATAACATGATACTGATACTGATTATGACTAGACATAAAACCTCTTGGGTCCATGCCCCAAACTCTACAGGTGGTGAGCCAATTTGGATTGAATTTCAAAATAATGCCTATTTAAGCCATAAACCATAACTCCTCTTCTGGCTTTCATCCGATCCTACCAAAATTTGGTCTGGGTTGTGTAGAGACTTTGGGAAATTATTTAAAGCTAATAAAGAAGGTATAAAAAGCTAAGGTATTTTTAAAGGAGGGTGGGCATGGTTGGGGTTCAAATTTGATGCTTTACTCGTTTACAAAATGAGAAAATTGTTTTAAGTTTTATATGCATTGTTTAATCTCCAATATTTGCATGAATGATAGCAATGAATACTAAGAACAGAATTAGTAGAAATGTATTCCTTGAAAAACACATCAAGGTTGGTGTAAAGATAGTAAGTATACTGCTTAGCAGGAGTTATGCTGCAATATAGTAAAAAGTTATGAAGAGATTCCTGTCAGAAATACTTTTTAATAGTTTTTATCTTGTTACTGTATTGTTTAAGCTAGTCAGAAACAGAAAAGGAGCTTCAGGTTAAATGCTAATTTCTGGAAGGTTTATGAGGAAAAGGGATGTGGGACATGTTTCAACATGAAATAATGCATTTCAAGATGCTAGTTGTTGACCAATCTATACATATCTATATATGACAAGTGTAATTGTAATTTCATCATAACACAAAAATAGCTATTTTGATGTAAAAATGTTTAAGGTAAACATTTCTGAAAATGTGACTCTTCTGAAAAAATTACCATTTTAGCCCAATAACCAGATGTTGGTATAGCATCTTATTAAAAACACTATGTGGCATCTCTACACGTGACATTTCTTTTTTCTATTACAGTCAGAATTCTGCTGCTGGGGATAAAGGACGACAAAACAACAAAACTTGGAGACTTTATCACTGGAAAAGAACAACAGTGGTTCAGCTCTATAATAGAGGCTTTTGCAACCAAACAAATGGTGCAGAGTGGAGAATGGAGAGGAAAGCCTCTAACAGTTGTGAAAACTCCAGATGTTTTCAGTGTTTATGTGGAGATGCTGAGAAAAGAGATGAAGAAGGCTGTGAGTCTCTGTCCTCCTGGACCAAATGTTGTGCTGCTGTTAGTGAAACCTTCTGATTTCACTGAAGAGAACAGACAAACACTGAAGTTCATCCTGAGTTTGTTTGGTCAAGATGCTTTCAAACACTCAGTGGTCATCAGCACACTTAAGGAGGATAAAACAGGTGTCTCTTTTAGAAGTCTCATTAAAGACTGTGGAGAACGACACTACTGTATGGCTGACAACAACCGTGATGTATTAATGCAAAAGATTGAGAAAACTGATCATGACAACAATGGAACCTTTCTCACCGTCATTGAGGATTCAGTCGCCCCAAAGTCTGATCTTATAAAAACAGCTTTGAGCCTGGTTCTGTGTGGAAGGAGAGGAGCAGGGAAGACTTCAGCAGCTGAGGCCATTTTAGGTCAGACAGATCTTCAATCAGTCTCCAGCTCATCAGAGTGTGTTAAACATCAGGGAGAGGTGTGTGGACGTCGGGTTTCCCTGGTGGAGCTTCCTGCCCTGTATGGAAAACCTCAGGAGGAGGTGATGAAGGAATCATTCAGGTGTGTCTCTCTCTGTGATCCTGAGGGCGTCCATGCCTTCATCCTGGTTCTACCTGTGGATCCACTCACTGATGAAGACAAAGGAGAGTTGGAGACCATGAAGAACACATTTGGGAGTCGATTCAATGACATCACTGTGTTGCTGTTCACTGTTGAGTCAGATCCCTCAGATCCAACTGTTGTTAACTTTCTAAAAGAAACCAAGTCCATCCAGGAGCTTCTTCAGAGCTGTGGAGGAAGATCTTTGGTTCTAAACATCAAGGACAAGCAGCAGATCCCAGAGCTGTTGGACATGGTGGAAAAGATGCACGAAGATAAATCCAAATCATTCATCTTCACAACACAAACATTTGCACATGCCCAAATAGAAAAGATCACAACTCTACAGGCTGAGCTGAAGAACCTGAAAACAAAAGACCCAATCATCTGTAAGTACTTTTTATTTTAACTTGTAAATATAAATCCTACTAATTCACTTTTTGAAATAAACAACCTATTGTTAATCATACCTTAAAGTCTGTATCTATACTGTGCAATTGTCAGCATTGAAGATAACTCTAGGTCTTCTTTTTTCATAGGTGATGATGATAAGCTGAGTCAACAGAGTCTCAGGATTGTGCTGATAGGGAAGACTGGCACTGGGAAGAGTTCTTCAGGAAACACCATTCTAGGAGGAAAGACATTTGAAGCTAAATCATCCCAAACATCAGTCACAAAATGTTGTCAGAAAGCACAAAGTGATGTGAACGGTCGTCCGGTCACTGTGGTTGACACTCCTGGTCTGTTTAACAATAGCTTGTCCCATGAAGAGGTTCAAGAAGAGCTGATTAAATGCATCAGTCTTCTGGCTCCAGGACCACATGTCTTCCTGTTGGTGTTACGCATAGGCAGATTTACACCAGAGGAAAAGGAGACATTAAAACTCATCAAGGAAGTCTTTGGGATGAATGCTGAAAAGTTCACCATCGTTCTTCTAACTGGAGGAGATTCATTAAAGCGTGACAACATGTCCATTGAAGAATACATTGAAAAGAAATGTGATGATTCCTTTAAGAAACTGATTGCTGACTGTGGAGGAAGATACCACGTGTTTGATAACTGCGAGGAACAAAACAGAACTCAAGTCAGTGAGCTGATAACCAAGATTGAATTTATAGTGAGAACTAATGGAGACAGCTGCTATACCAATAAGGTGCTGCAAGAATCTGAAGCCGCTATAAAGAAAACAATGGAGAGACTCTTGCAGGAGAAGGAAGAAGAGATGAAGAGAGAGATGGATGAGCTTCTAAAGAAACACGAGGAAGAAATGAAAGAAAAGGGAAGAAGAATAGAACAACAGAAGAGAGAAATTGAAAAGGAGCGACAACTGAGAAAAACAACTCAAAGAAAAGCAGGAGAGGATCAACAGGGAGTGTGAGGAGAGAAAGAAAGAACAGCAAAAGAGAGAAGAAGAATTTCAGAAACAGGAATGGGAATGGAAACTCTCAGCTTTGGAGAAATCAGAATCAAAGGAAACCATTGACATGGTGCTGGAGGAGACTAGAGAAGAGATGAGAAAGCAACAAGAGACTTTGGAGAATGAAAACAAGATGAACAGAGACAACAGGAGGGACAAACAAAACTTGAAGCAAGGACAAGCAAGACAAAGTGACAGAGTAGAATCTTTTACAAAACCTCTCAAAAACCAAAGAAAGACGTGTAAAAGAAGAAATAGAGGAATTAAAGCAACAGCACGAACAAGAAATAAATGAAATGAAACAAAAATATGAAAGCAAATGTATCATCTGCTGATTGTTCCATCAACTCTTGATTATGTCATTTGCTGATTGAACACCGTCTGTTTGGTGTTTCTGCTGGACCACACAGGGTATGCCACTAGTAGACTGTAATTTTCTTCTAAATGACTTATTGATAAACAAAAAATCCCCCTGGAACATGCTCAACGGTGTCCAAGAAGAACATCAAGAGACTTTTGATAAAATAAATGTTATAAGTTCTCGCTAATAATTTTTTCTACAAACATTCTAGGACTTGATGAAATAAACGCACAATACTTGTCCCCTAATACAAAGGATGAGTTCTTGTTAACTCCTTGATCAGTCACAGTGCCTACCACCATTTAATTAGGCGCACACATGTGCATGATGGCTGCCTTGTTTGGTGCATTGGCTCTACACATTCTCAGAAATTCCTGTGATGCAGATGCCGTATGCACATGAAAAGAAGTGGGGTGGAGGGGGAATGGGATACAGCAGCAGGGGCAACAATGGCAAAAAGGTCTGGAGACAAGCTGATGGATTAAGTCTACAGTTATCCACATCTGTACGATGTGTCATTGTCACTGGACAGAGACAAACATGCCTTTCAAAAAAAGCATTCTGACAGGTACATTTTACTTTAACGTTGACATGGAAACCTTTAAAACTAATTGGAACAAGCTGGGTGTTTCAGTTTAACAAGTGACCCTGTAAACTGGCGACTTTCAGCCGAAAGCATGGTGGCTGCAACTGGCTTTGTCTGTTTTTCCATGAAATACAATAAATACACATCTAATGAGTATATTTTGACATGCTAACAAAATACTAGCACTGGCATTCATGGACAAATTTAGTTGAAAGCCGACAGTTAAGGTTCACTCGTTAAACCAAACACACCGACCGTGACATTCCTGCACAGAGGATAATGTTGAGTGCAGACGTTGCTGATGATGTGTTCTGACAATGAGTCATCAGTCACCCAAGCTGATCAGACTCAGGCGATGACTTAATTTAATGTAACTAAAATGGTGTCATCTTTTGCTGTTTAAAAAATGTGTCTTTTATTGTAATTTTTTTTTTTTTTAAATGTTTTCTATAGTTGGTTAGACATAGTCATACAAGTAATTTCATTTATTTAAAAAATGTACATCAAGTATTATAAGGAAATATTTTGGTATTTTTTTTCAAGTTTGCATATTTTTATAAACACAACTGTCTTATTCCCTGAGATAAAACTTGTTTTGTTTTTCTTTTTTCTAAGTCTGTGATAATTAAAAATATCTTAACAAAATAATATATTTTCAGTCATTTCCTTTATCATGGGGAAGTAATACTCTTCATAGATAGACCAAAAGATGTATGATAATATCTAATCCACAGAGTAAGTGATTATCCACCAGATCAGCAACTGCTACCTTTCATTTCTTAGTTTTAAAGTTGACTTTTAAATAGTACTTTTTATGTCTGGTTATGATCAGTCAATAGTAGCCATGTTGTAAACAAGGCTTTAAGAAACCTAAAGCTTTAGTTTTAGAGACACAACATTTACATTTCTGAGTAAAGACTTTTTGAACACCAAGTCCGTTTTCTTTTATATCCAAAATTGCCACTGGTTTGAAAAAAAGGATCTCATGTTGTGTAAATCATTGTTTGCAAACTTTCCCTCCATTCATTTTTTCAGAACAGGTTTTATTTTCTGTGTGTTTCTGCCTCCATCTCTTTTTGTCTCAGTGTTCAGGATCAATTATGTTTTAATGTGTGGTTACAGTAGAAGGCAGCAGTCTGTCTAACTCGACTTCTGACATCCTGAAATACACCTGGAAGTGATCAGGATAACTCTGCAGCTCTTATTAATGAGGAAACTCTCCTTGCTATTGTATTGTTTTCAGAAAGGGATGGACCACATGTTTTTATTTTTTCCAACTGAGATGACCACAATATCATCTTCACTACCTGATGACTTCATTTTGTGTCATGCTGCAAATTTTTGCGATAAATAATGTGACACTTTTATTTTATCGGATTACGGATTCGAAAAACGCATCCGACCAAATGGACTCAGTGTGCAAAGACCTTTTGTTACTTCCTCTTTCTGTGCAGCCTTTTTTGGTCATTACAATGAACATTAACGTGTAGAGACCTGCCTTCAATCAGTCTGTCAACATGTCTCCAAAGCAAGAACATGCTTCACATGTCTTTGGTGCAGGACACAAAAATTATCATATAGTAGAGACAAAGTTTGAATCACTGGTAGGCTACTATGTTTTGAAATTCAATACTTGAAAGCAGCATTTCCTTCCAGCTAAAAAGATGAACAGTGCATTCATCCAATCAGCAACGATTCATGTCACCTGAAGGTACCTGGCTTTCCTGTTAGAGGTTAATGTCCTTCTCTGTTTTGTGATTTGTTGATGTTTTTTGTGATATGAAAAAAAAATCCTCCGATTTAAAAAAAAATGCATGGACATGACGTCGCTGAGTACAGTCTCAGTGTCGTCACCTTTACTTTAGGACATTCACAGAGTTAATGGTAACCGTAAGCCTACAGGAAAACTCAAAATCAACAGCACAATACAGTTTCTCACAATTGCTACAGAAAGACACACTTCTTGAAACCTTCCTCCCTTTAATCAAAACGGTGAACAGAAAACCCAGTTTTGAAATACATTCACAAAACCTCTGATTCTTCTGACAGACTCAAACAATCACATGAAAATCATCAGAATCAACCTGTTGAAGATCTGCAAGTGCAGACGACAGTGTGCAGGAGTCTTTTTGTCTTTCTTGCTTTTATTTGTTTTGTTTTTCAGAATAATTATTCACAACTCCATCACAGTTTACATATTGCATAGCCTATGTGTGATTTTTCATTCAGCCTCAGCATCGGGCCTTTCTGCTTGATCAGGCCGGAGGTCTTCATCCACATCACGGGCAATATTGTCTCTTCCTCCTCTAACTCTCAGATTGTATTAATTTAAGTTGTGCACTTTGAAATGGCTTATGTTGGCTTAATTACATCATTAGCAACAACATCATGTAGTAAATTAGAAGTGTTTAGAGTTTTGCAAAAAAGAGTGAATGAGATTCCCAATTTAAATCGGCCTACTAGGTGAAGTTGTTTAAGGTTTTTCTGAAAGAGTGATTTCAATAAATGAGTGACCATTTGGTTCAGAGAATGGGATTTAGTGTTTAAGCAACTGTGAAAAACTAAATGTAAAATGATCCACTTATATCTTGACAACACAGAATTTACAGCAATGGTGCAGTCATTTAAATCTGAATATAACACTCTTAACCACAAATCAAATGATATACACTAAGCTCTAATTGGCTTTAATTTACCTGGTGCTCCCTGTACAGTCCAGTTTTTCAGGGGAATCAGCTGTTATGTATCTGTCAGTTAAAAAACCTTTTCTACTCCTCTTTCATGTCATTGTAGGTGGACTGTATCTGTTATCACTTCTAAAGCTTGCTGGATATTTCCCTTCACTGGCATAATTAACATTACATTTTAGAATAACAACATAATGTTAGGAGATTTTGTGTCACCAGGCTCAAGATTTTTCTCAATTCTCTCTCTTACTTTCTCTCTCCACCTTTGCTATCTTCTTGTTCTTTATTATCTATTAAAATTGTGAAGGCATTCAACTCTCTGTCTCTTTTAATATAATGACTTTATTTCCCGCTTGATCTCGACGCTTCATGGACGGATCCACCTGAAGGGGGGGGGGGGGGAGGTGAGGACGGTCGGTACCACTCTGTCCACCTGCCTCGCAGAATAGGTATAATATATAGACTGCTCTCATCCATATGCGATTATTATAATGTTTAACCATTAATAATGTACATTATTCAAACAACAAGCAGACACATTTCAGAAAGTCAAGTGTCCATTCTGTCCAACAGCCCCCTCCCGAAATCTCTGCCGGTTGCTATGCGACCAACTCCGTAGACCGGCACATTTGATCCAGCTAGCCAACCGACTCCTCTGAACTTTCTTGATTACAACAGAAGAGGGAATTTAAACGTCATTTCAGCGGCACAAACTAAATAAAAACTACAGAAGAAATATTTAGTCAACTTCTGTTTACAAGTTAACTTGAAGATACTCCTCGGAGATTTGTTCTGAAGCGACGTGAGTCATGGAAGAAAATCAAGCTAGGTACGATGAGTCAAAAATAATGTGAGATACAGCTTGACTGATCACTCTAAATCATATTAAACACGATCGATATGATCACTGAGTCTTCTACAAAAATAAATGTGAATATTTTAAAGCTTACACAACATACTAATAACGTAAAAGCCACAATTTTACTTATTTGTGTGTTTTAATTTGTGATAGATCGACAGTTAACGGGAGACTGGATTCAAATTCTGGGGTCACTGAGTCAACTCTGCAGGGGCTCCACAAGATGGCGCCGCCGACCGGCTAAAAACAGATGGAGGTAGGTTGACAATTTGCTCTTCATCACTACTTTAGTGTTTTTTTAATCCCAAATATCTGGACCTTTTTTTAGACGTGTATTATATAAATGTATTCAGGAATTGTAGAATGAATATAATCAGAAAGCCTTCAACTTTACAATAACCTTCAAAGAAGTAAAGTTAAAGATTTGTAAAAATTACTATTAAAAATATGTTGTAACGAGGGCTGTCACTATAACCGCAAAAATGAATTACCGCTGTGTAAACATGTTAAATGCGGTAAACGGATGCAACCCCCATAACCACTAAACCTTTTCTCTACTGTAAGGGGAAAGCAGTTTCATGAGTGATTCATATAACAGGTAGGGGTCCTACAAGAAGACCATGAAACACATCTACAGAGACTTTAAGGTAAACGACCTGACATCTTAGGCAGCTTTAAGAAAAGACAATTAATGAAGGAAACTCAAATCATGAAGGATCATCAAAGTGTCGATAACGTTGGAGACTAAAGGAAACCTTTATGAACCAGACTACATGGAGGAATAACTTTTGCAGAAAGAGACGGCCGAGGAAGAAAGATGAAAAACGTGTGTGGTGTTTGGTAAGTTGTTTTATTTATTTAGTACTACTTTCCTGGTGGTTGGTATGGCAGCTCTCTTTTTTTTCTAGGGATGGTTTTATACCTTCAACTTCATGTAACTTTATTTAATTACCGTATTTTCCGCACTATAAGGCGCACCGGATTATAAGGCGCACCTTCAATGAATGGCCTATTTTAGAACTGTTTTCATATATAGGGCGCACCGGATTATAAGGCGCATAGAATAGAACGTGTTTACAACTGAACAAGGTTGGGAGATATTGTGAATATATAAATATAAATACGTATAAAACGTAACGTATAAAACTACAAAAACAAAAGTACATAAGACGATTTCCCCAAATAATAAATTATTTCTTTGTCGTTTCTCTTAACTCTCAAAACGTAGTTTTATACGTAGTGCATTCACAATAACTCAACGTTGTTCAAACGTTAATGTGCATATTCACAATATCTCCCAGCCTTGTTCAGTTGTAAACACGTAAAAGAAACACAGTCTGATACCGCTAATTCAAACGTTAGTGCAGGGGTGCCCAAACAGTCGATCGCGATCGACAGGTAGATCGCTGACTGATTCTCAGTCGATCGCGAGATGTTTTGTCAATATAAAATACAATTGTAAAATAGAAAAGTGATTTCAATTTCATCTCATTGCACTGTTTCCCACACACGATACCTGTGTTGGGAGCCCAAGTATACTTCCGACCTGTGTGTATTTAATTTTTCATTTATTCATGAAATTGCTGCGTGCATGAGAGAGCGAGCGAGAGAGCGAGCGGGGGAGCGAGAGAGAGAGAGAGCGCGCGCAAGAGAGAGTGCAGGCATGCGCAAGGACGTGCAGGTAAAACCGGGGGTGGGGGGGGGGTGGGGTAAATGTTTTACCAAAAAGTCATATATAGAAACTATGCTACGAGTATTAAGCGCATTTGATGAAGCTGCAGCTACTTTTCTCTGCTCCACTCTGCTGTCATGACTGTGAGCATCGCGGGGGACGAGACACACCAACAAACAGCGCAAACGCACACGCACACGCACACGCACACGCACACGCACACACACACACACACACACACACACACACACACACACTTGCACTGGAGCGCCAGCCACCACGCGAACCTTTTTACTTTTTACTTTTAGTGCTACAGCACACAGTTGATCCGTGATCCGTACGGACCGAGGCGTGAACACACGTGAACCGGTCAAACAGTCGGTTGGACTTTACTCCGTTCACTCTCACCGTGTCTGCAGCTAATTTAACAAAAGCAAAATCATCTCACAGCAGCCTGCTGTAGTCTGTAGTCTGCATTATTTTTTACAGAACTCTCATTTATTATTTTCTGTTTGTTGTGTGAGTATTAAATGTGTTTGTAGGCTGTTGGTAAAGGCTATGGCTCACTATGTGGACTGGTAGATCTCGGCAGACTGGTAACTTTAAAAGTAGATCTTGGTTCAAAAAAGGTTGGGCACCCCTGCGTTAGTGCATAACTCAACATTGTTCAGTTACGTATAACACGTAAAGCTCACTTTTTCAGTTCATTCCCCGTCCACGAATCCCTCGAATTCTTCTTCTTCAGTGTCCGAATTGAACAGTTGGGCGAGTACGGCATCCAACATGCCCGGCTCCCTCTCGTCATTATCCGAGTCAGTGTCGCTGAGCGCCGTGTACAACCAGTATGGATCAACCAATTAACCAATTGATCCATATATAAGGCGCTCCGGATTATAAGGCGCACTGTCGTTTTTTGAGAAAATTAAAGGCTTTTAAGTGCGCCTTATAGTGCGGAAAATACGGTAACTTCTAAGGTCTAAGAGAGCCATGTCGAGTTTTGTGTCCACATCCATTTCATTCAGAAACATTATCACTGCTAACCCTGTAGTCATTGCAGTGTTGCTAGTTGAGTGTTTTTATTTAGTGCAGCTAGCAATAGCTAATTAAGCCTATTAGTAAATGAAATACAGTGAACTGTCATTACAACACCATAACAGTCTTTATTAGAAACCAATCATCTCTGAGATCTTTACAATAGTTACTTTTTAGAAAAATTTAGATCACCATTACAGCTTAAGTAAAAACTTTAGTGCTGCCCATTAAAACAATGAATCTAATTAATTACAGGCTTTGTAATTAACTAATCGCAATTCATCTCAAATATCAATATAATGAGAAGGATTGAAGAAGGACACACACACACACACACACACACACACACACACACACACACACACACACACACACACACACACACACTCCAGTACAGACAGAATAAAGTGCTGAGTCAACAAGAATATAAACAGGTCACTGATACTCATCAACAGTAATAAAAGTCACAAGTGAACAGGGCAATGCTAACTTCTGGGTTGGCCAACAAAAATACGTCATCCCTGCAGCCCTCTATAGCAATTGAACTTTAGACCATGTTAGCACTCATGGGTGTGTTGGTCTTAAAATAAGGTGTGGTCAGGTGCACAGATAGTATGTTGATATCTTTAGGACACTCTGAGATCAGTTAAGATCTCCAGCTACATACCTATTCATGTGCACTCCATCTGAACACTCATTCCAGCGCTGTCTAAGATCGCCTTGGACACTCCTGAGATTTAATAAGAGAACAAAGGTATTATAATGAAGCTTTAACATGAACAGTAATGCATTTTATTTAAACAAACTGCAACAAAGTGGTTCTCAGCTGGGGAACAGATTCTCCGAATGAATTGACCCTTCTGAATCTGAGTCTGAAACAGAAACGATCTGCCAGTAGATAATTTAGTTCGTTAGAGAATCTTATCTTGAACCCAGTATCGTCAACCTGATCGTATTGTGAGTGGACTGAATTGTTACCTATATACACAACCTAAGCTTCAAGGTTACGTTTGATAACAAGAGTAGGTGAAAATAATATTGCAAGCATTACAATTCCCCAAATCATTCCTCGACGTAAGCAGACGTGATGTTTAGTAAAATACTTGTGTTCTGATAATCAAACCAAGAAAAAAAGATGTAGAGGAGAAAAACCAGTCACCTGATTGAAGGTTAAATGTTTGATTGGAGGCGTTGATGATGACATCACACGTCTCCTTGGTGATGTCTCCAGACGATACCTCGAGGGTCAGAGTGCCCATCTGCATCTGGTACACGCCTAGAGAGGGGGACCCCACCTGACCGAAGGAGGCTGACACACACACACACACACACACACACACACACACACACACACACACACACACACACACACACACACACACACACACACACACGTACACGTACACAGGGTAGACCAGATCAGGTATTTCGCTGCTCTCTCAGTTTGCCTCTCTTCATCAAGGTTTTGTTTGTGAAAAAAGTTTATATTTTTGCACGTGAATCACCTTTCACAGTAGGCCTATGTGAATCGCGTGTTGAGGAAGCTTCTCGTCAACAACGTTACAAAACGGTCAAAAAATAACGGCATCCAAACTTTTACAAGTTTTAAAACAGTGACACAAGATTTATATTAAACAGGAAAGATTGCACATCAAAAGGTGTATTCAAAGGTTTAACATAGCCTTCCTCAGCATCTCTCTGTATGTCTGTGAAAATACTATAAAGATGAATCAAGAACATGATGGTAATGTTGGAGACAGGTGAAAACTTTGAGGAGCCTTTATACACGGAGGACATTTTCTTCAGACGAAGACGACCCCACGAAAAGAGAGGGTAAGCTTCCATGTTTGTTTGGTAAGTTTTTTTTTCCCTTTTTACTTACTCAGTTACTCAGTCTCAGTGATGTAACGTGCTTATGTTTATACAATACAGCTAGCCATAGCTAACTGAGGCCTTTATTATTTAAAGGGAACACAGTGTAATATATATGATAACCATGACAGTCTTTATTTTGAAAGCAAAGTCTTATTTGAAATGAAAAGTGAACCTTTATTTGGCCACAGCTGCTGATCTGATGCTGTGTGCAGCCTTAGAAGCAGGCAACTTGAATGGTTCAGAAAAGGGCGGTTAGACTGCAATGTGATGTAGCATACACTCAGTTTGTGTCTGTACTTTAGTCGGGATTCAAATAGGGGCAGGGCTGTCTGCCTTTTACTTTATGTTATAAACCTGCTGTTGATAAGAACTTAATACAACATGATTAAAACCATCCATTTATTTGTGGATGAAGTTATCATAACATATATATTTTAATTACAAATATAGATTTATGTATTTGGTAAGTTGGAGGTGAAGTAAAGTACTTTATGCTTAAGAACAATCTAAAGTGCTGAACAGGATCCGTATCCGGCTTTCCAGTTCTCTGTGATATAAAACTGAAGGGCAAATTAAATATTAACTAAGATGTTAAAGTGATATCAAATCTGATCAGTCATAACAGATATCATCTGCCCGCTCTGCTGAAAGGAAAGGTTGTCTCAGGGGAGTCTGTTATTTCAGAGCGGTATCTGGTGACAAAGACAATCTCTTCTGGTGAGTAAACACAACAGAAATATAAATTCTGACAAACAAATGTGCATTCAGTTTAGAAAAGCACTGTTGTGGATTGCAGAGTAAATAGTGATTGTTTCTAACCCTTTAGGTAAACGTTGATTATTCAGAAGTTCAAAGTTATTGTATAAACTAAAAAAGTGGTATATTTTTCAGAAATCCATGAGGTGAGCCCGACAACCTAAGACAACAGCAACACCCACCTCAGGTAAGTAATGACTCAGAGGTTGATTGTCAGATTAAGTTGTTTTGTTTTTAACTTTAAATTAGGAAACAAATGAAGATGCTGTAAACTTGACATGGTGTCTTATATGTTGAAAAGGAACTGTTGATGTGTTTTTATTTACGTATTTTTAAGTACGGATAAGACTCTTAAGTTTCTAGCACCATAGTCTAAAGTTCAGCGTAAAGGTTTATTGGTTACATATTAACTATGACCACTATAACTAGTGCAATAAAGAAGAATAATATAAGATATCCCATAATCAGAGCCCCTCGACTTTGGAACGACCTGCCTGAGGAGATAAGGTGGACAGAGTCAGTGGCATCTTTTAAATCACTTCTTAAAACTCACTTTTATATGATTGCTCCTTTAAAGATTTATATCAATCTATCCCTTCTTTTATTAATTGTATTGCTTTTAACCTTTTTATACATCTATTTTGTAAACGTTTTAGCCTTTAAATTTATCCCTTTCAGTATTAATTTTACTCCTCTTAGTCTTTTTTAATTCCTACTCCTTTTAACGTTAAACTCTTCAGCCCTCTGTTGCTTTATTCATCTAACCATCCCTCGTTTATCCCTTCTTTTTATCTTCATTCTGTGTTTACAGCCTGTGATGTGATGTCGTCCCACTCTCCCTCAATTTTAATGTTGTTCTCTCCCAGTTGATTTTAAACTAATTTTCCTTCATTAAATTGAACTGCCTCTTCATACCTGCTTGTTGTATCTACCCTATTCCTGTTATTTGCATTTATATTATGTTTGCCCTCTCTGTTTGGCCCGTCTGTTGATCTCTGTTCTGTTGTTGTGTTCCTGTATTTGCTCTGTCTGTCACAGCACTTTGTAAACATTTCTTTTTAAAGGTGCTATATAAATAAAGTTATTATTATAATATAATGTGGAAAACCCATATAGCTCATGTTAAAAAAAGGTGTCCAAGAATATATTTGTTTAAAAACAAAGCAAAGTTTCTTTTGGATTATAAGGTGCTGAGGATTTTGTATTTTTCACTTATTTTGCCTTATCTCAGTTATTGTGTTGAAGTGTGGGGTAACATATACGCTTCTAACATGAATCCATTATTTATTTTAAAGAACAGGGTGATAAGAATCATTCATAAAGTCAACTATAGAGAGAACAACAACAGGCTGTTTATAAGGTCAGGTAGGTTGAAACTGAAAGGTTAAGTTGAGTTACAGACACTTGTGGTTATGTTCAGAGTAAAGTATTACCAGAGAGTTTACAAAAGATGTTTGTTTTTAGTTCAGAAGAAGGAATTTTAATTTTAAGCATTAGTTTGCACGGACAACTTAAAAACAGATGTGTATTTCCGTTGTAGGAATTAAATTGTAGAATTCTTTAAATAATGATTTGAAGAGCTGTGTTCAGATATTTCAGTTCAAGAACATTTACAAGGAGAGAATTATTAGACTATGAAATTGGCGGTTAGGGTGTTTTGTGTCTTTTCCTCTTTATTTATGTGAAAGTGAAGTAAAAGACTCTGTTTGATTTGTGACTGTTACAGTTGTTTGCCAACATTAAGGTAAACAAATCAAGATGCTTAAACTTGACACATTGTCTTATATGCTGAAAAGGAACTCTTGATGTGTTTTTATTTTATTAAGTACAGATCTTAAGTTTCTAACACCATAGTCTAAAGTTCAGCGTAAAGGGTCATTGGTTACATATTAACTTTATATGACCACTATAACTAGTGCAATAAAAAGTATATACGCTATCCTATAATACAGTTTTATTCAGGGAAGATTGTGAAGGTAACTTGATTTTTTTTAATTTTTTTTAAGAAAACTGAATTAATAATAACACAACATATCTGAGATCTAAATATTGTACCTCTGTATGTTTTTGTTAGACTTTCGGTGATTCAACTTTTTCACAACTTAGTTTTCATCTCTATGAATATGAACACACTTACTCTGATTCTACATCTATTTCTTGTTTAATTTTAGGTGCTCTGTAACTGCCTTTTAAAGAAAAGCAACCATGATGAAAAAAAATGTCAAAGCAAACCCAGCAGGTGAGTGAAACTGACCAAATCTGAATAAATACATTCTTACTAAATTGACGGTTGGTCAGAACCACGAGGTCCTGATGTGTTTAGTATTTGTTTGATAACCAAAGTTTATAAAATGGGGTGATGGTAGAGTCGGTTGTCTGTCAACTGGAAGGTCAGGGTTCAATCTCCAGCTCCTGCAGCAACATGTCCGATGTATCCTTGGGCACACTTTACCCCAAGTTGCTCTCGCTGCTTCGTTGGCGTTGTGTGAATTTTTATAAATGGATTAATTAATACTGATGGACTGTTGACATAGAAACCTCCGCATTCAGTTTGTGAATGTGTGTGAATGTGTAGGTGTGACCTGTGGTGTTGAAGTGCTTTGAGTAGTCAGATGACTAGAAAAGTGCTATACAAGCTCAAGACCATTTACAATTACTTAATATGACTGTTACAGTTGTCTGCCAACATTAAGGCTCTAAGATTCAAGATTTACTTCAATTTCTCACGAAGTCCTTCACCCATACTGCAGCCATAAAAAGACATTAATCGACATCATTCACATCAAACGACAAACATTGTTAAATACTGTCCAGAAAAAAATGAGCTGTTCAGAGAAACAAGTCAGTAGTTTTGAGTTGAAATGTCTGACGGTCACTGCCTTAGTCCATAAATTGGCTAATTGATTCTGTGTCTGATTCCTAGTGTACTAGGACTGGTCCAATATAGAGCACCTGGGCTGGTAGCTCTGAGGGCATAAAAGCCTGAAACCAGGGTGGAGCTCGCTCTCTCTCTTGCCACACACACATCCACATTCACTCCATGTTTGTTTGTGCTATGGTCATTAGTTTGCGTTGTGCTATTAAATCATTGTTATCTCAAGATAAGTTGTGTTCTTTCTCGTATTTGTCATGGCTCTGGAGCCAGGTTATGACAAATTGGGGTCTCGTCCACCTTTTTCTCTTTTGTGCCGTGACTTCGAGGTAAGAAAGTTTGATTTTAATTTGTTTGGTAATTGTTAACTAGTGAAACGGTTTAGTTGGTTGTTTTTTGAGCATTTTTGGGTCAATTGAATGTTAAAACGTTAGAATTGATTGTAGCCTACTTTTAAGCAAGTTTTGCTAGAATTTGATGAGTTTTGTGCTTCAAACTTTTGAGGATTTTGTGTTCGTAAAGTTGGAGCGCTCGCTGCGTGTGAAGGAGTCTATTGTTCTGTGGTTTACCTGTTCACGGAAAAACTTTTGTTGGCTCATGTATGAGCAGGAGTTTGTTTGTGGGAAAGGACGGCCTATTTGTGATAACATTGCAGGGTAAGTTAAATTAGGAATGTGGTGAACGTGGGTGAACCTTTTGCTTGGTAGCATGTCCGTGGTTTCAGGAAGGTTGTTGCCCAACTGAGCCAGGGGTCACTAGTGCATAAATACCCACAACTGCAGCTGCAATAGGGTCGAGTTTAGGTAGCTGGGTTTATGTTTAGATAGTGGGGAAAATCCCCATTGGGTTGAGGAGTGTTCCTCTTGGTGCACACGGGTTAGCGTGATGCATCTCAGTGTCCTGCTTCATTAACATTAGTGAGTTGTAATTCAAACATTTCTTTACATCATAATTTTGTACAAAGCTTTATATTGTTTATAGGTGCATTTACAATTTTATAGATTTTCCCATCTTTGCTGAGAACAAGTTTGATTGAAAACAATTAAAGGCCTGTTTTGTATCAACAATGAAAATGTAATTAAATGGACTGAAGTAAATCAAAGCCCGGGCTATTCATTTTAGTTTCACGGGTATGTCAGTAACTTCACTAATATTTGCAATTAAAGTCTATGATCACCCATGACAACATTCATCTGTGTCCTTCAAATCACAGATGATCTGCATCCTCTGAGGTGTAGAAGTAGCTTTCAATTGTTCCCACCTGACAGTAAGTGAAACTTTTATCCAGCTGTACATCAATACCTGGATTTACATTATTTTTGGGTAACATCTGTCAGTAGGTATTCAAACCCCTGGAGAGAAAAAATATATAACCCTTTCTATCGTGGAGCATAAATGCAAATGTGAGTTGATGTTTTTAAACCTCTGTTTTTCACAGTGTCTGAGTTGAGGGTTGTTCTGCTGGGGAACTCATGGTCTGAGAGGAGTTCAGTGGGGAACTTCATAACGAGAGAGACTGTGTTCAACACTGGAAAAGAAGCAGACCAATGTGAGCAAGTCAGGAGACAAATAAAGGAGAAAGACATAGTTCTTATCAACACTCCAGATCTGCTGCATCCCACCATCTCTGCAGACAAACTGACAGAACATCTGACAGAATGTTTGAGACTCTCTGATCCTGGACCTCATGTGTTCCTGTTGGTTCTCCAGCCTGATGACTTCACTGAGGAATATAAACAGAGATTCTGTAGAGTTCTTAAACGCTTCAGTGATCAGTCATTTGAAAATTCACTAATATTCATATCAACACCCAGAGAGCAGGGCTCAAGTAGTGTTAAGATATATTTACAAAATCAACCCTTAAAAGAGATGATCAGAGAATGTAGATACAGATATTTGGAGGAGGCAAACCTTGAACTTCCAAAGCTGTTGACACGTCTGGCTCAAATCGTGAAGGAACACAATGGAGAGCATGTCAGCTGTGAAGGGTTCATGGATGCCCCTGATGACCTACAAAGAATACAACAAAAGGGAAAAAGTATTTCTGCTGGTAAGAGATCTGTTCTAATCAAAATGTTTAAACTCACAATCATAATTGATCTCATCAGAACCTGAAGCTGTAAGTCAATTATGTCATCTTTTTACAGGTCTTCATAACATGGTGACACCCCCTCCCTCAGGAGAAAGTAAGTAAACTTTCACAAATAGTCAAGTCAAGTCAAGTCACATTTATTTATAAAGCATATTTAAAAACAGCAACAGCTGAACAAAGTGCTGTACAATGCATCAAAGAAACAGTTTACAGGGGATTAAAACATATACAAAAAACACAAAATAAAATACGATAGAATAAATAGGAGAGATAGTGAAAGCAATAACTTGAATCTGAAAGAACGTCTATTCAGGACCAGAAGACTCAAATGTTAACCTATAAAAATGTGTCTTTAGAAAGGACTTAAAAGAGTCAGTAGAGGATGCAGACCTGATGGGAAGACGGAGGCTGTTCCACAGTTTAGGGGCTTTAACTGAAAGAGCACGATCTCCTTTTAGCTTGAGTCATGAGCAGGGGACAGCCAGCAGGCCCATAGCTGATGATCTCAGGGGCCTAGATGAGGTTTACAGCCTGAGGAGGTCAGTGATGTATAGGGGGACCAGGCCATTCAGGGCTTTAAAAACAAACAAAACAATCTTAAAATCGATTCTGAATCGTATTGGGAGCCAGTGGAGGGACGCTAAAAGAGGACTGATGTGCTCCCTCTTCTTGGATCCAGTCAGCAGCCTTGCTGCAGCATATTGGACCAGCTGCAAATGGGACAGGGACGACTGGCTTTACCAGTATTGCAGTAGTCAAGTCGAGAGGAAATTAACGCATGGATAACTGTCTGTAAGTCACTGAATGAGATGATTGGTTTTAACTTTGAAATTGTATGGAGTTGAAAGAAGCTGGATTTGATTACTGCATTTAACTGGCGATCAAATGTAAAGCCAGAGTCGAAAATAAAACCAAGGTTCCTGGCATTGTGCCTGATGTAGCTGGACAAGTGACCTAAGCTGTTGGAAACCTGTTTGATGACACATTAACATTATTACTGAGCAGTATCATATTTGCGCCAATGTTGTTGACCCCATCCCCCAACAACTCATCTCCCTTTAGAGAAAAGTTGATAAATTATAATCACAAATGCTAGAACAGCATGTTTTCGGCTACAGAGAATAATTCTTTTCTTCCTGCTACTGTCTTGATTAAACTAGTTAGAAGCCAACATGAACCCATTCTTTTTTTATATGTATATCTTACAGTCAGAATTCTGCTGCTGAGGACAGACGACAAAACAACAAAACTTGGAGACTTTATCACTGGAAAAGAACAACACAGGTCAACCATTAAAACAAAGCTTTCCTCAGCCAAACAAGTGGTGCAGAGTGGAGAATGGAGAGGAAAGCCTCTAACAGTTGTGAAAACTCCAGATGTTTTCAGTGTTTCTTTGGAGAAGCGGAGAGAAGAGATGAAGAAGGCTGTGAGTCTCTGTCCTCCTGGACCAAATGTTGTGCTGCTGTTAGTGAAACCTTCTGATTTCACTAAGAAGAAAAGAAAAACACTGAAGTTCATCCTGAGTTTGTTTGGTCAAGATGCTTTTAAACACTCAATGGTCATCAGCACACATGAGGAGGATAAAACAGGTGTCTCTTTTAAAAGTCTCATTAAAGACTGTGGAGAACAACACTACAGTATGGCTGACAACAACCGTGATGTATTAATGCAAAAGATTGAGAAAACTGTTCATGACAACAAAGGAACCTTTCTCACTGTCATCGAGGATTCAGTCACCCCAAAGTCTGGTCTTATGAAAACAGCTTTGAGCCTGGTTCTGTGTGGAAGGAGAGGAGCAGGGAAGACTTCAGCAGCTGAGGCCATTTTAGGTCAGACAGATCTTCATTCAGTCTCCAGCTCATCAGAGTGTGTTAAATATCAGGGAGAGGTGAGCGGACGTCGGGTTTCCCTGGTGGAGCTTCCTGCCCTGTATGGAAAACCTCAGGAGGAGGTGATGAGGGAATCACTCAGGTGTGTCTCTCTCTGTGATCCTGAGGGCGTGTGAATCAGGCAATCTGAATCAGATTGTGTAATTAGTAATTTCAGGTTTCATGATCTTTGTATTTTAAAAAAAATTGTCTTTTATTGTAAAATATGTTTTTTCGTTTCCTATAGTTGATTATACACATTCAAGTTATTTCATTTATTCAAAAAATTAACATCAAGGATTTTAAGGAAATATTTTGGTATTTTTTTCAAGTTTACTTATTTTTGTAGAAATGTTCTGAGGTAAAACTTGTTTTGTTTTTCTTTTTTCTATGTCTGTGATAATTAAAAATATCTGAACAAAATAATATATTTTCAGTTGTTGCTTTTATCATGGGGAAGTAATATTCTTACTATGTGATCTTACATTTAATAGAAGATATATGAATATCATCTAATCTACAGAGTGATTATCCCACAAATCAGCTGCTGCCTTTCATGATTTAGTTTTAAAGCTGACTTCTAAATTGTACTTTTTATGTCCGGTTAAAATGAATCAGTCAATAGTAGCCACGTTGTAAACAAGTCTCTGAGAAACATAAAGCTCTAGCTTTAGAGACACGACATTTACAAACATGTTTTACGTTTCTGAGTGAAGGCTTTTTGCACACAAAGTCTGTTTTCTTTTACATCCAAAATTGCCACTGGTTTGAAAAAAAGGATCTCATGTTGTGTAAATCATGTTTGCACACTGACCCAGAAACTTTTCCATCATTATTTTTTTCAGAACAGGTTTGATTTTCTGTGTGTTTCTGCCTCCATCTCTTTTTGTCTCAGTGTTCAGGATCAATTGCATTTTAATGTGTGGTTACAGTAGAAGGCAGCAGTCTGTCTAACTCGACTTCTGACCTGAAATACACCTGGAAGTGATCAGGATAACTCTGCAGCTCTTATTAATGAGGAAACTCTCCTTGATATTGTCTTGTTTTCAGCAAGGGATGGACCACATGTTTTTATTTTTTCCAACTGAAATGACCACAATATCATCTTCACTACCTGATGAGAACAGTGCGTTCATCCAATCAGCAACGATTCATGTCACCTGAAGGTACCTGGCTTTCCTGTTAGAGGTTAATGTCCTTCTTTGTTTTGTGATTTGTTGATGGTTTTTGTGATACAAAAAAAAATCCTCCGATTTAAAAAAAAAAATGCATGGCCATGACGTCGCTGAGTACAGTCTCAGTGTCGTCACCTTTACTTGAGGACATTCACAGAGTTAATGGTAACCGTAAGCCTACAGGAAAACTCAAAATCAACAGCACAATACAGTTTTTCACAATTGCTACAGAAAGACACACTTCTTGAAACCTTCCTCCCTTTAATCAAAACTGTGAACAGAAAACCCAGTTTTGAAATACATTCACAAAACCTCTGATTCTTCTGACAGACTCAAACAATCACATGAAAACAGTTTTTTCTGTGCCACAATCACACACTGTTTTCACATCATACACACAGCAGTCAAAATAAAAACACCACAGAGCAGACGTCACACATTACATCCAAAAACAAACCTGGTGGTTAGGGATCGCTCCAGAATTATTATTTTTTAATTATTTAGGAAGCAAGTAAGAAACATTAATAAAAATAAATGATACAATTACTGAAATTGCAGTTCAGTTTTCCAAGAGAAATATTGATAAAGAAAACCTTTTGCACACCTGGACAGGTGCATAGGAGAGATGTCGACAAACAAAATAAAAAATACTTTATTGCTTCACAACGTTTAGTACTCCGAACTTCAACAGGTTGATTAATCAAAACTATGGATGGAAGCTCACTGAATATTCAGTAATACATCACAACTTTTACAATTCTTTCACTAAGTTAGTGACTTATATTTATTTATATGTTAATTTCATGTCCATGCACATTTGTTGTTGTTCTTGTACTTTTGTATATTGTTTTTAATCCTTATATTTGGTATTTTTGTATTAGATTTTTAAAATCATTTTATACTGAGCTTGCACCGTGGTTCGGAGAGAAACCTTTTTTTTTGATCTTTCTGTGTGTCCAGCACGTATGGAAAAATTGACAATAAAGATGACTTTGACTTTTTGCGCTGTAATGGAGACAAATTACAGAAAAAAGAAACAATGGACCATCTTACCTCCATTTAGTAGAGGTGTGGTCTCTGAAGCGCTTACAGCAGACTTGTGAGAGGTTGATTCATCATCAGAATCAACCTGTTGAAGATCTGCAAGTGCAGACGACATTGTGCAGGAGTCTTTTTGTCTTTCTTGTATTGTTTTCAAAACTCAGTCACAGTTTACATATTGCATAGCCTATGTGTGATTTTTCATTCAGCCTCAGCTGAATTTGAGAACACTGAACTCCACACAGCCACACCACCTCAGCCTCCACCAGCACATAGCACCGTCACACTCACTGTACAGGAGCACAAAGTGAGACGGGTGCTAAGAGCAGTAAATCCCAGGAAGGCAGCTGGCCCAGACGGAGTACCAGGGAAGGTGCTCAAAGCCTGTGCAGACCAGCTCTCACAAGTCTTCACCTGCATCTTCAACCTCTCCCTGTCACAAGCCACCATTCCATCCTGCCTGAAATCAGCCACAATCATACCCGTGCCCAAGAAATCAACCACGGACAGCCTCAACGACTACCGTCCAGCTGCTCTAACACCGGTCATCATGAAGTGCTTTGAGAGGCTGGTTTTACACCACATCAAAGCCAGCCTTCCTCAGACCTTCGACCCACACCAGTTTGCTTATAGAGCGAACAGATCCACAGAGGACGCCATAGCCATAGCTCTCCACACTGCGCTGAGCCTCTCTCACAAGTCTGCTGTAAGCGCTTCAGAGACCACACCTCTACTAAATGGAGGTAAGATGGTCCATTGTTTCTTTTTTTCAGTAGTGACCAGATGTAAACAGAACTATGTGCAGTAAATGAGAAATAAATATATATATACAGAGCTATGTGCAAGTTGGCAAATACTAAATGGTAAGTTAATAAGGTGCATGGTGAATAATGGAACAACAGAACTAATATAAACAATATAACTGTAAAGGTAAAGATGAGATAAACAAAGTGAGCGTAGTGCAATGATGGATAAGAAACAACAGGAATAAATTAACCAGAACTGTATGAATACTGAAATAGAAAGGATAGAATAAAGTGATGTAGTGCATGAGACCAGATAAAGCAGAGGCAGTTAAGGTACACGGCAAATGGAAGGAAGTAAAAACAGGAAAGTTCACAGCTGAGAGTCTGCATTGGGTGAGAGGTGTTGGTGTCTGTTGGGGGAGGGGAGGGGGGGGTTAGGAGTTGAGGAGCTGGACAGCCCTGGGAACAAAGGGGAGCCACTCAAACGCTGGGAAGAGAGCGTGTGAGGGGTCCTGCATCATCCGACCTGCTAGCCTGATTGTCTGTTGCTCATAGATCGATGTCAAAGTCCTTACAGGTAGTCCAGTGATCTTAGAGCAGACTGTGACCGTGCTCTGCAGGCGGTTTCTGTTCTGGAGGGTTGTGGAGTGGAACCAGCAGGTTATAGAAAATGTAATAATGCTCTCAATGAAGGAGTAGTATAAGGTCAGAAGAATGTTCTTACTGACTCCAAAGGAATTGAGCTTCCTTAGGAGGTATTTTCACTGCTGACATTTCCTGAGAATCTCCTCGGTGTTGGAGGTGAATTTCAGCAGGCTGTCGAAGACGGTACCCAGGTACTTATACTCCTCTACTAGTTCGACAGGATTCCCATGGGTTGTGGTGATTGCAGCACGCAGCCAGTTCCCTCTACTTGTTGGAGAAGGTCACCACCATGTCTTTGGTCTTGCTCACGTTCAGTTCGAGGCAGGAGCTGTCACACCACTCCACAAACTCCTGAAGAACTGGTCCATGGTGCTGAGAGGGGCCTGACAGCAGAGACAGAAGAACTGTGTTGTCTGCGTACTTCACCAGGTGACAGTTTGGCTGTGTGGTTCTGCAGTCATCGGTGTAGAGGATGAAGAGCAGAGGTGAGAGCACGCAGCCCTGAGGGGAGCCAGTTGAGGTGTGTTGGAGGTTGGAGAAGGTGTTGTCGACCAGATCTCTCTGTGATCTGTTGGTCAGAAAGTCCAATATCTACAGGATAAGCTGGTTGTTCAGATGGAAGCAGGTTGAAAGTTTGTCAGCCAGGATGTGAGGCTGCAGGGTGATGAATGCAGAGGAGAAGTCTGCAAACAGGAGTCTGGCTGAGGTGTTGGGGTGCTCCAGGTGTTTGTGAACAGTGTCTATTCTGAATGTTTTTGCATCATCGACACCTCTGCCTGCACGATAAGCAAATTGTAGCGGGTCCATCTGGGAGTCGGTTTCTCTGATGATGTGTTGCTTTACGATCCTCTCCATGGCCTTCATCACCAGAGACGTGAGGGCCACAGGCCTGAGGTCATTCAGTGATTTGGTGGGGCTTTTCTTGGGGATGGGGATAACTGTGGAGTGTTTCCACAGCTGGGGGACTGTGCTGCTGTCCATAGAGCTCTGGAACAGGGTCTGAAACACGCCCCCTAGCTGCTCGGCACAGTGCTTCAGGATGCGGCCACTGATGTTGTCTGGACCAGGTGAGCTGCTCTCCCTTGTCCTCCTGAGGGCTCTCACCACATCCTCTCTGCTGAAAGTGAGTGCAGAGTCACTGGGCTTGAGCATGGACACTGTTCCTTCCAGCTGTGTGGTGTTGTCCTTCTGGAATCTGGTGTAGAATGAGTTGAGATCGTTGAGGAGAGAAGTAGAGCTGCTGCCTGAAACCTCGATGGTTTTGATGTTGGTAGCAGCAGTGTTCACAGTAGCCATGTTTTTGAGGCCCTGCCAAGCTGAGTGGAGGTTCCCCTGTGTGAATTTTTCCTCCACTTTGTTCTTGTACTTGAGTTTGGCAGTTTTTATGGCGTGCTTGACTTCTCTGTTTACCTTCTTTTTCTCCATTTCGGAGCCGGTGAAGAAGACCCTTTTCTTCTTGTTGAGGACCTCCTTGAGCTCTTTGGTGATCCAAGGTTTATTGTTGGGAAAGATTGTGACTGTTTTGGAGGGGATGATGTTGTCCACACAGAAGGAGATGTACGATGAAACAGTGTCCACATGCTCATTAATGTTGTTGGAGGGGGCAAAGAGGTTATCCCAGTCAGTGGATTCAAAGCATCCTTGTAGTGTAAGAATGCTTTCGTTGGTCCACTGCTTGATGTTCTTAACAACTTTCTTAACCCTCTTTATTACAGGAGTATATGCTGGAGCAAGCAGGATGGCATGGTGGTCAGCAGAGCCAAGAGGGGGGAGAGCAACAGATCTGTATGCGTTAGGAACTGAACCATAGCATTTATCCAGTGTCTTCCCCAGGCGGGTGCTGCATGTAATGTACTGCTGGTAGCCTTTTAGTGCTTTTTCAGGAGAGCAATGGTTGAAATCGCCCAAGATGAATTTGGGAGAGTCCGGTGATATGAGTTCCAGTTTATTTAATTAAGTTTGTGACGTGTTCAGTGGCTGTGGCTGCGTTAGCTCTGGGGTGGATGTAAACCAGGATGAGAAAAAGCTGTGGAAATTCTCTGGGGAGATAGAAAGGGCGAAGGGAGACAGCCAGAAGCTCAATGTCCGAGGTGCACAGTTTCTCCCTCATGACGATCGTCGAGCACCAGCGTGTGTTTACATAAAGACACACGCCGCCGCCATGTTGTTTCCCAGTGAGCTCACTGTCTCGATCAAGTCTTAAAGAGGCGGAAACCATCAACGTGCAGCGTGTTATCATCGTTGTTCTTATTTAACCACGTCTCAGTAAAAGCAAGAACAGAGGCAGTCCTGTACTCATGCATGTGGTTAATGTTGGCCTGTAACTCGTCCGTTTTATTACGGAGGGAGCGAACGTTAGCCAGGATGATAGATGGAAGCGGCCGTTGTTTACATGTCTCCCGTTTAAGCCTGGCTCTGATTCCTCCCTTTCTCTTTCCCCTCCTGGTTACCTTGTTATTTTTGTGTGGAGTTGTCTTGGCTGACTGAGTTATCCCGGAGAATTTCTTCTGGAAGCATGTCTGTATTGATGGCATGATGAGTTTTAAATCCGAGCTGCAGCAGAATGTCTCGTGTGAGATACTGCTTGACTTAATCATATTTAACACAATCGATATGATCACTGAGTCTTTTACAAAAAGTAAATGTGAATAAATTTGTGATAGATCGACAGTTAACGGGAGACTGGATTCAAATTCTGGGTTGACTGAGTCAACTCTGCAGGGGCTCCACAAGATGGCGCCGCTGACCGGCTAAAAACAGATGGAGGTAGGTTGACAATTTGCTCTTTATAACTACTTTAGTGTTTTTTTAATCCCAAATATCTGGTCCTTTTATTTTAGACGTGTATTATATAAATGTATTCAGGAATTGTAGAATGAATATAATCAGAAAGCCTTCAACTTTACAATAACCTTCAAAGAAGTAAAGTTAAAGATATGTAAAAATTACTATTAAAAATATGTTGTAACGAGGGCTGTCGCTATAACCGCAAAAATGAATTACCGCTGTGTAAACATGCTAAATGCGGTAAACGGAAGCAACCCCCATAACCACTAAACCTGTTCTCTACTGTAAGGGGAAAGCAGTTTCATGAGTGATTCATATAACAGGTAGGGGTCCTACAAGAAGACCATGAAACACATCTACAGAGACTTTAAGGTAAACGACCTGACATCTTAGGCAGCTTTAAGAAAAGACAATTAATGAAGGAAACTCAAATCATGAAGGATCATCAAAGTGTCGATAACGTTGGAGACTAAAGGAAACCTTTATGAACCAGACTACATGGAGGAATAACTTTTGCAGAAAGAGACGGCCGAGGAAGAAAGATGAAAAACGTGTGTGCTGTTTGGTAAGTTGTTTTATTTATTAATTTATTTAGTACTACTTTCCTGGTGGTTGGTATAGAAGCTCTCTTTTTATGTTGTTGTGGTTTTATACCTCCAAACTTGTATAACTTTATTTAATTAACTTCAGTTTAATAATAATAATAATAATAATAATAATAAATTAGATTATATAGCGCTTTTCTAAATACTCAAAGACGCTTAGTTTAACCTTCAGGACTAGAGAAACTAGGCAAATGTATTCTCTACTAAACCTTATCTGATAACAAACATTATCGTGAATTTGATAAGAAACATTTAATGTCCAACAATGATCTTTTGTATGTCCTTTTTTATTATTTGGTACTAAAAGCATTATATATCAGAGTACCATACGCTTTGCTCAATGTTAGCTGACATATTGAGTCTGTAGATAATATCAATGCTTTCTTGTGGTCTCTTTGGGCAATGACACCCTTTATTCTTAATGTATTCTTAAAGTGTTTACTTCTCTTCTGAGTCTTTGTAACTTCATGGCTGTGGATGAAGATATTTAGTCTCTGTGATGTGAATTCTTCCCATGTGGCATAAATGGTGGCCCATGGTGTCCAGAGTTATCACTATAACTAAATGTCTTGCTGGAGTTATACGTGTGCTTTCAGCCACTATATAAGATCCCATAAGTGTTGTACTTTTCTTCAAGTTAAGGGAACTGAAGAGTTGATCTTGATTCCCCCTCACAAACAGATTCAGTTCATCAGTGTGTTAGACTAAGATAAAGTGCTCAGATCTTGCACTTTAATAAAACCAGTTATACCTCAGTTTCAAAAGTAGTCATTTACATGTTTGGAATACATAATTTATATAAACAAGTCATTTTGTGTGTGAACTTCTTCCTGTCGACAGCAACAGCCGGCTGCTGTAAAAGTGCCTCTTTCCTGTTGGCTGCTACCAGGAAGGGGTGGGACTTGTTTTCCATAGCCAATCGGTAGTCGACATAACTGACACAGCCAATAAGAACAGAGTCCGAGTTTAGTTACTCTGACTGACACATTTTTAACCAATTACATTATACAAATAATCACGAGCTCATGTTCCACCCTCAACTCCACTCTCGTTTCACTTTCAATTATTTTTTGTGTCACAGCAAGAAATTCATCGGGTGAGTTACCAGAAAACTAGATACTCAAAAATGAACAAGTAGCCTGATGTTACCTGTATAGTTTAAAGGTTATCAGATAACGTTTTACTAAGATTATATACATTTTATTGTCAATTCTTAGTAGGAGATCCATGAAAACTTTTCTGCTGTTTCTGCTGTTTCTGCTCTATTCCTCCTACAAGTCAGCAAGCTCATATTGAAAGTGAATTTATTATATTACAAACAACATTTTGAAAAAAGATTTGTGTGGTATTTTGGTTTGAGTTTTTAATACATTTTTCAAAAAAATTCTCTGAGCTGAGGTGATTTATTGAGACGTTTGTAACAATCATTCAGGCAGCTTTCATGGCGGCAGTTCGATGTTGTAAAAATCAGTAGGTGAGATTTGCTGAACTACCACTTACAGTTTGCTGGTGTATTCGCTATGGGGCTTCAGTAAAAATACACCTGAGATGGATTAATCTTCAGATTCACACACTGTGCTGCATTTATTATTCAGACAGGAAAATATTTGTGTGGTTTTCCGTAATCATAAAAATAAAGGACATAATGAAAAATCCATTATATGCGAGTTATTAAACACAACACTGCAACCTTACTCCAATGTACAGAGATAACCAACATAACTGATATGAACATGAGAGACTGTATTCTTTACTGATAATTTATAATTTAATGTTTAAAGTTAATTGGGTTGGGTTAATGAGCTAAGGTTCATTTTAGGGTTCATGTTGATTTCTTTGGTTTCAGAGAAAAGTGTACACCCACCCTTTGAGTTATGTTACACCAAGCTGCAGCTAATTTGTTATTGTGGCAGTCTATAAAGCCAGGAAAAGTTTGCTATTGCTGAAAGAGAGGTGAGGCCTTTGACACATGCCTTAGTAGGGCTGGGAAATATATTGAGTTTTTAAGGTATATCGATATATTTTCAAACAAGATATAGGGTAAGAGAATATCGTAAATATTGATATAGTTTATGTTACATTAAAATAATGTGATAGAGGTGCCAGGTCATCTTTTTCTCATCTCACCTCTCTCTCTCTTTTATTGTATTTAAGGAACATTTTTATTTTATAATATTAATTTTTAAATTCACAAACAGATAGTTTATTTTTCATGTGTTTTCATTGTTAATAAAATACATATTGATATATATCGAGTATCGCCATTCAGCTAAACAATATCAAGATATGAGTTTTGGTCCATATCGTCCAGCCCTATGCCTTAGTTTGATTTAGTTTTGAGGTAATTTACCTTTTTTCCTTTGAACTTTTGTTTTTATTAACTTAAATGAAGTCTGCTGAAATGCCTTCCTACCACCTTCCTAATCACTTGAGCTAAACTACTTTACAAGTATATGAATTCAGTGATATTACAGGAATTGCTATGAATGATGTCTGCACTCATTGATTTATTTACTAATGAGTAATGTGCTACTGTACATGTTACCCTTTTAAATATTTTAAATCCTTTCTCTAGGTTCTCAAACAGAGATGTTCTTTCCATTGGAATTAGTCTCTGATGACATCATGGCGACTGCAGCAGCAGGTGAGTCCAGTCAGACTCTGTTTTATCCTCTGTCTACATGTTTAAAGACTCCAAAAGAGATACTGAGACATTTAAGCAGGTCAGTGAGTCTTGGATTTAAGAAATAGTAACAGCCTTAACACTTTTTATTTTCTTGAGCAGATATATTTTATGCATCACTACATACAATATATCATTCTAAACACAGAGGGGTCTGGTGTATGTCCTTAACTTTATAAAGGATGAATGTGCACCTTTTTTGATCCAGTAGATGTCGTCCTTGAGCATCAGCATGAAACCAAAATCAACTGCTGTTTGGCCAACCACTCTCCCCTTGCGTTAGCACATAGTTATCAAACTGTCAGATTGTCAAAGTCCCTGCTCCTCTCCGCTCACATCACCGCTCCCTCTCGCTCTGCCCGACCCTGAGCAGGTTAGATGACAGAGCGCTGAGAAGGTGCTCTAACTGTGCGAGGTGTTGCTCAGATTTGCAATTTTGCAGTAATTTTATTGTTAATTTCGGGTCTGTTCGCACGGAACAGCCTCGCCTTAACATCCTACACCCGACAGGAACTTTTGGATATCGGAATACACCTCCCTGACGATTTAATCAACGATCTTCGACTCATCCCTGAGATCGCCAAAACACCCGAGGCTACGCACTCTACCCGGCCGGGCGGAAGTGCTCGCAGGCGGCGTCGAGACCGTAAACAAAGGCGGGGGAAGCGCGGAGGTATAAGGGCTAAGCTAAAGCTAACACCGCACCGTCTCCCGTTACCCAGCATTTTCCTCGCTAATGTGCGGTCTTTGGTGAACAAAATGGACGAGTTACGACTTCGCATCATCCACAGCAAGAGAATTATGGACTGTAATGTCATGATATTCACGGAAACATGGCTAAACAACGGAGTACCGGACGATGCTATCAAGCTAGCCGGTCGCCACACACACCGAGCAGACAGAATAGCAGAGGACTCCGGTAAGACCAGAGGAGGAGGGCTGTGCATTTATATTAACAAAGCTTGGTGTACAGACTCTGTCATTATTGGGAGACACTGCTCAGCTAACATTGAGTTTCTCATGGTTAAATGTAGACCTTTCTATCAGCCAAGGGAGCTCAGCTCCACTATTGTAACTGCAGCCTACATCCCCCCTGATGCCGATGCTAAAGCTGCCATGAAGGAACTTTACACCGCTATCAGTAAACAACAGACTGCTCACCCGGAGGCTGCATTTATAGTTGCAGGTGATTTTAATCACTCAAACTTAAAGACAGTGCTCCCTAAATTTCACCAGCATGTTTCCTGCAATACAAGAGGAAACAAAACTCTGGACCATGTTTACACAAACATCGCAGGAGCCTACACCACGACCCCCCTCCCCCACCTGGGACAGTCAGACCATCTTTCTTTGTTCCTCATCCCCAAGTACTCCCCACTCATCCAACGTGTGAAGCCATCAGTGACAACGATTAAAGTGTGGCCAGCAGGGACAGACTCTGTACTTCAGGACAAGTTCCATCACACAGACTGGAGTATGTTTGCTTCTCAGGCTACCTTGGGCTCTCACACAGACATTGACACCTACACTTCTTCTGTGCTGGATTATATCAACACCACCATCGACAGTGTTACAACATGGAAGCAGATCACCACGTACCCAAATCAGAAGCCATGGATGAACAAGGAGGTGCGTCTCCTGCTGAAGGCCCGCAACACCGCCTACAGATCAGATGATGCAATGGCCTACAGCGTATCCAGGGCAAACCTGAGGAGGGGCATCATCAAGGCCAAGCACTGCTACAAGCTGAAGGTAGAGGAACACTTCTCCAACTCCGACCCCAGACGCATGTGGCAGGGCATCCAGGCCATCAGTGACTATAAACCCAGAAACTCCACCCCGATAACCACAGATGTCTCCTTCCTGAACGAGCTAAATCACTTTTATGCTCGTTTCGATAGAGACAACAGAGAGACACAGACCACGACCAGACTTCCTGCAGACAACCAGCCCCTCTCACTCACCTCTACAGACGTCCACGCTGCACTGAGCCGGATCAACGCTCGAAAGGCTGCTGGTCCAGACGGCACCCCCGGGCGTGTGCTTAGAGCATGTGCGGAGCAGCTCACTGGGGTTTTCACGGACATCTTCAACCTGTCCCTCGCCCAAGCAGCTGTGCCAGCATGCTTCAAAGCCACCTCCATTGTCCCAGTGCCGAAACACTCCAGCCCGACAGGCCTGAACGACTACCGCCCTGTGGCACTCACACCCATCATAATGAAGTGCTTTGAGCGACTGGTCCTAGCACACCTGAAAAACTGCCTCCCACCCACACTGGACCCATTCCAGTTTGCCTACCGCAGCAATAGGAGTACAGAGGATGCAGTCTCCACTGCGCTGCACTCTGTGCTCACTCATCTGGACAATAACAACACATACGCACGAATGCTGTTTGTTGATTTTAGCTCAGCATTCAACTCTGTCATCCCCTCCAAGTTGAACACTAAACTCGGAGACCTGGGCTTCAACACCTCCCTCCGTCACTGGATAATGGACTTTCTGACCAACAGACCCCAGTATGTTAGGTCAGGACACACCTGCTCCACCACCATCACACTCAACACAGGCGTACCACAGGGCTGTGTGCTGAGTCCATTCCTCTACTCCCTCTTCACCCACGACTGCAGACCTGTACATGGATCCAACACCATCATCAAGTTTGCAGACGATACAGCGGTGATTGGCCTCATCAGCAACAACGATGACACGGCCTACAGGGAGGAGGTACAGCATCTGGCCGCCTGGTGTGCTGACAACAACCTGCTCCTCAACACCAGCAAGACGAAGGAGATCATCGTGGACTTCAGGAGAGAAAGAGGAAGCACGCACAACCCCATTCACATCAACGGGATGGCTGTTGAACGTGTCTCCAGCTTCAAGTTCCTGGGAACCCACATCACAGAGGACCTCTCCTGGTCCACTAACACCTCCAGTCTGGTTAAGAAGGCTCATCAACGCCTCTTTTTCCTGAGGACACTGAAGAGACACCACCTGTCTTCAGCTGTACTGATGAACTTCTACCGCTGTGTGATCGAGAGCATCCTGACCAGCAGTGTCTCAGTCTGGTACGGAAACTGCTCTGTCGCAGACCGTAAGGCGCTACAGCGGGTGGTAAAAACCGCCCAGCGCATCACAAGGTGTCCACTTCCGGCCATTGAGGATGTCCAAAGAACACGCTGTCTGCGGCGAGCTCACGGCATTCTTAAAGACTCCTCCCACCCTGCCCACAGACTGTTTACCCTCCTGCCCTCCGGCAGGCGCTTCAGAAGCCTCCGGACCAGAACCAACAGACTGAGAAACAGCTTTTTCCCCAGAGCTGTTTCTCTACTGAACTCTACCCCCCGAACTCTGAACTCTGTCTCTCTCTCTCTCTCCCTCTCTCTCTCCGCACCCTGCTGACCCCCCTTTCCCCTCCATATCACCTCACTCCCCGAACTCTGTATTCTGTCTCTCTCTCTCCCTGTATTCGAACTCTGTATTCTGTCTCTCTCTCTCTCTCTCCCTCTCTCTCTCCGCACCCTGCTGACCCCCCTTTCCCCTCCATATCACCTCACACCCATCATCCCCCCACCTCTCCTCCTGGTCACACACACACATCTCTCATCCATCTGTATTATTGTATTATAGTACGTTCATATTCTGTAAATTATCTGTAAACTGTATAACATGCTCACTGCATCTTAATCTGTAAATTATTAGTATAGCATGCTCACTGCATCTTATTCTGTATATTATTAGTATAGCATGCTCACTGCATCTTAATCTGTACATTATTAGTATAGCATGCTCACTGCATCTTAATCTGTACATTATTAGTATAGCATGCTCACTGCATCTTAATCTGTATATTATTAGTATAGATGCTCACTGCATCTTAATCTGTATATTATAATCCTAAGAACACACTTATTTTGTAGCATTACTTATTTATAGCATTTATTTATTTTTATTGCATCCCATTAAGCCAGCCATCCAGATATACCTCATAATTCACTTTTTTTTTGGCTACATCTGTAAATTTTGCAATTACTGTACATAGCACAGAATCACTGTACATAGCACAGAATTACTGTACATAGCACAGACTCTTGCACTCAATTACTGTACATAGCACAGACTCTTGCACTTTCTGCTTATTTGCACTTCTGGTGAGATGCCAAACCTCATTTCGTTACTCTATACCTGTATATGTGTAATGACAATAAAGTTGAATCTCATCTCATCTCATCTCATGTAATGTGGTGAAATATAGAAATGTATGCTCATTTAGATATAATAGTAATGTGAATGGGCTTAGACAGGCTACATAAACTTAATTGAAAGGCTGAAATATATTTTTCGGCTCCAGATGGATATGTATTTTTTTCTTCACATCGCGATGACGATGCTGTAACAATATATCGTGCAGCCCTATAGTGAATTAAATGCAGAGAAATATAATGGTGATTGAGTCTGTAGTAAAGGCTTTCTTCTCAGAAAAACATATGACATTTCAAAATTCCCTCTTTAAATATCACAGTGCAGCATATAAGTGCAATTAGCCTTCTTTCATATTTTAGGACAAAATAAGTTTCTATGTCTACCTGCATTCCAAAACTAAAAGAGATTAATGTCAATAAATAATGAAAGCAATGTTTGCATATATGTAAGACAGACATAGTTAGTATTTGTAAGTTTCTCTTTCTCTTAAGTAACTCTCTTCACGATGGTTTGACATCCTAATATATATAATAGGCCTATTTTTCATGTTTCATTCTGTTGACATATTTCACAACAGGAAGTTTTCCTGCACTCCTTCATAAAGTGATCATTTCACTCTCAGACTGTACGGCATTATTGTCTGAAATCTCTGAATAAAGTTTAACTTTTATTTGTCATCATAGTTTTAGCTTACCTTGTGCATTTTAATTAGATATTTTTAATCCTCCATCATTCAATATTTTGCTCTATTTCTGTTATTGGGCTATTTTCTTACCTTGTGCCGTTGGACCACCTAACTGTGTTCAAAATACATGAACTCCAGTATGTGTTCAAACTCATCTCTGTGTGTTCTCAAAGTGAATTATTAAAGAGGGAAAACACACAAACAAAAACTGATACAAAGTTATTTTGGGTAAGAAGCATAAAACAGGGTTTTTCCTGCATAAACAATTCTTTGGCGCCCCCCAAAGAGGTTTTACCCAGCGCCAAAGGAAAATCCAGAGCGCCAAAAGAAAAAAAAGACGATGCAAATTGCAAATCAAATCCTCCCTGAATGTTAAAAGTATCAATACATCAAACGACTGTTGAACAAGCAGAACATAAACTTAAATACGACGTCTCTGACTTCTAGCAGTCATCTCCCCTCTCATCCGTTTACGCATGTGGCTCGCGCTGGATAGCCAGCTGATTGACTGTTCGTTTCTTTTGATTGGTTCCGTCCGCTCCGCTGACACCCACAAGCGCTAAATTCAGGTTGATTTTCCATTTGGAGTTAATTTCAAAGAGCAATGCTCTTCATGGCGGTAAATATTTATCCCAACAGTCATGTTAAAACTATACTAAACCGCGTATGACGTATAGCTGCGGCTACTTGTCCCTGCTCCTCTGCTGTCTGCAGACGGGTCATCGGGGGGGGCACGCCGAGACGAGACACACCAACATACATGGCTGCAAACGCGCACACACACACCGGAACACCAACCACCGCACACACCTGTTGACTTGTAGTGAAACGGAACCCGGTTGATCCGCTATCCGTATGGACCGAGTCGGGAACGCACGTTCAACTTTTCTCTGTTCAATTCCAACGTGTCTGCTTTTATCAACAATCAATATCTTAACGACTGTAACGTCAGCCAGCTGTAGTCTGTGAACTTCTCCACACAGACTGTCAACCAGCGCTGCGTTAGAGCCAGCAAATATATTTTTATTATTTCTCAATTTCCTGATCTGATCAAATGATCCAAATTATCTGTGACTTAAATCTGTGATTATTTGACATAATACCTTAGTAATTCAAATAAATGTACTTTTGGCAGGATGTGACCTCGCCTCTCCCAATCTCATTACACCCCTCTCCCTCAAAATCCCTCTCCTCCCATGTTTCATTGTTGCAATTAAAGAAAATCTTTACCAGATTGAATTGGGGTTTCAGTAACTTAAGCATAATGATAATATTATTTATAAAATGGTCAGAAATAACAGGAAATGCACAGATTTCTGTCAAATAAGGTAATACTGAGCCAGGACAAACCCTGTAAAAGTATAAAATCCTCCCACTTCTCGTCTCCACTTCTTTTTAAAGCCAACTGTCACCCTACAGAGGCTCTGCCTTAAAAAGGAGAGGCATTTTTAGCTTTAATAATAAAAACAAGCGATTATTACGTCAGGCCAAATCTTGACCTTAAACAAAGAAATCTAAAAACATGTTCAAAACTTTTTTACCTATAATAATAATAATAATAATAATAATAATAATGCATTTTATTTAAGGGTGCCTTTCATGTCACTCATGGTCACCTTACAGACACAGCAGTAGAGTTAAAAACACGAACACTATCAACTACTTAAAAACAAAAACACAAAAACAGCAGCTGTGAGCTGTGATCTGAAGGTGGGGAGATAGTTAATGTCATGGATGGTTTGTGAGAGAGAGAGTTCCAGAGACGGGGGGCCGTACGGCTAAATGCTCGAGATCCCATTGATGATAGGCGGAAAGGAGGTGTGGTGAGGAGCATGGAGGAGGCAGAACGGGGGGACCAAGAGGGTGTGTAGGCAGGGTCCGAAATTAACTTTTTGACTCACCGGCCAAGGTGGCAGGTAGATGAAAAATTTCATATCAATCGATATATAAATAATAATTCATTTAAAAGCTGATTTTTGTTCCTGAGTGAAAGATGAAGAAACCAGATGGTTAATTATGGTTTAATTATTCTTTATTGTCAGAACATGAAGAATTATAATTAAACAGGAACATTTCACCATCATAAGCTCAGAGCACGGAGGTAAACAAATCAAGCAAAAAACGCAGTGACTAACAATAAATAATACACACACATGTAGGCACACACACACAGACTTACCTTTAAATAGAAAGACATTTTAGCTGTGGACTTCCAGCTGAATGTGAATGTTTGATAGTTGTGTGGGTTTATTTACAATGTTACAATTCACTTAGCAGACGCTTAGCGCTCAGTCTGTAGGGACTTGGGTTGGGAACCGGAGGGTCGCCGGTTCAAGTCCCGTTGTGGACCAAATATGGAAGTTGGTCTGGTAGCTGGAGAGGTGTCAGATCACTTCCTGAGCACTGCCGAGGTGCCCTTGAGCAAGGCACCAAACCCTCTCCCCACCACCAGCTCAGGAGCGCCTGCTGTGGGCAGCTCCGTCACTCTGACATCTCTCCATTAGTGCATGTCCATAGGATCCTGTTTGTGCATGTGTGTGTATATTTCAGCCTGTGTGTGTGTTGCATGAACTACAGAGTGTAAAAACTGAAATTTCCCCTTGTGGGGATCAATAAAAGTAAATCTTAAATCTTATTACCGCTGTTTTGGATGATAAAGATAGTCATCTACCGTTGTCTCCAAGCGTTTCTACAACAAACTAGGCCTACATCATGTCCGGTCCTGACAGTGGAGATGACTCACGGCCAACTTCCACCAGATGCGTGTCCGGTCCGTCTCCGTTTTTTTACGTGTTTATAAGGTTTCTATAGAGTTTTATACCACATACATCATATTATCTCACACTGTCACCAGTTAGTTTGTTTAATTACCGCTATTAAAGTTATAACTTGCACGCTTTATAAAATGTGTTAGTTCATGTCACCTCCCAGGCTCCGTAGACTTCTACTTTATTTATGTGTAAAATGTCATGAAAGACTGTGCACACCTATGACAAAATGTACTTGTTTCAATCATAGATGATCTGCATCCTCTGAGGCGCTGTAACAGTATGGAATGGTTGCCACCTCACAGTGAGTAAAACTTCTATCCATTTGTATAAGAATATCTGTTTTGGTCACATCTGTAAAAACAGTAGGTAATCAAATCCCAAAATAAACCAAGAAAACTGGATTTAAAAAAAATAGCCAGTTAGTCTGTTAAAATGTTTCTTTTTACAGTGTCTGAGTTGAGGGTTGTTCTGCTGGGGAACTCATGGTCTGAGAGGAGTTCAGTGGGGAACGACATAATGAGAGAGACTGTGTTCAACACTGGAAAAGAAGCAAACCAATGTGAGCAAGTCAGGAGACAAATAAAGGAGAAAGACATAGTTCTTATCAACACTCCAGATCTGCTTCATCCCACCAGATCTGCAGACAAACTGACAGAACATCTGACAGAATGTGTGAGACTCTCTGATCCTGGACCTCATGTGTTCCTGTTGGTTCTACAGCCTGATGACTTCACTGAGGAACACAAACAGAGATTCTGTAGAGTTCTTAAACGCTTCAGTGATCAATCATTTGATCATTCACTAATACTGATATCAACACCCAGAGAGCAGGGCTCAAGTGGTGTTAAGATATATTTACAAAATCAACCCTTAAAAGAGATGATCAGAGAATGTAGACACAGAAATTTGGAAGAGGCAAACCTTGAACTTCCAGAGCTGTTGACACGTTTGGGTCAAATTGTGAAAGAACACAATGGAGAGCATGTCATCTGTGATGTGTTCATGGATGCCCCTGATGATATACAAAGAATACAACAAAAGGAAACATGCGATGCTGTTAGATCTGCTGGTAAGAGATCTGTTCTAATCAAAATGTTTAAACTCAAAATCATTACTGATCTCATGAGAATATGAAGCTGATAGTCAATGATGTCATCTTTTTACAGGTCTTAGCGATAACAGGGTGACACCCCCTCCCTCAGGGGAAAGTAAGTAAACTTTCATAAATAGACACATTTTATTATTACTGACCAGTACCATATTGGCGCCACTGTGGTTGACCCTTATCCCCCAAAAACTCATCTCCCTTTAGAGAAAACTTGGGAAATTATAATCACTTTTTTTTTTTTGTTATTATTATTATAAATATATTGTATCCAAAAATGTGAAACCGGAATCCAATAGAGACTTGACTACATTATCTGAGAGCAGTACAAAGTTCAGCTCCCGCACTAAAAAACAACTTGGGCCCATGCCCATAATGCAAAAGGTGGTGAGCCATTTTGTATTGATTCAATCAATCAATCTTTATTTGTATAGTGCCAATTCATAACAAATCTTGTCTTTAGACACAAAAATAGTAGATAGTAGATCTAGACCATACTCTTTTATATTATTTACAAAGACCCAACATTAATCTACCATGAGCACAGTAAAGTTACAGTGGCAGGGAAAAACTGCCTTTTAACAGGAAGGAATCTGGAGCATCACCAGACTCACCAAAAGAGTGAGTTGTATAATTAAAATAATGCCTATTTAAGCCATGAACAAGGTTCAAGGTTCAAGGTTGTCTTTATTATCCCTGCTAGAGGGCAATTTGTTTTGCAGTCAGCAGTAAAACACACACATACATACAGCCCGAAATGAGCAAACAACATAGAAAGGACAGTAAATAATAGATAAGAAACAGAGGCAACACAGTTGGTGGTTTAAAAAGATGATGGCAGCAGGAACAAATGAGTTTCAGGGTGCATATTCAAAATCAGTCCTCTTGAAGGCTTTATCCAATCCAACCCAATTTGGTCTTGGTACCGTAGATACCTTGGAGAATAAAATGTATTAAAAGCTTAAGTTTTGTTAAAGGGCGTGGCCATGGCTGGGGGGTTAAAATGTATGTAAAATTACAGAAAATCACTGTAAGTTTATATATGCAAGGTCCAGCACTGTAAAGCGCAGAAGTTAAATAAGTAATAAAGTGTATTTGTATGTATTTGTGTAAACTGCTTAGCAAAAGTTACGCTGTAATAAAGTAAAAGTTATGGACACATTAAATGAGGAAGCATACATGTAAATTACTGTATACTTCCTGATTTAATGTGACGGTTTAACAGTTTGTAAACAGGTTGAGGAATATAAATATATATAATGATTATGTAGGTATGAACAGACACACACAGACAGATATTGATTTAATGGTTCATAGTTTTTTTTCCTGCTACTGTCTTGATTAAGCTAATTAGAAGCTAACATGAAGATTATGAGTTTTTCTTTCATTAAACCATTGAAAGCTAAATATGGAAAACAGAATGTAAGCTTTAGTTTAACCATGTGGCATGACTTAATGTCTCTCTACACGTTACATTTTATTTTTCTATTACAGTCAGAATTCTGCTGCTGGGGACAGACGACAAAACAACAAAACTTGGAGACTTTATCACCGGAAAAGAACAACACAGCTCAGGCTTCATATCAATGCCTTTTGCAAACAAACAAGTGGTGCAGAGTGGAGAATGGAGAGGAAAGCCTCTTACAGTTGTGAAAACTCCAGATGTTTTCAGAGTTTCTGTGGAGAAGCTGAGAGAAGAGATGAAGAAGGCTGTGAGTCTCTGTCCTCCTGGACCAAATGTTGTGCTGCTGTTAGTGAAACCTTCTGATTTCACTGAAGAGAACAGACAAACACTGAAGTTGATCCTGAGTTTGTTTGGTCAAGATGCTTTTAAACACTCAGTGGTCATCAGCACACATAAGGAGGATAAAACAGATGTCTCTTTTAGAAGTCTCATTAAAGACTGTGGAGAACAACACTACAGTATGGCTGACAACAACCGTGATGTATTAATGCAAAAGACTGAGAAAACTGTTCATGAAAACAAAGGAACCTTTCTCACTGTCATTGAGGATTCAGTCGCCCCAAAGTCTGGTCTTATGAAAACAGCTTTGAGCCTGGTTCTGTGTGGAAGGAGAGGAGCAGAGAAGACTTCAGCAGCTGAGGCCATTTTAGGTCAGACAGATCTTCATTCAGCCTCCAGCTCATCAGAGTGTGTTAAACATCAGGGTGAGGTGTGTGGACATTGGGTTTCCCTGGTGGAGCTTCCTGCCCTGTATGGAAAACCTCAGGAGGAGGTGATGAAGGAATCATTCAGGTGTGTCTCTCTCTGTGATCCTGAGGGCGTCCATGCCTTCATCCTGGTTCTACCTGTGGGTCCACTCACTGATGAAGACAAAGGAGAGTTGGAGACCATCAAGAACACATTTGGGAGTCGATTCAATGACATCACTGTGTTGCTGTTCACTGTTGAATCAGATCCCTCAGATCCAGCTGTTGTTAACTTTCTAAATGAAACTAAGTCCATCCAGGAGCTTCTTCAGAGCTGTGGAGGAAGATCTTTGGTTCTAAACATCAAGGACAAGCAGCAGATCCCAGAGCTGCTGGACATCGTGGAAAAGATGCACAAAGATAAATCCAAATCATTCATCTTCACAACACAAACATTTGCACATGCCCAAATAGAAAAGATCACAACTCTACAGGCTGAGCTGAAGAACCTGAAAACAAAAGACCCAGTCATCTGTAAGTATTATTTATTTTAATTTATAAATACAACATTTTTAAAATAAACATCCCATTGTTAATCATACCAAAAGTCCATAAACTGTACTCTATAAATTTGTCAGCATTAAAGGTAACTCTAGGTCTTCTTTTTTGACAGGTGATGATGATAAGCTGAGTCAAGAGAGTCTCAGGATTGTGCTGATAGGGAAGACTGGCAATGGGAAGAGTTCTTCAGGAAACACCATTCTAGGAGGGAAGACATTTGAAGCCGAATCATCCCAAATTTCAGTCACAAAATGTTGTCAGAAAGCACAAAGTGATGTGAATGGTCGTCCTGTCACTGTGGTCGACACTCCTGGTCTGTTTGACACAACTTTGTCTCATGAAGAGGTTCAAGAAGAGATGATTAAATGCATCAGTCTTCTGGCTCCAGGACCACATGTCTTCCTGTTGGTGTTACAAATCGGCAGATTTACATCAGAGGAGAAGGAGACATTAAAACTCATAAAGGAAGTCTTTGGGAGGAATGCTGAAAAGTTCACCATCGTTCTTCTAACTGGAGGAGATTCATTAAAGCGTGATAACATGTCCATTGAAAAATACATTGATAAGAAATGTGATGATTCCTTTAAGAAACTCCTTGCTGACTGTGGAGGAAGATACCACGTGTTTGATAACTACGAGGAAGAAAAAAGAACACAAATCAGTGAGCTGATAACAAAGATTGAAACAATTGTGACACTAAATGGAGGCAGCTGCTACACCAATGAGATGCTGCAAGAAGCTGAAGCCGCTATAATGAAAGAAATGAAGAGACTCATGCAGGAGAAAGAAGAAGAGATGAAGAGAGAGATGGATGAGCTTCAAAGGAAACACGAGGAAGAAATGAAAGAAAAGGAAAGAAGAATGGAAGAACAGAGAATAGAAATTGAAAAGGAGCGAAAACTGAGAGAGAAACAACTCCAAGAAAAGCAGGAGAGGATCAACAAGGAGTGTGAGGAGAGAAAGAAAGAACAGCAAAAGAGAGAAGAAGAAAACAGGAAAAGAGAGCAAGAGGAAGAAATTAAGAAACAGTCATGGGAACAGAAACTCTCAGCTTTGGAGAAACAGATAAAATCAGAATCAGAATCAAAGGAAACCATTGACAAAAAGCTGGAGGAGACTAGAGAAGAGATGAGAAAGCAACAAGAGACTTGGGAGAAAGAAAGAAGAGAATGGTGGACAAAACGGGCACAAGAAGATGAACAGAGACAACAGGAGGAACGAGCAAAACTTAAAAAGCTCCAAGATGAATATGAAAAAGAAAGAGAGATTAATGAAAAGAAAAGAAAGGAAGAGGACAAAGACAGAAGAGAACAGGAGGAGAAGGAGAGAAGAGAATTGGAAGAAAACTACAAGAGACAAATGAAGGAAATGAAGAATAAGTATGACGTGGAGACCAGAAAACAAGCTGAAGAACTCAATGATTTCAGACAGAAATACATGAAGGACTTCAATGCACTGATAGAGAAACACATGGAGGAAATGTGTGAGTTGAAGCAAAGACAAGAAAGACAAATGCACAAGGCAGAAGAGAGACGTGACAAAGATTACAATCTTTTACAAAACCTCTCAGAAAGCAAAGAAAAACATCTGAAAGAAGAAAGAGAGGAATTGAAGAAAAAGCACGAACAAGAAATAAATGAAATGAAACAAAAATGCGAAAGCAAATGTATTATCCTCTGATGGTTCCATCAACTCTGGCTTATGACATTAGCTGATTGAATACCGTCCGTTTTAGTTTTGTGTCTAGCTGGACCAGTGTCCAAGAACGCCACAAAGACACTTCCAACAGTAACTTAGTTCTTGCTAAAGTTTATGGATGTGATGTCATGTAAAACAAACACATGATACCTGTGCCCTAATGAAAAGGACAAGTGCTCATCCAAACACTGGGACCATGACGTCCTTGGAGGAAAATGTTTAAATGCAGACGTTGCTGACGCTGTGTTCTGGCCAGGAGAAATCCGCCACCCAAGCTGATCTGACTCAGTCGGTGACTTCATCTAACATTTAACATAACTAAAATGGTGTCATCTTTTGCTGTTTTATATACTGTAGAAAATTGTAAGAGAGATGCTGCCACAAGAGGGCGCCCTGTGTATACAGTAAAACAGGCCTGTTCCTGCTAAGAAGTGATTCCTGTTTGACTTCTCAATTCAGTTTAGATGTAAATCAAACACAATCTGAATCAGATTGTGTAATTAGTAATTTCAGGTTTTATGATCTTTGTATTTTTAAAAAAATTGTCTTTTATTGTAAAATATGTTTTTTCGTTTCCTATAGTTGATTATACACATTCAAGTTATTTCATTTATTCAAAAAATTAACATCAAGGATTTTAAGGAAATATTTTGGTAATTTTTTCAAGTTTACTTATTTTTGTAGAAATGTTCTGAGGTAAAACTTGTTTTGTTTTTCTTTTTTCTATGTCTGTGATAATAAAAAAAATCTGAACAAAACAATATATTTTCAGTTGTTGCCTTTATCATGGGGAAGTAATATTCTTACTATGTGATCTTACATTTAATAGAAGATATATGAATATCATCTTATCTACAGAGTGATTATCCCACAAATCAGCTGCTGCCTTTCATGATTTAGTTTTAAAGCTGACTTCTAAATTGTACTTTTTATGTCCGGTTAAAATGAATCAGTCAATAGTAGCCACGTTGTAAACAAGTCTCTGAGAAACATAAAGCTCTAGCTTTAGAGACACGACATTTACAAACATGTTTTACGTTTCTGAGTGAAGGCTTTTTGCACACAAAGTCTGTTTTCTTTTATATCCAAAATTGCCACTGGTTTGAAAAAAAGGATCTCATGTTGTGTAAATCATGTTTGCACACTGACCCAGAAAGTTTTTCATCATTTTCTTTTTCAGAACAGGTTTGATTTTCTGTGTGTTTCTGCCTCCATCTCTTTTTGTCTCAGTGTTCAGGATCAATTACATTTTAATGTGTGGTTACAGTAGAAGGCAGCAGTCAGTCAAACTTGACTTCTGACCTGAAATACACCTGGAAGTGATCAGGATAACTCTGCAGCTCTTATTAATGAGGAAACTCTCCTTGATATTGTCTTGTTTTCAGCAAGGGATGGACCACATGTTTTTATTTTTTCCAACTGAAATGACCACAATATCATCTTCACTACCTGATGACTTCATTTTGTCTCATACTGCAATATTTTGCGATAAATAATGTGACACTTTTATTTTATGAGATTACGGATTCGAAAAATGCATCCGACCAAATGGACTCAGTGTGCAAAGACCTTTTGTTACTTCCTCTTTCTGTGCAGCCTTTTTTGGTCATTACAATGAACATTAACGTGTAGAGACCTGCCTTCAATCAGTCTGTCAACATGTCTCCAAAGCAAGAACATGCTTCACATGTCTTTGGTGCAGGACACAAACGTTATATGATAGTAGAGACAAAGTTTGAATCACTGGTACTATGTTTTGAAATCAATACTTGAAAGCAGCATTTCCTTCCAGTTAAAAAGATGAACAGTGCGTTCATCCAATCAGCTTGTGATTCATATTCACCTGAAGGTACCTGGCTTCTCTGTTAGAGGTTAATGTCCTTCTCTGTTTTGTGATTTGTTGATGGTTTTTGTGATATGAAAAAAAAAATGCATGGACATGACGTCGCTGAGTACAGTCTCAGTGTCGTCACCTTTACTTTAGGACATTCACAGAGTTAATGGTAACCGTAAGCCTACAGGAAAACTCAAAATCAACAGCATAATACAGTTTTTCACAATTGCTACAGAAAGACACACTTCTTGAAACCTTCCTCCCTTTAATCAAAACTGTGAACAGAAAACCCAGTTTTGAAATACATTCACAAAACCTCTGATTCTTCTGACAGACTCAAACAATCACATGAAAACAGTTTTTCATGTGAAAGAATAGAATACTAGAATAAATAGAATAGAATAAAGAATACTTTATTGCTTCACAACGTTTAGTACTCCGAACTTCAACAGGTTGATTAATCAAAACTATTGATGGAAGCTCACTGAATATTCAGTAATACATCACAACTTTTACAATTCTTTCACTAAGTTAGTGACTTATATTTATTTATATGTTAATTTCATGTCCATGTACATTTGTTGTTGTTCTTGTACTTTTGTATATCTGTTTTTAATCCTTATATTTGGTATTTTTGTATTAGATTTTTAAAATCATTTTATACTGAGCTTGCACCGTGGTTCGGAGAGAAACCTTTTTTTTGATCTTTCTGTGTGTCCAGCAAGTATGGAAAAATTGACAATAAAGATGACTTTGACTTTTTGCGCTGTAATGGAGACAAATTACAGAAAAAAGAAACAATGGACCATCTTACCTCCATTTAGTAGAGGTGTGGTCTCTGAAGCGCTTACAGCAGACTTCTGAGAGAGGTTGATTAATCATCAGAATCAACCTGTTGAAGATCTGCAAGTGCAGACGACATTGTGCAGGAGTCTTTTTGTCTTTCTTGTATTGTTTTCAAAACTCTGTCACAGTTTACATATTGCATAGCCTATGTGTGATTTTTCATTCAGCCTCAGCATCGTGCCTTTCTGCTTGATCAGGCCGGAGGTCTTCATCCACATCACAGGCAATATTGTCTCTTCCTCATCTAACTCTCAGATTGTATTAATTTAAGGTGTGCACTCTGAAATGGCTTATGTTGGCTTAATTACATCATTAGCAACACGTGTTCAGATTTTAGTCCTTGTGTGTAAACTGTGAAAACTGTGCTGTATTTGTGTTTAACTTCTGCCACCTGTTACCATTATGCTTCACAGGTGTACCATCATGTAGTAAGCGAGAAGTGTTTAGAGTTTTGCAAAAAAGAGTTAATGAGAGTCACAATTTGTGTCTTAGGCCTACTAGGTAAAGTTGTTTAAGGTTTTTCTGATTTCAATAAATGAGTGACCATTTGGTTCAGAGAATGGGATTTAGTGTTTAAGCAACTGTGAAAAACTAAATGTAAAATGATCCACTTATATCTTGACAACACAGAATTTACAGCAATGGTGCAGTCATTTAAATCTGAATATAACACTCTTAACCACAAATCAAATGATATAGAATAGAATAGAATGTCTTTATTGTCATTATACAATTGTACAACAAAATTATTTGGCTTCAACTTAAAGTGCACACACATACAAGCATCCACAGCCAAAAACAACAAAAGAAGAAATAACAAAAAAGGAACTCTCATTCATGTAAGATGGGCAATGTATGGTAGGAGTTATTTACAGGTGGTAGCATAACAGAATATAAATAGATATTGCAGAAATATAAAATAAATATTGCACAGTATGAAATGTAAGACATAGCAGAAATATTAAATAAATATTGCACAGTATGTGTGGTGAGGGTGGGACGGTCAACGCATGTCCAGGTTCAGTGTGGTTATGGCTCTGGGGAAGAAGCTGTCCTTGAGTCTGTTTGTCCGTGCTCTGACAGACCTGTAACGTCTGCCAGAGGGCAACATGTCGAACAGATGAAAGCCGGGGTATGAGCTGTCCTTTACAATGTTTTTTGCTCTGTATAAATGTCCTTAAGTGAGGGGAGTGTGCAGCCGATGATCTTTTGTGCTGTGTTTATTACTCTCTGAAGCCCCTTTCTGTCTGCTTCAGTGCAGCTGGCGTACCACACTGTGATGCAGTACAGCAGCAGGCTCTCGATGGAAGAGCGGTAGAAGTTCACCAGCAGCTTCTCATTCAGGTTGTTCTTCCTGAGCACCCTCAGGAAGTGCAGGCGCTGCTGTGCCTTCTTGGTGATCTCAGAGATGTTGGGAGTCCAGGAGAGGTCAGCAGAGATGAGGGTGCCCAGGAACTTGAAGGTCTGGACCCTCTCTACACAGACACCGTTGATGTGGAGGGGAGCTGGGTCTGCGCGGTGCTTCCTGAAGTCGAAGATGATTTCCTTTGTTTTCGTGGTGTTCAGTGCCAGGTTGTTCACTGAACACCACGTTGTCAACTTCAGGATCTCATCCCTGTATGCAGACTCGCCTCCCCCTGAGATTAGTCCAACCACAGTGGTATCGTCTGCGAACTTGACGATGGTGTTACCGGGGTGGGTTGGGCTACAGTCGTATGTGTAGAGGGAGTACAGTAGTGGGCTCAGCGCACACCCCTGTGGAGATCCGGTGCTGAGTGTGCGGGTGGAGGAGACGTGGGGGCCAAGTTTAACAGTCTGGGGACGGTTTGTGAGGAAGTCTTTTAACCATGAACAGGTGTGTGAGTGGAGGCCTAAGTCCGACAGTTTTTTTCACCAGAATGTCCGGGATGATTGTGTTGAAGGCTGAGCTGTAGTCAATGAAAAGTAGCCTTACATAGCTCCCCTGGTGTTCCAGGTGGCTCAGCGCAGTGTGGAGAGCTATGGCTATGGCGTCCTCTGTGGATCTGTTTGCTCTATAAGCAAACTGGTGTGGGTCGAAGGTCTGAGGAAGGCTGGCTTTGATGTGGTGTAAAACCAGCCTCTCAAAGCACTTCATGATGACCGGTGTTAGAGCAACTGGACGGTAGTCGTTGATGATTTTTTGGGCACGGGTATGATTGTGGCTGATTTCAGGCAGGATGGAATGGTGGCTTGTGACAGGGAGAGGTTGAAGATGCAGGTGAAGACTTGTGAGAGCTGGTCTGCACAGGCTTTGAGCACCTTCCCTGGTACTCCGTCTGGGCCAGCTGCCTTCCTGGGGTTTACTGCTCTTAGCACCCGTCTCACTTTGTGCTCCTGTACAGTGAGTGTGACGGTGCTATGTGCTGGTGGAGGCTGAGGTGGTGTGGCTGTGTGGAGCTCAGTTTTCTCAAACCTTGCGAAGAAGCAGTTCAGCTCCTCTGCCAGCGAGGCGCCTGAGTTCCCAGATGGGATGTTGCAGCCCCTGAAGTTTGTGATTTGTTGTATGTCTTGCCACACCTGTTGTGGGTTGTTGTCAGAGAGGTGGTCCTCTATCCTCCTCCTGTAGGCCGACTTAGCATCCTTGATTCCTCTCTTCAGGTCGGCTCTAGAAGCACTGTTCAGCGCTCTATCACCTGACCTGAAGGCAGAGTCGCGGTTTCTAAGCAGCATTCGGACCTGGCTGGTCATCCAGGGTTTCTGGTTGGGAAAAACCCGGATGCTTTTTTCAACAGTGACATTTTCAATGCAGTACTTGATGTAGGTCAGTACTGTCTCTGTGTGTTCTGCCAGGTCCTGATGTTCAAATACATCCCACTGGGTGTTAGCAAAGCAGTCCTGTAGCTGAGAAAGTGCATCCTCAGGCCAAGTTGTATCAGTCTTTGTAAGGGGTGTAGTTCTCCTCCTGAGAGGGGTGTATGCCGGGGTAAGGAGCAGAGAGAGGTGGTCTGACTGGCCTAGGTGAGGGAGAGGTATGGCTCTGTAAGCGTGCTTGATGTTAGAGTAAACATGATCAAGTGTGTTTGCACCCCTGGTTGGACACTTAACGTGCTGAAAGAATTTCGGGAGAACCGTCTTAAGGTTTGCCTGATTAAAATCCCCAGCTATAATGTGAACTCCATCGGGGTGAGCACGCAGCTGTGTGTTTACTGTATTTAGCAGGGTGGAGAGAGCTGTGCTAACATTAGCATCCGGAGGTATATATACAGCTGTAACTATCACTACTGTTAGCTCTCTGGGTAAGAAAAATGGTCTGCATTTAACTGACATGAATTCAATGTCCGGGGAACAGTATTTATCTATGATTATGCTATTGTTGGACCAGTCGTTCTGTATGTAAATGCAAAGACCCCCTCCTCTGCTCTTACTGGAGTCTTTGTTTCTGTCCCAGCGGTGGAGAGTGCGGCCTGCTAGCTGTACTGCAGCGTCGGGGATCCGCGGGTGAAGCCAGGTCTCAGTTATAATCATAACACAGCAGTTATGAACATAGCGTTAACATTTGATTCATATTGTGTATTTAAAAAACGACAGACTTCAGTAAGTGATTGACCTGTTGCTTCACCAAATTCTGAAGTTGTATGATCACATAAAGTGCCTGCGCTGCCACAAGAGGGCGCACTGTCTATTTAAACTTTCTTTTTTCTCCAGATATTTTTTTTCATTTCTGTTTAAGGAGCTACAGTTGAATATTTCTTCTCACCTGAGTGTTTATGTAATTCATACTTTCATACTCATACTTACTTTTTCCCATTCCTCTTATCACTTATTCTTCAGTTTTGGTTGTATGTTAAACCTGGCTTCGTAACTTTCTGACAAGGTCTACATATTTACTATATTTGACCACAGTGGAAGCAACATCACCTCGTCGTCACAGACAAACCACATGCAGGTAAATCATGCTATTGCTCTGGGAGACTTGGATTGCCCAAGATGGGAAGACCATCTCTGGTTCTCTTACAGGGTTAGACTCTGGGCTACTAATGGGTAAGTACATCCATGTTTTTCTTCTCCTACTTAGGTAGACTGTCAGGTAAGTCTATTGTCATCTCTCACACAATGCAGTTACAGTGCATCGTAACACCCACTCCTACTGTACTAACAGTCATGCATTAAAAAAGACAACCCTTCAGAAGTTAACCAAATCCAAACATCACTTATTTGGACATTTAAAATGAGCGTCTCTAATGGTTAAACAATTCTTTACTTTCTTGCAATTATTTAAGTCATTTATTATTTTCTATTTAACAGTTAAAATAGTGTTTTTAAGATACACTTTTGATTTATTATATCCATAGCTTCATTTGCACCTTGTTACTCAATGTTCACCCAAAAAGTCTCTTAGTTTAGAGCAACAACTACAGGATTTTTTTTTTATGGTTTCCTTAAAGTGCCTATTGGCCTCTGTACGTTATATATCTGCAATATACAGTACAAGTATACAGTATGACAACTCAAAACAGACCTCTTAAATATCACAAAAAGAGTAAATCTTCAGGGTAGCATTTGTAGATAGTTCCCTTGCTTGCCTCTGTCACAGTCAGTATCTCTGACTTTATTCACCAGTCACATTTACACTTCTAAAGGTTGCTTGCTGTTCTTGATCTCTCCACCAGATGCTCACAGTTTCCATCCAATCTCTATGTTTTAAACCTCATCCTTTTTCTAGTGAGACCTGTTGTTTACTGCTCTGTTATTTAAAATCATTCATCATACTTACTTGATTTATTATATTTTTTAGAAAGAAAAAGGTTAATAATTTACAAATTCTATAAGTTCCAATAAACTACCAAAAGGCTTTTATTAATAACCAAACAAGTGTTTAATGAGTTACTTCAAAATATTATACATAGTGACTGTTTTCAGTGTTTCCTCAGCTATCACTGAAATGAAAAACATATTTAGAGATGAATATTTATCATTCAAAATAACTTTCTTTTAATGATTTCAACCAACCTCCTTGTAGTGCTGTGTTTAGAGAACTATACTTTTCCGCCAGCAGGGGGAACTAGAGAGTTCATCTTGATTCTCTTGATCCCTCACAAACAAAGATGGTTTACCTGTGATTTAAAATATGAGGAAGTGCTAACATTTGATACAACCTGTTATTACTCATTGTGAGAAAAAGCCTCAGGCAAATCCAGGTTGTCCTTGAACTCGACAAACACGCTGTAACATGTTAATCTTTATTAAACTATGTTTTAGTCAGATGTGCCGTGGCTGCTTCACTTGAACTTTTACTGCTGATTTTTTCACAACAAGAAATTCACCAGGTGAGTAAACTCGACCAAACTAGATTTCGAAATATTATCAAATCATAAAAGCAATGTTAGATCGCTTGTACTGTTGACAGAGATGACATTAAACAGCATGATGTTCCAAAATATAAAGGCAAACAGGCAGTAAAACAAACAGACAATAAAAGAATACTGATAGAATAAAATATTAAAATGAAAAAGAATGTCTGAAGTACAGAAGTAAAACAAGGGACAGACTCTGCAAGTCTGATCTCTGGCAGGCTGTTCCACTGTCTGGGGGGCTGTGACAGCAAAAGCCATGTCCGCTTTAGTTTTCAGCCTGGACCCTGGAACAGCCAGTGGAGAACTACCAGAGGATCTCAGACTGCGTCCTGGTTCATAAGGGGTTAAAAGCTCTAAAATATATGTAGGAGCCAGCCCATGTTGTGGTTTGAAAGTAATTAAAATAATCTTAAAATCAGTGAAGGGATGTTAAGATTGGAGTGATATGGGCACATTTGTTTTTTCTTGTTAAAGCCGGGCTGCTGCGTTTTGGATTGTTTGAATGTGTTTGATTTATTTTTTTACTGAGTCAGGTGTATAATGAATTACAGTCTTCAAGGCTGGAGGAAATAAAAGCGTGGATGAGTTTCTCCAGATCTTTTTGCGACATGAGTGATTTGACTTCCAAGACATCCAACAAACATGTGAATAATGTAAAGTATTGTGTGTGATCAGGTCTGAAACGAGGCGCCCTGTTAGGGTTTCAGTAATTATTTATGCTGTAAAGGTTATCAAAAATGAGGTGAGATAGTTTCTGTCAGTGCTGAAAATATAATTTGTTTCCTCTTGTGGGGTGTTATCAAGTTAAAAGCATCTGACCTAAACTAACACTTTAACCAGTAGTTTAAAAAGTAGTCATTTACATGTCCGGATTACAACATTTTATATCAACAAGTTAAACATTTTGTGAACTTCTTCCTAACAACAGCAACAGTCCTCTGCTCTAAAAGTGCCTCCTTCCTGTTGGCTGCTACCAAGAAGGGGAGGGACTTGTTTTCCATAGCCAATTGGTAGTCGCCATCAGCTGACACAGCCAATAGGAACAGAGATCAAGTGTAATTACTCTGACTTACAGATTTTTAACCAATAAAAATAAACATATAATCACAGAGCTCATGTTCCACCCGACCCCCAACTCCACTCTCGTTTCACTTTGAATTCTTTTTGTGTCGCAGCAAGAAATTAATTTGGTGAATGAACTTGACGAAAACTAGATAAACAAGTATGAACAAGTAATAATAGAATAGCTGTATAGTTTAAAGGTTATCAGATAACATATTACTAAGATTACATTAATTTTATTGTCAAATCTCATCAACACCTACTCTAATGACCAAACTTTAATAAAAAATTCAGATAGTTGGCCATTTAGGTCAACATTAACTGAAATCACAAAACGTCCTCCTGTAAGTCTGCTGTTAAGATCCTATCACAGTAACTGATCTAAAAACAGTGATCCATGAATACTTTTCCTGAAGTAACCTGCACCCCATGTGTTCAGCCCATTGATATGGTTTTTATTCTTCTTGAGGTGATGACCTATCAGTCAGATTTAAACTTAGCCTAAGGATTTACCAACAAATAAAAAAGATTAACTTATGATCAGTAGGACTGATTAAACAACTAAGTAAGGTGATAGTTTCTGCCAGTGATGAGAATGTAATTAGTTCCTCTTGTGGGGTGTTATCCAGTTCAAAGCATCTGACCTAAACTAGTCGAACAGCATGCTGTTCACTCACACAACACAGTGACGGATAAAGACTTTGAATCTGACAAACCTATCTTTAATCTAATGACTTCAGATTATTTTCGGATAGAATTGAAATGTTGAAGTCAGAAAGTATTGGATTGAACTACAGCCAAAAGGTCTTAGACTTAGAAACTTTATTTATCCCTGAGGGCAATTCGGTTCCAGAGTCCACCCAGACCATGCATACATTTACAAACAAACAACAGATGGAGTATGTCAGAGACAACAAACAAATCAGTACTTGACAAAGATGAGCGCTGACACCCTCGTGTGGTTACTTTGGGCAATGACACCCTTTATTCTTTTACCAATTAAAATTGGTAATTTGTAAATCAAAAGTGACTATTTTCAGTATTTTGTGAGTTTGAATACCAACAATAGATTTGGAAATTGATATTTATTAAACGGAATAAGTGTCTATTTCTCTTCTCAAAGTCATCTTTATTGTCAATTTTTCATACGTACTGGACATACAGAAAAATCTAAAAAACTTTTTGCTCCTAAACACGATGCAAGCTAAGTATACAAAGATTAAAAAAAAAATACAAAATAACAAATATGAGGATAAAAAAGATATTAGAAAAATTACAAGAGAATATGCAAAAAGATGTGCATTCAAAGAACAACTGCAGCAACAACAAATGTGCATGGACATGAAATCAGCTTATCAATAAATATAAGGCACTAGAATATTGGAACAAATGTATTTTAAAGTCTTTTTGTCATTTTAAAGTGACCGATGACTCTGTGTTGCTAAAGAGTAGTTATAAAGTGTTTATTATTATTCTAAACATTATTGTTAGTCTGTTGGAGTTGGCTCGGAGGCTCCAGTACTGTCTCCCAGATGGCAGGAGGCTGAATAGTCTGTGTAATGGATGGCTGGGGTCACACACAATCCCATAAGTGTTGTACTTTTCTTCAAGTTGAGGGAACTGAAGAGTTGATCTTGATTCCCCCTCAAACACAGATTCAGTTTATCGGTGTATTAGACTATGAGAAAGTGCTCAGATCTTGCACTTTGATAAAACAGTTATTTTAGTTAGTTTAAAAAGTAGTCATTTACATGTTCGAAATCCATAATTTTATATAAACAAGGTCATTTTCTTGTGAACTTCTTCCTAACAACAGCAACATTTGTCTGCTCTCAAAGTGCTTCTGTACTGTTGGCTGCTACCAAGAGGGCGTAGTGCCGACAATGCCATCGTTTTTTAAATATTGTTTGTAATATTATCGATGTTCACCTTCAACATGAACTTGCTGATATGTTGTAGGAATCAAGGCCAGCCCGTGGCATAGGCAGTATAGGCAATTGCTAGGGGCGTCGCCGTCCATAGGCCCTGCCTCCCCAAATGAGTGAGGGAGAAAAGTTGAAATAAGAAGAAATAGAAGAAAACGTGTCACTTTAAGGTATAATATGTAGAATTTTATAACAATGTTTACATTCAAATTTCTAAATTGATTAAAAATTGACTAAAACCATGTTATACATTTTTTGTTGAGTACTTACATTACCTCAAATATTTCCAACAGTTATCAAAGCCAGAGAAATCCTCATTTTATTAGTTGTACCGGGCTGCCATGACAAAACACGACATGTTTATCATTGTCATTGAAACACCGGATGTTTCATCAAAGCCCGCTGCATAAAGAAACGTGAGCTGCTCCTGAAAGCTGCCGTACTGTTGCTGCATGAGCTGCTGTGATAAAAACGTCATGTAGATTACACTCGGATACATTAGCTTATCTGTAAACATATTCTCCTCCTCAGGTCGGTTTCGCCCGGTCGTCTTGACTACGGTTCATTCTGAGCTTCATCGGGGATGGGGGTGGGGAGGGGTAGCGGAGAGATCTCCCATGATTCCCCGCCAGCCTTGAAGTCATCTTTTTGTTATTGTTTGATTGAGAGCCTCCTCGCGGCGGAGTTTACATACTGTATGTTTAAGGGGACGAGCTCCATCAGTTATTGAAGGTGATACACTAAACTATAGTCCTGCACAAATGTAAACATACACCCAATTAAGGTCTTTTGTTCTCAGTAACCAGACTAGGCTACATGCTACTCTGAAAACCTTTCTAAACAAAAGTAAACAAAAACTGTGTTTCAAGTTTCTCAATCAAAGCTGTTCTTTTCCAGTCGAATTCGTCCCTGGTTTTTCCAGAAGAGTGACATCATGGCGACTGCAGCGGCAGGTGAGTTGAATTTATTAGTCCATACAACTTTGTACCCATTGTCAGCAACAAAAAAAGTTTTGTACTCAGCTGTTCAAACAGTTCAATGAGTCTTGGATTAAAGCCTAGAACATCTGAAGTCAATAAACAGTTTTTTATCAGAAAGCAGACTAATTATGTGCAGCACTATGTTTAATTCATCATTCTAAATACTGAGGTGTCTGATGTACCGTTAATCTTAAATTAAAAGCCCAACATCTATCCAAGAAAGACAGAATAAACTTGTATGTGTAGCAGGTTAGTAGATTAGGTGGAGATATGGGTGTATGCCTACACTAAATGTGAACGATGCTTCTCAGAGTGTCCTGCATCATTAACATTAGTGAGTTGTAATTCAAACATTTCTTGACATCATCATTTTGTACAAAGCTTTATATTCTATATGGGTGCATTTACAAATTTATAGACTCTCCCATCTTTGCTGAGAACAAGTTTGATTGAAAATATTTAAAGGCCTTTTTTTAATGACAACGGACTCTAATAAAGGCACGGCAATTTCATGGACGAAGTAAATCAAAGCCTGGGCTATTCATTTTAGTCTCACAGTGCGGTTATATTCATGTCAGTAACTTCACTAATATTTGCAATTAAAGTCTATGATCACCCATGACAACATTCATCTGTGTCCTTCAAATCACAGATGATCTGCATCCTCTGAGGCGCAATAAGAGCTTTCAATGGTTGCCACCTGACAGTAAGTGAAACTTTTATCCAGCTGTACATCAATACCTGGATTTACATTATTTTTGGGTAACATCTGTAAGTAGGTATTCAAACTCCTGAAATAAAAAATATATAACTCTTCCTTAATGTATGTGTGAGTTGATCTTTTTAAACCTTTGTTTTTCACAGTGTCTGAGTTGAGGGTTGTTCTTCTGGGGAACAGCTGGTCTGAGAGGAGTTCAGTGGGGAACCTCGTACTGGGAAAGACGATGTTCAACACTGAGGAAGAACCAAACAGCTGTTTGAAAGTCAGAGGACATATAAAGGAGAAAGACATAGTTCTTATCAACACTCCAGATCTGCTGCATCCCACCATCTCTGCAGACAAACTGACAGAACATGTGACAGACTGTGTGAGACTCTCTGATCCTGGACCTCATGTGTTCCTGTTGGTTCTCCAGCCTGATGACTTCACAGAGGAACACAAACAGAGATTCTGTAGAGTTCTTAAACGCTTCAGTGATCAGTCATTTGAAAATTCACTAATACTGATATCAACACCCAGAGAGCAGGGCTCAAGTGGTGTAAAAATACATTTGCAAAATCAACCCTTAAAAGACATGATCAGAGAATGTAGATACAGATATTTGGAGCTGGCAAACGTTGAACTTCCAGAGCTGTTGACACGTCTGGCTCAAATCGTGAAGGAACACAATGGAGAGCATGTCATCTGTGAAGGGTTCATGGATGCCAGTGGTGAAAAACAAAGAATACCAAAAAAGAAAACATGCGATGCTGTTACTTCTGCTGGTAAGAGATCTGTTGTAATCAAAATGTTTAAACTCACAATCATAATTGATCTTATAAGAACATGAAGCTGATAGTCAATGATGTCATCTTTTAACAGGTCTTCTTACCAATGATAACAGGGTGACACCCCCTCCCTCAGGGGAAAGTAAGTAAACTTTCATAAATAGACACATTTTATTATTACTGACCAGTACCATATTGGCGCCTATTTAAACTCATCACTCTTTGGAGAAAAGTTGATAAACTATAATAACTAATGTTAGAATAGCAGTTTTTCTGCTTCAGCGAATAATTTTATATATATTGTATCCAAAAATGCAAAACAGCAATCCAATAGAGACTTGGCTATATGATCTGAGGGCAGTACAAAGTTCTTTATACTGTAGATACCTTAGAGAATAAAAGTTATTAAAGTTTTGTCAAAGGGCTGGGGGTCTAATGCTAATTTACAAAATTACCTAAAAAAAATTGAAGTTTGAAGTTAGCAACGTTCAATCTTAACAGTATCCAGCACTGTCGAGCAGAAGTTAAAAACCTAGGTGTATTTGTAGATATAAAAGTTGGTGTCAAGATAGTATGTGTAAACTGCTTAACAACAGTTTTACAATGGGAAAGTATACACGTAATGTATACTTCCTGTTTTAATATGATGGTTTAACAGCTTGAAAACAGGTTAAGTAATATAAATATTTATACATAACTATAAAGGTAAACAGACACACACAGACATAGATTAAATGTTCGTAGTTCATTTTCCTGCTACTGTCTTGATTAAGCTAGTTAGAAGCCAACATGAAGATTATGAGTTTTTCTCTTCCATTAAACAACTGAAAGCTAAATATAGAAAACAGAGTGTAAGCTTTAGTTTAACCATGTGGCATGACTTAATGTCTCTCTACACATTTATTTCATTTTTCTATTACAGTCAGAATTCTGCTGCTGGGGACAGACGACAAAACAACAAAACTTGGAGACTTTATCACCAGAAAAGAACAACACATCTCAAGTGTCTTAAAAAATACTTTTACAGGCAAACAAGTGGTGCAGAGTGGAGAATGGAGAGGAAAGTCTCTAACAGTTGTGAAAACTCCAGATGTTTTCAGTGTTTCTGTGGAGAAGCTGAGAAAAGACATGAAGAGTCTCTGTCCTCCTGGACCAAATGTTGTGCTGCTGTTAGTGAAACCTTCTGATTTCACTGAAGAGAACAGACAAACACTGAAGTTCATCCTGAGTTTGTTTGGTCAAGATGCTTTCAAACACTCAATGGTCATCAGCACACATAAGGAGGATAAAACAGATGTCTCTTTTAGAAGTCTCATTAAAGACTGTGGAGAACGACACTACAGTATGGCTGACAACAACCGTGATGTATTAATGCAAAAGATTGAGAAAACTCTTCATGAAAACAAAGGAACCTTTCTCACCGTCATTGAGGATTCAGTCACCCCAAAGTCTGGTCTTATGAAAACAGCTTTGAGCCTGGTTCTGTGTGGAAGGAGAGGAGCAGGGAAGACTTCAGCAGCTGAGGCCATTTTAGGTCAGACAGATCTTCATTCAGTCTCCAGCTCATCAGAGTGTGTTAAACATCAGGGTGAGGTGTGTGGACGTCGGGTTTCCCTGGTGGAGCTTCCTGCCTTGTATGGAAAACCTCAGGAGGAGGTGATGAAGGAATCATTCAGGTGTATCTCTCTCAGTGATCCTGAGGGTGTCCATGCCTTCATCCTGGTCTTACCTGTGGGTCCACTCACTGATGAAGACAAAGGAGAGTTAGAGACCATGAAGAACACATTTGGGAGTCGATTCAATGACATCACTGTGTTGCTGTTCACTGTTGAGTCAGATCCCTCAGATCCAACTGTTGTTAACTTTCTAAATAAAACCAATTCCATCCAGGAGCTTCTTCGGAGCTGTGGAGGAAGATCTTTGGTTCTAAACATCAAGGACAAGCAGCAGATCCCAGAGCTGCTGGACATTGTGGAAAAGATGCACGAAGATAAATCCAAATCATTCATCTTCACAACACAAACATTTGCACAAGCCCAAATAGAAAAGATCACAACTCTACAGGCTGAGCTGAAGAACCTGAAAACAAAAGACCCAATCATCTGTAAGTACTATTTATTTTGATATGTATAAATTATTCTAACCTTAAATTAATAACCCATTGTTAATCATACCTAAAAGTCTGTATATATACTGTACTATACAATTTTCAGCATTGAATGTAATTCTAGGCCCTCTTTTTTCACAGTTGATGAGAAGCTAAGTCTCAGGATTGTGCTGATAGGGCAGACTGGCAATGGGAAGAGCTCTTCAGGAAACACCATTCTAGGATGTAAAGAGTTTGAAGCCGAACCAAGCCAAAAATCAGTCACAAAATGTTGTGAGAAAGCACAAAGTGATGTGAATGGTCGTCCTGTCACTGTGGTCGACACTCCTGGTCTGTTTGACAATAGCTTGTCTCATGAAGAGGTTCAAGAAGAGATGAGTAAATGCATCAGTCTTCTGGCTCCAGGACCACATGTCTTCCTGTTGGTGTTACGCATTGGCCGATTTACATCAAAGGACAAGGAGACATTACAACACATCAAGGAAGGCTTTGGGATGAATGCTGACAAGTTCACCATCGTTCTTCTAACTGGAGGAGATTCATTAAAGCGTGCTAAGAGGTCCATTGAAGAATATATTGATAAGAAATGTGATGATTCCTTTAAGAAACTGATTGCTGACTGTGGAGGAAGATACCACATGTTTGATAACCTTGATGACAAAAACAAAACTCAAATCAGTGAGCTGATAACCAAGATTGAAGAAATGGTGAGCACTAATGGAGGCAGCTGCTACACTAATGAGGTGCTGCAAGAAAAAGAAATGGAGAGACTCTTGAAGGAGAAGGAAGAAGAGATGAAGAGAGAGATGGAGGAGCTTCAAAAGAAACACGAGGAAGAAATGAAGGAAAAGGAAAGAAGAATAGAAGAACAGAGGATAGAAATTGAAATGGAGCGAGAACTGAGAAAAACAACTCCAAGAAAAGCAGGAGCTTATCAACAAGGAGTGTGAGGAGAGAAAGAAAGAACAGCAAAAGAGAGAAGAAGAAAACAGGAAAAGAGAGCGAGAGGAAGAAATTAAGAAACAGTCATGGGAACAGAAACTCTCAGCTTTGGAGAAAAACGGACACAAGAGGATGAACGGAGACAACAGGACGAACAAAGAAAACTCAAAAAGCGCCAAGATGAATATGAAAAAGAAAGAGAGATTAATGAAAAGAAAAGAAAGGAAGAGGACAAATACAGAAGAGAACAGGAGGAGAAGGAGAGAAGAGAATTGGAAGAAAAGTATGAGAAACACATGAAGGAAATGAAGAATAAGTATGAAGTGGAGGCCAGAAAACAAGCTGAAGAACTCAATGATTTCAGACAGAAATACATGAAGGACTTCAATGCACTGATAGAGAAACACATGGAGGAAATGTGTGAGTTGAAGCAAAGACAAGAAAGACAACTGCACGAGGCAGAAGAGAGACGTGACAAAGAGTACAATCTTTTACAAAACCTCTCAGAAAGCAGAGAAAGAAATCTATTTTTGTTTTTTGTTTTTTTTACATTGTGCATTAGACACAACACGCTGTGATACAGAGCCTTCCATCCTCCCTGGTTTTGCAAAGTATTCTCTCTACCACAGATAACAGAGGACCATGCCCTCTGTCCGTCTCCTGTCTGTAGAGCGAGGATCAGTGCCATTCGTGTGGTTCTGTGTGTGCAATGCTCTCATACAAACAGAACCAAATCGACAAGACAAGACCTAATCATGTTCATAAATGGATTCAGAATCTTTGATATAAAGCATCTGTAGAACTCAATGGGCAAACAATCATTTCCAGGAGACCTCCCATTTTGTAACTGGTCAGTAGCTTCCGAAAATATCTAACTCTATTTTATCTGTTTCTGCTATTGTAGGAAAATCTGAATTCTTAAAAAAGGAGTGTATATTTTCTATAGAACTAGTATTTTCAGACCTGTAAAGCTCTTAATAGAATGATCTGAAAGTAGTATTACTAGAGGATCCATTGTAATGCTTCCATAAGGGCCATTAATACGATGTATTATTCTGTCCTCCTCAGTCTTTTTGATGTGCCATGCTAGGATTTTTCCTGCACTTTTCCCAAGCTCTGCATAAATTTAGTTTTCAGATTTCATTCTGGATTTTCTCAACTTCTGTAAAAACGTCTTTTATTTCTCAGGAGAAGTTCTTGGTCCCCTTATGCATTTCAGTGAGCAACATTGTCATGTCGATATTTACCGGGTCCACCATGCGGGTGCTAATTGATTTGTTTGGTTGTTGTTTTTCAGTTGAGTACTATATGTATCATCTTCTGATGGTTCCATCAACTCTGGATTATGACGTTAACCGATTGAACACAGTTTTTTTTTATGTTTTTGCTGGACCACATAGGGTTGATAAACATCAATTTGCAAAGAAACATGCCCAACAGTGTCCAAGACGGCCACAAAGAGACTTCCAGTAGTAACTTGATTTTTGCTAAGATTCATGGATGTGATGTCATATAAAACAAACACATGATACCTGTGTGGTCAACCAAACACTGGCACCATGACGTCCCTGCACTGAGGAAAATGTCGGAGTGCCACAGTGCTGATGATGTGTTCTGACTGCGAGAAATCAGCCACCAAAACTGATCAGATCAGTTAGTGACATTTAATATAACTATAATGGTGTCATCTTTTGCTGTTTTATATACTGTAGAACATTTTAAGAGAGATTCTGCCACAAGAGGGCGCCCTGTGTATAAAACAATATAAACTGAATTGTCTCTCAATTCAGTTTATATGTAAATCAAACACAAGGTCGCCATTGCTCCAAATATTGTTTTGTTTTATTGTGTTTTACGTTTGCTATAGTTGATTGTACTCATTCAAGTTATTTAATCCATTGAGAAAATGGAGGATCAAGGATCATCAAGGATTCTCAGAGATATTTTGGTATTTTTTTCAAGTTTACTACATTTTATGAACACAAATGTTTCATTCCCTGAGGTAAAACTTGTTTTGTTTTTCTTTGTTCTATGTCTGTGATAATTAAAAAATAATCTCAACAAAAAAGAAGTTTCAGACATCACCTTTATCATGGGGAAGTACGGTAAGACTCTTACATATGATCTGACATTTCAATCAATCAAGCTTTATATATGCTCAGCACCTTTAATACAAATCAAATGCAATTCCAGGACCGTCCTGGTTCATAAAGTAAAAGAGAAGAGCCAGAGGATCTGAGGGGCCGTCATGGTTCATTAACTTCAATCATCTGTGAGATGTAGTCTGCTGCAAGGCCATGTATTACTTTATAACTAATACAATAATTGTAAAATCAACAAGAACAGGCAGCCAGTGTTAAGATTTTAGAATCAGCGTCATGTGCGCTCTCCTTCTGGTCTGCATTTTGAATGATTTGCAGCTGATTTATTGTTTTCTTTGTCGGGCCTTAAAGGAGAGTGTTACTGTAGTCTGACCTGGCCTCACTTTAGGGTTAGTCATATAAAACACCTACATGTCTTGCTTCTTGGCTTGGGTTAAATCCAAGTGCAAAAGCATGATTACCTCTTGTGCATAACGTCGTAATACAACGCATGCATGCCTTTGAACCGATGATACTTACTTCAGTTCTGTATTTACTGAGCTGTTAAAGGTTTTGTGACATTTAATGGACCAATAGATACATGATTGTTATCTAATCTACAGAGTGATTACACAACAGATCAGCAGCTGCTACCTTTCATGATTTAGTTTCTAAAGTTTAATACTGAGTTTTACTCTTTATGTCCAGTTAAATATAACAGTCGATGGTAGCAAAGTTGTAAACAAGACTCTGAGAAACCTAAAGCTGTTATTTAGAGACACGACATTTACAATTATGTTTTACATTTCTGAGTAAGTCACTCCCTCTTTCTGTGCAGCCTTTAGTTTCTGCTCATTACCATGAAAATTGTAGAGATCTGCTTTCAATCAGTCTGTCAGCATGTCTCCCTTCTCTGTGAGAGAGATTCTCCTTTAAATGACCATAAAACTATAAACTGTACTCAGACACAGACAGAGGCAGACATGTTGGATTCTCTCTCTGCTGCAGGTTTCAAGTCTCTGCACGTTGATTTTCATATAAAAAGAAAAAGAAGTGGTTTGATTTTTCGAGGATTCCCATCCTGTCAGGAAGTTTCTCCTGCACTCACACCTTTTTTGGTCATTGTGTTTGGCATGTTAATCAGTCTCTGTGTGAAGGTGTGGCGTGGCAGACTGACACTCCTCCGGCTCCCTGAACAGGCCTGAACCGGCCGGGGAATGTGGGAAATGTCGGCGCTGCCTGGCTTCAGGGCGATGATCACAGGTCAGGGCTCTGAACCAGCATGCCAGAGCAAACTGGTGCTCTGACTTTACTCAAGTCAAATCTTGAACCTCAGTATTCTGCAGTGGGACAACAAATGGAAAACAAGAGCATTAAGGTTCTGTCATTTTTATTGTTGAAATAAAATTACAGAACTGTTGATCAAATATTAAACGTTATACAATGAGGAGTTGGGGGCTGCACGGTGGTGCAGTGCTTGGCTCTGTCCCCTCACAGCGAGGAGGTTCCTGGTTTGAATCCCCGTCTGACAGGAGCCTCTCTGTGTGGAGTTTGCATGTTCTCCCCGTGCATGTGTGGGTTCTCTCCGGGTACTCCGGGCTTCCTCCCACAGTCCAAAGACATGCTCGCTAGGTTAACTGGTGACTCTCTGAATGTGAGTGTGGCTGGTTTCCTGTCTCTATATGTTAGCCTTGTGATTGACTGGTGAACTGTCCAGGGTGTAACTGCGCCTCTCGCCTAATGACAGATGGGATCGGCTCCAGCCCCCCGCGACCCTGATCGGCAAAAGGTATAGATAATGGATGTATGGATGGCAAATGAGGACTATGTCATATAATCCTATTACTTTTTTCATGTATTTCTGATGCATTAACATTTTAGCAGTAGTATTATTTACTGGTCAAATTGTTATATAAAATATAAAATAAAATAAGTTATTTTCCAGTTTCATCTCATATAAATTAGCATGTTTATTTTAAACATAAAGTGACTACAAACGTCAGGTTTATGAAATGATATTAAAAACGCACCCTAGTTTTTAAAGAAAAGTTGTGACATTGTGTAAGATGCAAAAAAAAACAGAATTTGAAAGCAAAAATTCATCATAGCAAATGTTGTCATACAAAGAAGGGGACTCCGTGCTTCAGTGTTTCAGAACAGGGTCAGATAATCACAGAAAACTTCTGGAGTACACGATCAATTCAGCAGATCAATTCTGAGTAAGACACCTGCTGTGTCGAAACGCCGGTGAGTTTGCACCATATTAAAATGAAGAATGTACAACATTTTATACATAAATATATCAGTAATCCAGTCTATCCTGTGTAAATGTCTCTCTGAGTCATGACTGTCTACAATGAGTGAGAAGCTCGAGTCCCGCTGGCTGTGTTGTTGTCAGAGCCGTGTTTACATGGACGGGACGGCCCGCTCCTCCCCTTGTGTATAAAAGCTGTTTTAGTCAAGAACTAGAGAGAAGAAGAACATGACTCACTGATTATTTGGATGTTAGTAAGAGTTTTTAGATCACACTCATTCTGTGTCAGTTTACATGCAATGTGAAGCTACAAGCTATCTAAAGAGCGCTAACATTAGCATGCTAACACAACAATGCAGGACACAGGAAATCGCAGCTCGAGCTAAGGATAATTTTGTCCGCTGCTTGCGTTAAACTACTCCCTGCGAACTCGAGTGAAGGGCGGTTGGAGGTGTGTCTCTGGAGGAGAGCGGAGGCTTCTGTAAGGCGGAGGTGTCACCAAAGAGCAGTTTGCTTTGGTCTCATACTGACTGACATCTACTGGATCAAAAAGACGCACATTCTTTGAAGATTTGTGAATTGACCATGCTGCTCCAGAACTTCTCCTTGTTGAAAGAAATGTTCTTGTTTTTGGAAATATATATGACAATTCTGAATTTCTTCCCAGCAGTGCTTCTTTTTCAGGTCGCTTCTTTCATCGGGACAAAGCTAACATTATACACATGCTACAACAGCATGGCTACGAAGTTTCATTTCATTCAAAGACTTACTTTAAGCCTCGAAAATCATTGATGTTTCTCTATGATATAGAGATACACAAAAAAGTTAAGAGGAAACCTGCAGGACTTGAAGGAATAGCCAATAGAGGGAGTTTGGTAGGGTCCGGTGGTCCAGTCCAGCAGAGAGGTTATAAAAGATGGTGTACGTCCAGTAAAGGATTTATAGATATGGATGTGTTTATCATGTTTCTGTGCCAGAGAGGACCAACATATATATTTGTACAAAATACAATGATGAGTGTTTCAGGGTTCTCCAGTTATGAATCTAAGAGCAGAGAGATAAACTGAGTCTAGGGCTTTAAGAGTGGAAGCAGAGACATGTCTATAGATGATATCGCCATCATCAGGTAATAAACTGGCCTTCCTGCAGTCCTGTCTTGTCACCTGTTGAAAATGCTTGCTGCACTATGAAATGTAAAATAGGACTTAATGAGACCCTGAACAGCCGAAATCATGCATCAAGCAAGAATGGTAAAACAGTCCCCTTTAAAAATGACTGAAACTGGTCTCCTCAAATCTTAAAATTCTTAGAAAGTGGGGGCGGCAGAAGCTCAGTCGGGACTTGGGATGGGAACCACAGGATCGCCAGTTTATGTCCCGGTGAGGACCAAACCTGGAAATCAGTCTGGTAGCTGGAGAGGTGCCAATTCTGACCAGTGCTGAGGTGGCCACAAACCCCCCCCCCCCCCACAAGCCCAGGAGTGCTCACTGTGAGTAGCCCCCTCACTCTGACATCTATGCAGCAGTGCACGTCCACAGGATCCTGTTTGTGCATGCAAATATTTTTCAGCCTATGTGTGTGTACAATGTTCAATAAAAGAGTTTAAAATTAAGTATATCTTCTTCGTAAAGTATTGTCAGGAGAAACCGTGATGCAGCAGAGTGGTAAACATGACCCTGCCCAAACTTCTTTGAAACATGTTGCTGACATTAAATTTAAAATGTGCAATTAATTTATCAAAAACTGAAATGTCTCAGTTTCATCATTTGACATGTTGTCTTTTTGCTATTAATATTGATTAAAGCAACCCCTTTTCAATGTTTTGCAAATCTTCACATTCTGTTTTTATTCACATTTTACAGTGTCCTAATGTTTTGGGTTGTGTAATATTTGTCTCTGAAATGTGTTGAACTAAATGTATTTTCAAAGGGCTTCACATAGGCACAAAAAGTACTAAGAAGGAAATCAAAGGTGAGATAAAAACAGGAGGCAAAAAGAAATGAATAGTCGTTGATCAAAAGAAAAAAGTGAAAAGTTATTGCAGACAAATAAAAAATGTGACAAATCGTCTCTAATGACAGACATGATGATTTACTCAAAACTCAGCCCTGATTTAAATGATTCACTTATTTTAGCACACCTCAGATACTCGGGGCAGTTTGTTCCAGAGGTGGGGGGCATAGAAACCAAAAGCTGCCTCAGCCTGCTTGGTGCTTATTCTGGGGAACAGGTCGTCTGAGGCCTGTCCCAGACGACCTGAGGGGTCTGAGATGCTAAAAGTCAAGATATAAAGAACAAGTATTTAAAATGTCTACTTGAACACAGTACGTTTTAAAATGTGCTTTCAAATACTTTATTTTTAGAGCATGATTGTAACTCTTTTTTTTTTTTATCGCCAGCAAAGTTTCAGGTCCCTGCATCCTTCAGGTGAATGTTGTGTAAGAGCATCCGCTCTGTGCTTTGAGCTGCAGTCACGTCCATATAAGGAGAGAAGCAGCTCAAAACACTCAGGCTTTCAACTTTGTTAGAGCAAATCGATGACGAGCCGTGACTTTTAGATAAAAGTTTGATTATCTACTGTGAAGAATGCCTTCCATCTGAACATTAGAGATCAGTTTTTAGCAGATCAGATTTTCTTTAATAATCTGAAAGAGGCACTTCTTCATTTGTAACCTCTAATGTGTTTCATCGCATTAAATCATTTTGCAGCTCTGAATCTTACTTTCACATTTATCTGTCCCTGAGTCTTCCATTTTTTATTAATAGTTTGAACTGTAACAATCTGTAAAGCTCTCTAACGTTCAGCAGAACTTCAATGAACCTCTACTCCTCCTCTGCAGCAGCAGGTGTGTCACCTGGTGGAATTTCAGCTACAGTTAAGTCCAAACAAGGACAGATGGGTCTGAAACACAGGGGGCGTGGCCACACCTGGCAAGGACCGCCCCCTGGATTCTACAGCGCAGCCTCAGGTAACACCCCTGAAATCCTGCGTTATGTTTGGCCCGGTTAGAAGTTAAAAAAGGAAACGACTGAGAGGCTCAAAAGAAGAGCATGTTTACTGCTTCATGTGAACATAATGTAGTGCAAGAGGAGCGCTCGAGTGGCTGTAAGTGGACGTGTCTGTGCAGGTTCAGGGTGCGGACGCTACGACAGGAACAACTCTGCAACATAAAGCCATGCACAACCACTGTAAAGAAATGTTGGGTTTGCTCTTTGAGTGTGGGAGCACAAGTAGAGCTGCAACTGTGGTGCAAAAAAGATTTGAAAATAGAAATTGAAAACACCATTAAAAGTGAACAATTTGTCCGGGACAATGTGAGCAGTAAAAGAGAAACTGTTCAAAGAAAATAAGACGAGAGAAGAAATAGAAAGAAGTTTAAGAAGGAGATAAAAAAAAAGTAGAAAAGAACATGAGAGCAGCTGAGGGGAGAGGGAATCATGAAGAGAAGGAGGTGGCAGAAAACTAAAGGTAAAAGAGGCTGATAATTTAGAGTCAGAAAACAGAAAAAGTTATGAGATTTCGGCCAGTAGTTGGAGTCCTAAGAAGTTGCAGGGTTTGCCTGAGCTGTGAAAGAAACATGACCTGTGCATGTTCAGGCCAGAATCAGCAAAAACACAAGGCAGCACATGTCCACAGAGGGCGCCAAAATTGACACAAACCTGAAGTTCCTTCCTGGAGCTGTAAAGTATGAATGTGGAGAGTGACGAGTCCTTTCGTACATGACCTCCTCACATTCTCCAGGCTGCTTTAGGACATCAAGGTTGTCATATTTTCAGAAATTGCCTTCCTAACTTTTATCTCACAGCAGGAGATTGAGTTAATATCACTCCAACACATGAGACAAGATGTTTCCCCAAGAAAACTTGTGACACAGACAACAGAGGCGAGCAATTACGAGTATAAAGAATCCCCACTAAATGTGAACGACTTCATTTCCTACTATTACCTGTTGCGTCACACATCATCACCATCCTAACTTCACACAGATGTCTTACCAGAAGGCTGGCAGAAAGAAATTCATTCTTTATCACCACGTGGAAAAGGTCAGGAAATATTTAGGAGTGCAGTGCATGAGTGAAAACGGCTTTAAAATTAAGCTTTTCTGAAGTTTGGAGTTGCCCAAAAGCAGTTGCCCAAAATGTGCAAATTTCGCAATGACAGTAGGAAACTGCACTCACTCATGTTGCCTTACTAACATGCATGATTGCTGTGAAAACCAAAGTTTGCCAAATAAGGTCAACAAATAAAAATGAAGAGGAATTATCTACAGGAGAGAAAAAAGAAACAAGAAGAAAGAGGAAGAGGAGTAAGCGTCGGGACACTGGCAGACATGATAGTGATGAATGTTGGTCAGAGGAGTCCCAAGAATGGACCCTAGAAGACCCTAGAATCACCACTGCATTAACCTGATTTACCTCCAACACTCTCAAATATAATTTAAATTATTTTCAGTATAAACTTGATGTTTATTTAAAATAAATAAATACAAATCTGAGGCTGAGGCTCGCTGAAAAAGCTACTGCTCCCCAACCCGCTTTTTGTCATAACTGGACTGATGGCCAGAAATAATCAGAATCTCGACTAAAACATCTTAAAAATAAAATCTGTACCAGGACTCTGTTAACGGCATATAAGTCTACATCAAAATATCAATTTTAACTCTGTACTGTGCTTCATTCTGCAGCATATTTCTTTAAGATCAGGCTCATGTTTTAATACAAATGTACTTTGTTGTTTTCTTTGTGGATTTAGAGTGATTAAAATTGTTCTCTAATAATTTCACTTTGTTTTGTGGAGGCTTTAAAGATTTTTTAAATGACAAACAAGCTGAGAATTAGGAAGAGAGGTGTACAAAGATGCTAACGAAGCATGCTAACGAAGTTTCAACCAAGCGGAGAAAGAAACAAAAGGGAGTTGATATTGTAATGAGACGAACTGTGCAGATGTAAACTCATTTTGTTTGTCTTGATTTTTTGGATTTACCTGCAGCTGGAAAACAAAACCCCAAAACACAATCACACTTCAGTACCTGTTTTCAACCTGTTTGTTGTTTTAGTTTCAGATCATTTCACCTTGAGTGGACTGAAGCACCTGACGAATCGAATGCTTTAAAGGAACCTGTTCCTCCATTCATGAAAATAAATTAATGAAATCAGAGTTTTAAATTGGATTCAGATACATGACTGTAGTTTACAGACGGCAAAATATTTAAATGTGGAACTCAGAGAAAAAAATGAAAGATGCTTTTAAAAAAGAAAATGTTTTGTTGCACTGTAAAGATTCTCATCGGGCTCGAAACTTAAAGTGATTTTAGATATTGCAAATGAAGCGTTGATTTTCTTTTTTAAAACTTGTTAAGAAAATTGCGATGTAAATAAAGTTTATTATTGTTATTATCAGTTGGTCTGTTTTTTAAGGCCAGGTCCATGAAGTTTGAATCTGGCTCTAGCTGCAACCTCTGGTATTAAAAAATGAAGCCAATGCTGAAGTGAAAAATCCTGCAGTTCATGAAGTGTCCACTAGAGGCTGGCTCCAGGAACACCAGAAGTCACACACACACAACAAGCAAAAAAGACGTTTTTACAGCATAAATAAACATTTTTACTGCCTGGTTAAAAAAATGAAACAGGTCTGATTAGTTGTTGTCATCACTGGCACACACTGTACGGGGGGTGATTTTTAAAAAATGGCTCCGTTTTGATTTTATGAACGATAAGTGTTATCCATAGTTAGGCGCGTAGCTGACATGATTGACAGGTGGGAGCGGTGTAACGCTTCATCAAGAAGCTTAAAACCCGCCTCAGCTCCAGCTCTCAGGCCTGTCGTTAGGTTGACTGAAAGTTAGTCTGAGACAGGATTTCCAACATGGTGGCTGCTGCTGATGAGCCTTCGGAGCCGCCTGCAGGAACAGAAGACTGACGTCACTCAGGCTTCGTTCATTAACGTTTACAGTTTATGGTCTGGCTGCAGCTTTGTTGCACATTTCATGTCGCTTCTTGACTGATGACAATGAGACTCAAATGGACGAATAAACTTGATAAAAAACAAAGAGTAGGGTCTTTATCCTGCTGTTTTTGTAAAGTGTCTGCAGATAACTTTTGTTATAAATTGGCACTACACAAATAAAGATTGACTGATACTTTCAGGAAATATATGTTAAAACCAATTTATACTTGGATAGACCAGAGTACTTGTATTTCTCCTGAGCTGAGACGTCATGTAGAATTATTTCCAATCATAAATATCTGAATGCACAGTGGGCAGTTTAACGCTGACCAACAGGACAATGCCAGGTGCCTCTGGGGCCATCAGGTTCATCTGGCCCTGAATGACGTGTAAGGACAAGCAGATCCGTCTGGTGGCTGCTCTGCAGAGCCTCATGGGGCGTCATGACGTGTTCAAAGCGACCAAACAGTTTCCCTTATGTGTCAAGTAGCTCGCCGTGTTGCTTTAATGCACACATCTTCTCTCAAAGATTCTTTAATGGTTTAAGGTGGTTTGGGCTTTTAATTGGGGGTGCCTCCCGGATGTCTCCCTTTGGAGATTTTCCACGCACACCCAACTGGAAGGAGAGCCCGAGGGTGGACCCAGAGCACGCTGGAGGGATTATAGACCCCGTCTGGCCTGGGAACGCCTCGGAATCACCCAAGAGCAGATGTTTGCTGGGGAGAGGGAAGTCTGGGTTGACTTAGTTCACCTGTTGCCCCCACGACCCGACCTCAGACAAGCGAAGGAAAATGGATGGATGGAGATTTATTTTATGAAGAGTCAGGCAGTTTGGACCAAAGATGGTACAAAAAAACATATGAAGGGACAAAGAAATGGATCAAAACAAAACGTTTGAGAGGTGCTTCATAGACTTTATGACACTTTTCGATCCACTGAAAATGGCTCCTCGACCCACTAGTTGAGAACCACTGCATTCAAGTATAAAGTTACACAACAGTGCAAACAATAAATGCTCAAGTCCAGTAGGCGTTAATGTAATCTGACAGTAACAGACGGGTGACGTCCAGTGGTGTAGTAGTACCTGAAGAAGTTCATACCCCGAATATTTTTTTGAAGTGTCCCGTCCAGCAGAGGATAAACAGCCTCTGGTGTTAACAGTGACATGTCAGTGTGTATCCAGTTGGACAGAGAAAGGAGGGTCATCCCTTCTCCGTCTTAGGAAAATAATTGCAGCATACTCCTGAATATTATCAGTCATCAGTTAATGGTGTGAATCTGAGGAGATTTAGAAATGGGTATACCCTGTGGAGACTGAAAAATAAGTATACATGTGTATACCCGGCACTACACCACTGGTGACATCACTCAGGCTTTGTCCATTATGGTTTATTCCCAGTGTAGGTTAGAGGACTTTGAGCAAAAAAACAATGAACACCGAACTCGAATAAAACGAGTAAACAACACGTAAACACTAAAATAAGACAAAATCAAATCAAAAAATACAAACATTAGAGAATGCTATTTTTATATGTAAGAGTAAGATGTGCAAAATGACAAATAACAATTATTCAGTGTGTGTTAATGTAGCACATACAGTCTGATTTACAGGTCTAACTTCAATGTAAAGCAATCAAAGAGGGAGAAACTGCTTTACATAACCTGAACTGTCTGTCATCCTGAACTAAACTAATCCATCTCATTTTACACTGAAACAAAGCAGAAGTGTTTTAATCAGCCAGAGAAGAAAAGACTAAAACTTCAACACGCAGCAGAAAGAAAATGATATGACTTGTATTCATTGTTCAGAATAAATATTTTTATTCTGCCTTTTCCTCCGCAGAAGCTTTTCAATCTGTGCTCTACTTTCCGGTCTGACTGGCCAATCACAACCCTCGAGCTCCTTGCTTTCGGTTGAAACCCCGCAGGCTCTTTTCTGCAGGTCTCTGCCCCGCGTGCCCCCCACCCCTTGACAGATAGTTGCTGCAGCCCATCAGGGCGCGAGCTGAGAGAATGTGAGGGATCCTGCTCACCTGGACCAATGAGAGGCTCAGCTGACAGAACCTTACCTTTTATGGACAATGCCAGCAGTCCCGCGAGCGCGAATAAAACCTGTGCTGTGAAGATGGTGATGCTGCATTCACCGAGCACAGCTGAGGCAGAGCTCACCTGCAAGACTTCATTGACAGACCCACCCGAGACTTACCTGCCCAGGTAAGACCCACCTATGACATTTAAACCATTTCAACAAATTAAATCGCTACACTCGAGTTTTACTGGAGGATACCGATTTATTGATCAGTCTCATCAACACTGACAGCAGCTGATGGCGGCATGTTTCAGCTTTTAAATGCATTATTTTGCGTCAGAAATGTCAAAGTTTCACCATCTTGGAAAACGTTTAAAACCCCACACAAGCTAACTGTTCTTTTGAAGTCTGGAATAAAAGCACAGAAAATGGGCGTTTCCTCTTCATGAAGGGTTAACTTCAGGGAGAAGGATAAGATCCGGGAATCAGAAAACATCTCTGCATGTCAGAGGATGTGTCCTCACACTCAACATTTCTCTCTTGGAGCTTGAGTTTTAGTTGAAAGGACAAAACTGCACTTTAAGGCAGGAATGTGGAATAACTGAACACTGATATATGTCAGCAAGGATCTAAACTCGTATTTGAAGCATGTTTTTCTTGCGGTTTAACCTAATTTAATTACAAGGAGAGAAGTTGAATTGTTTAGTTTCTGCTCTAGAAAGCCAAAGTGCATCCTGATGAGGACTGAAGCAGCTTTAATCAGCTGTAATAAGTCATAATGGCAGGATTTAGAATACATGTTTACTTCCTTTCTCTCACTCTTTGCAGTTTGTGGTATTTGCTGATTTATTTTTGTCAGCGGATGAGTGAGACTGGCCTGAGGGCGGGGCAGCTCCTCTCAGCTTCAGACACTTTACAGTTTCAGACATTAAAACTAAACGTTCTGTAAGAACAGTTTGCATCTTATTAACAACACAAAGACTCAAGTCCTGTGAGGTGATTAAGAAAAAGGGTGCCGCATGGATATTAAGAAAATAAATGTGGCACAGCAGAGACGGTGTTTGGTTTGCTTAAAGAGGAGTGGTGTTCTGATCTGCCTCGACTTGTTTGGAGATGTCCTGAGGCGACGTGACACAAGGTTACATAAGTCGGTTTTTCCGGTTGGAAGACGTAGGAGACAAACTGCCACGCCCAGAGAAAAAGTCATTCCAGTGTCGCCCGCTGGAAGGATGTGAATTAAACTGAAACAAGAATCAGGCATCTCATTAAGTAATTACACATCAAGAGAGCAGCCACACTGTGACCTGTTACGCAATCAGTGTGCTCCAGTTATGAGACATTACTGCCACATCAACCACAACTTCCTCTTTCTCCATCAGGATGTTGCATCACTTTGAGACGCTCCACTCGTGAGGAAATCCTGACACGACACTGTTTCATAATATTGCTGGAAAGGTTGCCTATCCTCTTGTTTCTATACAAATTGGATAAACTTTTCTGATCTCAGGAGATTTTTTTTTGAAGAATTTTGCCAACGATGGCACATGTCACTTGTGGGTTAGTTTCAGGATTATTTTGAGTGTTCCTTGAAAGCATGAACGAGATTGTCCTGCAGTCGTTTCCAATTCAAAAATTCGGTGCCACTTCCTGCTGTAAACCCCAAATGAATATCTGCGACCAGTCTCTGCATTGATTCCAGGTTTTAGAGGGAGGACATGGATTTCTCTTCAGCCGTTCCTTTGCAGCGTTAACTCTGTTTTCTATCTGTGCAAAATCTCAAAGTGTCATATTGTCTCTGAACTGTCACAGTAAGGATATAAAATGTAGAGACCATCATGTAAACACGGTGAGCCTAAAACGATCCTTAAAGCCAGTTGTTACATCATGACTGTAATATAAATCTCTCCTTTCAGACATGGATGATGATATTGCTGCCCTGGTTGTCGACAATGGCTCCGGCATGTGCAAAGCCGGTTTCGCCGGAGACGACGCCCCCCGTGCCGTCTTCCCCTCCATCGTGGGTCGCCCCAGACATCAGGTACATACTGCTGCATATCACCTGCATCACCATGAAGTCAAAACGGATGCATGCAGCGTGATGTGACTGTAAACGTGTGTGTTGTTGTGTGCAGGGTGTGATGGTAGGAATGGGACAGAAGGACAGCTACGTAGGAGACGAGGCCCAGAGCAAGAGAGGAATCCTGACCCTGAAGTACCCCATCGAGCACGGCATTGTCACCAACTGGGACGACATGGAGAAGGTGAAGACACACACACACACACACACACACACACACACACACACACACACCTGCAGACCAAATAAACATCCAGCTCAGCTGTGAAACAGTCTTAGAGCTGAAGTGTTTAGTCAAACTATCATTACTTACATTACATTACATTAGTATTATTTACTTTACTTGACATGACTTAAAAACACACAAATCACGTGCATGAATGAATGTACGGGTTAGATTTGTAGATCATTGATCAGAATCATCAACATGATTTTATCAGGATGAACTGAAGCGGAACTTCCCCCTTTTTTTATAAATTGAATATTTGCTTCAAAGCTCGTGTGAGGTGTTTTTAGTTATGAAACAGACTGATGTTAATGCTGATCTTTCTATGAACTTTGAAAGCAAATGAGCTCCTCAGCAACAAGATGACTTATTTCTCTAAAGTTATTTTTAAAGCTTGTTGCCAGATGAGGCAATCAACATGAACCTGGTGAAATAAACAATTTTCAAGATAAAGATTCACTTTTTTTTGTTTGAGAACACGATTGGCATGTGTAGCTATAAATCAGCAAAGAGATCATTATTACACTTTGTCCAAGGGGGGAGCGCCAAATGCGACAACCTGAAATTCCGTCACAGGAGGTTGAAGTAAAATATCTCGTGATGGGGATGGGAATGATCCCAAAAGGTGTTATGAATAGTAGAACAAACCCTTTGTGATACAGTTTGTGCCTCAGACGTAATTGAAAAATGATATCTTATGCGTCATGTGTTGTTGTAGAAGCTGAAACTTATTATTGGATTCACATAAATGGATGCATCAACAAGCTCTCATGTAAATACATTTGCTTATAGAAGTACTCTGGTTATTTTCCCCTCCACTGAAGATATCAGACGGCTGAACAAAGCCACACTCGGACTGTCCTGTGCGTGTTTATTTTATTTACTGAATAAATCGCTCTCCTGTCTTGCAGATCTGGCATCACACCTTCTACAACGAGCTGAGAGTGGCGCCTGAGGAGCACCCCGTCCTGCTGACCGAGGCTCCACTGAACCCCAAAGCCAACAGAGAGAAGATGACACAGGTGTGTGTGAAACAAAAGCTCCACACATACTGATTAATGCTGACGGTGATCCTACAGGTGGATCATAAGCTGCCCTTATGTTTCAGATGTTTAACACCTGCACATTAGTTTCCCTTTATCTTTTTGTAATTCATGTAAGTTTGATAATTTTCCTGACTTTCAGTACTCAGTTTTATTTAAAGAGTCAACTGACCCACAGGATGTGTGTTTCTTCAGTTTTCAGAGCAGAAATGATGACACATTCTTGTTTTGTTTAATCCAGATCATGTTTGAGACCTTCAACTGTCCTGCCATGTATGTGGCCATCCAGGCCGTGCTGTCACTGTACGCCTCCGGTCGTACCACAGGTGAGACCTCGACACAACCGCAAACATCATTCTAAAACTTTAACATTCAAGGTGTCAATTAGTTTGCTTTTTCAGCAGGAAGTCTTTCTTTAAAAAGCACTTTCATTGAGTATTGAGTTCCCTTGGAGCAACATCTAGTGGCCATAAGAAGAACTGCAGTGTTTTCCTCTTGTAATGTGGCGCTGCTTGTCTGGTAGGTATCGTGTTGGACTCTGGTGATGGTGTCAGCCACACTGTGCCCATCTACGAGGGTTACGCTCTGCCTCACGCCATCCTGCGTCTGGACCTGGCTGGAAGAGATCTGACAGACTACCTGATGAAGATCCTGACCGAGAGAGGCTACAGCTTCACCACCACTGGTATGAGTTTTACTCCCTTGCTCAGTATTCTCTAGAGACTCTAAATGTTAACTTTGATACAGACGAAACTACTGAATGGTTGCAGTAAACTAACGCTGAAATGTTTCCCTGCTCTGAACTCCAGCCGAGCGTGAGATCGTGCGTGACATCAAGGAGAAGCTTGCCTACGTCGCTCTGGACTTCGAGCAGGAAATGCAGACTGCATCTTCCTCTTCCTCTCTGGAGAAGAGCTACGAGCTTCCTGACGGGCAGGTCATCACCATCGGAAACGAGAGGTTCCGCTGCCCTGAGACTCTCTTCCAGCCCTCATTCATCGGTGGGTAAAAGACATCCATGAGGCAGAGATGTTTCCATGTTGGGTTCACAATCCCCCCCCCCCCCCCCACCTTGTAATTTTCACTATCACTGACATTTTTCTGCAAATTTGACCTTGTTTCTTGTCATGTCCAACTTACTTCCTTATTCTCAAAATACTGATCCCTGTGGATATGAGATGTGGCACAAATATCAGAGTATGATTTAGTGGTTGCACTACAGCTCGCTCGGCCAAGAGGTATTTTTATTGGACCCATTTGTCCCATTCTTTACAGTGGATGTGTTCAAAAGAAAAGCCTCAAAACATCACAAGTTGCATTGCAGCTTATGATGAGAGCTGCTGCAAAGTCAGGCATTTAAAACGACAATCACTGAAAGCCCACAGAATGGTTTGAAAAACAGAACTTTGAGACCAACATTAACCAGACCTTTTGTAGTTGGAACAGCTTGAAGACTCTGTTATCCTGCCTCAGTGTTGCTCTTCAATGAGCTTAAAGGTTGACCTGAACATTTGACTAAACTCTCCTTTTGGGTTCTGTGTTTCTAGGAATGGAGTCTGCCGGCATCCACGAGACCACCTACAACAGCATCATGAAGTGCGACGTGGACATCCGTAAGGACCTGTACGCCAACACCGTGCTGTCCGGAGGCACCACCATGTACCCCGGCATCGCTGACCGCATGCAGAAAGAGATCACTTCCCTCGCCCCACCCACCATGAAAATCAAGGTACAGATTTGTGTTTTCACATAGAATCTGAACACCTTTACTGTCACTACACAGCGATACAACAATAAGGTTTCTCTGAAGTGTTGTGTACATGCAACACTGCAAAGTCCATGGCTCAGTGAAGGACAACTCACCATATTTCAGGAGAGGGTACAGCTTTGATAAATGTTGGTCTGAGTTAATTTCAGCTCCTTAGTCTGCAAGTTCAGCCTGAAGGTTTTATTCCTCTAATAACGTAGGCTCTGCTGCCCCCAGTGGACCAACTAGGTTATTTAAATTTAAGGGACTGATGGATTTTTCTTTTCTGTATGTGTCTTTCTCTAGAAATTTAAGGCAACATCTTTGATAGAATTTAGTGAAACTGTCTAATATGGAAAAGTATTTTATACCGCAATTTAAACACTCAATAAGGCACAGCAGGCTGCTCAAATCTACAGTGTTAAAAGAGCCTAAAATGAGATGCTTACAAACTTGAAATGGCATTTAGATGTGATGTCATAAATCTGCATCATGGTATTGCGTGCTGTGGTTATACTTTGAGAAAATGTGTACATTAAGCATATTTCAATAAGGGAACATGCTTTATCAGGGTTTAGAAACTTCATTTAAAGCTTTTTCTCTCACTCGTTTAATTAGAATTTGTCTGATACTTTGTGCAAGATAAACTAAACAAATGTAATCTGCTGTATATTTAGTGTGGATGCCTCCATTCTTACCTGTTTCTCTCCCCTCTCCTCCAGATCATCGCTCCCCCTGAGAGGAAGTACTCTGTCTGGATCGGCGGCTCCATCCTGGCCTCCCTCTCCACCTTCCAGCAGATGTGGATCAGCAAGCAGGAGTATGACGAGTCCGGCCCCTCCATCGTCCATCGCAAGTGCTTCTAAACCCGACGACGTCCTCCTCAAGCCCAGCCGAGAAGTTACCAAGCTTTTCAGCTGTTCCATCCAACTACAAATGTCTCTGGTTTATCTTGTGTGAACAGACTAAGATATGTGTGATGCCACATACAAGATGAGTCTAGCGACTGTTTGCATTTTAACGTCCCAACACTGCAGATCCCCAGCAACTGAACGACCAACAAAGTTGAGTAACATTTCTGACCACATTCCTGCTCAGTTTTCACTCCTGGTGATTAAGGTCAAAGAAAATAAACAGTATTATCACAAAACCTTTTTCACCCCCCCCCCCGGTAACCCTATGCAGTAAATTGCATATCAACATTCTGCTTTTCTCCTTGTTCGTTCTGTCTCTTGATTCTGTTGAGAGTTGAGCTGTACCCATACTCATCATGAGTGTTTACTTTCTCAATAAAATGCCAACATTTGATGTTTAGAGCTTATTGTTGACATTTTGCTGCTTGCATGTCCAGCATTTGAAAGTTTATGTTAACTTCGATCACTGCTGAGGTCACACATATGTTTCTCACACTAATGTGTCTCCAGTCTGTCTACAAACCCCCCAATTATGAGTAGTCCATCCAGAGTGGATTTAGAACAAGAAACTTCACACATGTTTTTGGGAGCTCTGAGACATATTTATACTGGTTGAAAAGTGACCTTTAATAATTTAAGTTTTAAGGAAGCAAGTCTTTAATGGGCTTTCTTACTCAGAGGTTCTTCCCTTCTGCAGAGAAGACTAAGGGCTTAAATAATACCTCAAATCAAAATGTGCCCTTTAAAAGCTGCTGGATCAGAGTTTTACAGAAAAATATATGGTAAGTGTGGACCCCTAAAATAGTGTCATGTGCTATCCGTATCACTGCTGCATTATAGCCTACAAGCACTTAAACTACATTAGCAAACCCTGAACTACTTTGCATGACATAAAAATAACTCCCAGAATCTAAATACAGGAAAATACAAAACTTAAATCTGGAAGAAGGCACTCTCGTTGGTTTAATGATATGATGGCGCCACCATCTGTCCAAACATGATCAGGAATTTATTATTAAAGAAAATAAAGGTGTGAGAGCAAATTCATTTGGACCAATAATTGTTAATTGAAGCCAAACCTTTTCCTACATGGAAAGACTCTGGAAAGATAATGAAATACAGTAAAAGTTCAAATAAAAGCCCATCAATATTTAAGGTCCGTTTTATTAGCCTGGTGTAAGGTTGATGCACAATTTGACAAATTAAGACACGTCTCTGTGCATTGAGTGTTTATATACTAATATGCAGCTTGGAAGACATGGGCTGTCTGTCAAAGCAAATTCAATTGAGTGATTTTTAACTTAATTTGTTCATCCATAGGCCTATCCTAACTTTGTAAGCCTACACAGTGAAATATTCTGTTGGTTTAATATAAAATGTTATAGTCTTTCCTATCTCTGCTGTGAACAAGTTTTGTTTAACAATGATTAGGCCCGTCTCAAATAATTCATAAAAAACTCAAAAAAGGCACGGTTTAGAAGTTTTACGATAATGCTCTGTCTACATTAATTTATTATTGCAAATACAGCTCAACTGTGACCGCCGACTTCTTTAGTGGCTCTGGTACCGGAAGTAAATTTCCCCATTCAAATCCCCCTTAATTTTTCACAAAATCCTTGTATCAAGAGATTGGTGCCTGGAACCAAGACAGTCAGTTACCCCAATACTCGTGACTATCGTACATTTAATTCGGCACCAAAACGGCATTAAAAAACGGAAAAAAGGAAAAGGTACAAGACTCTATTGTCAAGGAACTACCCATCCCACAATCCATTGCGAATGGCATCGTTTCTTCTTAAAAGTAACTTTTGTTGTTGTTATAATGTTTATACTGTCAATGCAAGTGTTGTCCTATCTTGTAGTGTGTGTTGTGGAAAATATAAACTACATTCATAGCGGCATGACTAGGTTATTAGTACCTTTCGTGTTAGCTAACTAACCAGTTGGCCTGCTAACGAAACTTCTCTGTTCGCATACGACGCCGAGGGGTGGGAAACGTTGCCGTGGTAACAGCAAGCTCAACCAATCAGAGACGTCTCTGTGACACTCTATGATCGTAGTGTAGTTCTTTGCCCGGATATCGTGAATAAATCTTGTTTTTCTTAAAACGAGGTTGATATCATATCAACATGTGTCTCGTGTACACCATCGTTTTATACTCGGGTAGCTCAAGGTAAGTCTACCTTGGATGATTATGACATTATAGCTAAACATCAAATCCGCTATGGAGAAAATGAATGGGATTTTTACTTCGAGAACAAGTGTGATTTAAAATTAGTATAATGCTAACTATAGTTCATATTTTAGTAACACAACTGTTTTTATCTTTCAAAACTGGGCTTTACAATAAATTAAGATACATTGTACACTTTAATATATTCAAATTAATATATTATCCACGAACTTCATCTGATAAACTGGACCGTTAAACCGGTTCAGACCGGATCTGACCGTTGAGCTCAGGCGTACCTGCACTGCTACGAGGATATGAAACCACCAAAAAGGTAATAAATGTACTTTATAAATACCCGAAACTTGTACTTGTTAAAATTCTGCTTATTACGACTTGTATTAAATGTTAATAAAGAACGTAATCATTGCTGGCTGGTACTTAAACTTTAGTATTATATTATGACCAGCCTAGGGGGAAACCAGCCTTGGCCTAAAAGTGACCCTCTCCTTCCTCACTCCCAATGATGAACCACAATAAATCACATTTTTCAGTCCACAATATATTCACACTAATCACAAAAGTAATTGAACAACGCAGCACCAGCTTCCCTTCAATCAGAGGCCAGTATGCACAATTATCCTTTTCCCAATTGAGTGCAGACACCTGCAGTGCAGTGTGACTTTGTCGCAATGTTGAGTTCTTGCCAGGTGTCTGTGCTATTGCTCTTCTGCAACAACACCTCACTAGGTACCAGCCTACCTACCAGAGTCGGCCCTAACCCACTTGGTGCCCTAGGCAAGATTTTAGTTGGTGCCCCTTGTATTGCAACTAATTCCTTCACCAATCACAATGTTCATACACTTAAAGAAAACTGGCATACAACTTTATGTTTTACAGCTTTTCTTTAATAGGTGATGTAGATATGTATGGCTTCTATTGTTATTTAACTGAATAATAGCATGGAAATGGTATTAGATAAAACAACATTAAGTAACAGTTATACAAACGTTTCCTTCTTTTTCTTATTATCTTCAACTTTTCTTCCTCACTCATTTCGGGTGACAGGACGCTGCCTATGGATGGCAGGCGCCCCGAACATTTGCCTATACTGCCTATGCCACGGGCCGGCCCTGCTGCCTACTGACATACCTGTGCCTACCTGTAAACCCTGTTTAAGCTGTTTTCACATATGCACTCCTGAAATAATTTCTAGAGAATTTCTGAAAAAGGACTGCCCCTGAACTCCTCCTAATCTAGTCATTCACACATGCACATAACAGTGGGACACTGTCCCGGTCGGGGGGGGGGTGTGGCGTTAATAAGAATGATGCAATAGTGGCAGCCGAAGCAACAGAGTCTGAATATTTGCCTTTATATCAATGCTATGTGTAGTTCAACAGAATCACAATAAGAACTAAAGAGTGGAGAAAAAAAATACTGGAGAACAGAAAACATATTGCAGCAACTTAATTAGAGCACGGAGATCGTACTGCTCGTGTGCAGATAGTCTACGATCATGCACTGATCACAGGGATTAAACCCCCTCCCACTCGCTCGAGGTGAATTCTCCTGATTATATACTGCTGCGTTCTCACATCAGCTCACTCTGGCAGGAGAAACTCTGGATAAATCCAGATTGAGAAATTTAGTTTTTTGCTTTCACATGCAGCTCATCCTGAAAACTTCATGAGTTTTTTTTGTAGTTTCTTCACAAGTGTAAAAGCACTATTAATATTTAATATCACTTAACCATCCTGCTGCATTATTTGTAAGCTCTGCTCCTGAGACATTTCTGTAAAAAAAAATACAGCTGTATGTATACCAATTTGTACATAAAAACCTTTAATATCAATGACGTTTAGTTTTTTTTAGCAATAGTGCTTGTTGTTTAGTTTCTTTTATTTATTCCATTTCAATGTTTTGATCCTAATCCACAAAAACACATTCCTTTTTGTGCCTACACTGAAAAATAACCACAGTCAATATTGTTATTCTAACAAGCTGATGGCAAATATAGCAAATAATGTGAGTATTTTACCAGTTGTGATCCTTTTTTTTTGTCTTGCTATCTGTCCAGCACATCTCTGCAGTGAAACACGGTCTTCCAAGACGCTGAATGAATGAAATTTGAGAAGGGTCCAGGATTTTCTGGTCATGGCCATCAGTGGAAGGGATCCCAATCCAGGCTGTGTGCAACTGCAAAAGGCTTCTTCGAGATCAGGTAAGTTTCAAAACAAGAGACTAGGGACTGATTCAAATTCTGAAAAACCCTCACTTATTTTTTTTATACGGCTGTCACTGTACACCGTTTGCTACTACACATCTTACTATTAGTGCTTTCAAACTTGCACTAAAGTCCTGAAAACTTCCCGAAGCTGCATGTGAACACAAACGGCTCAATTTTTCACTCTGGCTTTACTTTTACTCTGTCTCCTGCCTGCCCCTTGGGGTGCTGGGGTGAGCTGATGTGAGAATGCAATGCAAAGATTCAGACAAAATCATCGTGAGTGAGTGGGAGGGGGTGGTGACGTTTATATCCTGCGACAGGTGCACGACCAAAGACCGTATGCACGCGACCTGTACGATGTCCGTGCACATAATGAAACTGCTTCATTATGTTTTATGTTCACAAATATTTTCTTCTTTGCTGTTTTGTTGATATTGTGAAAGTGTGTATTACACAAATCATTGATTTAAAGGCTTTATATGTGATTTTTTTGATCCAGCAGATGTCGCCCTTGAACAGCAGCATGAAACCAAAACAACTCGCAGTGCATTGTTGTGTTAGCATGCTAATGCTAGTGATCTTTATTATGCTTGTATCTTCACACTGCATGTAAATTTACCCGAAATAAGTGTGATCTAGAAACGCAGTTAAGACGTGAGTACATTATGTTATTCTTCTTTACTCTAGTCCCTAAATTTAAACAACTTTTATTCGCGCGGGGAGGAGCGGCAGGCCGGGCAGGCTATGTCAACAAGCAGAAAAAAAACTGACAGACAGTCATGACTCACAGAGTTATTTTCAGAGGATATATTTGATTTCTATTATATTTAAGTGTGAAAAATCGCATATAAAGCCTTTAAAGGAAAAACAACTATCTGCTGTTCCCATCAAAGTCTCTGGAAGTTTCAGTCAGCTGCCAGTGAGGATTATAGAATAATCGTGTGAAAAGACTCACTTTTTATACCGATTTTTTCGATCATAAAAGTGTGCACACTTTCTCTCACGCGTTGTAATGACCTTTGTTCAATTAAAGGTTTCAAGAAACGTGGTATATTGTTGAGTAAATAAAAGCTTGTAAGTAAGTTCTGGTTGGATTGAAAGACTCCTAACTCATAAAAGTCAACCAGTGACCAGCAGAGTCGTGCTGCGGGTCCGTACTTCACAAGTTAGGATGAGACATAGGCTGAGAACTCAAATCCCGTAATGTATCTAGTTGGAGTGCAAACTAAACAAAGCAAATGCAGAAGTTACTAAATGAGAATAAACTGCATGTTGTGGACTTTGCTGAAGGCCTTGGAGATCATCAGACAAGAAGATAGTTCAAACCTTTTCTTTCTCTCTGAGAGATGTCAAAAAACAGGCTGCGTCTCACATACCGGTGTAATTTATATTCCAGATTTTACGGTATTTTACGGCTGCATGAAACTAATCTCAAGGTAAGTCGCTGTTACTTAGTCTGTATTGTGAACACTGTTGAAAGATACTGTACATTCTGATGGCTATAAAGTGTATTTTAGGATAGTCTTTCAAAACTTCTTTATATTTTCTTAGATATTAAGATGCCGAACTAAAACTGTTTATTCCATACTCTTAGATGTTGCTTTGTACTTAGTGATGGTGTTAGATACTGTAGAGGTAGATAGCTAGATAGATAGACAGGCAGACTGATAGATAGATAGATGGATGGCTGGATAGATAAATAGATAGATAGATGGATGAATAGATAGAAAGATAGACTGCTGCCGTAATGCTGCTGTAGTTATTGATTGAGAGACACTGTCACAATTGTTAGAAACTATAGATATGTCAGATTGTTTCTGTTATTGGATAATGTAGACACTGTCACACTGTTATTAAATACTGTAAATATCTTTGTTGAGAATCGGTAAAGCGTCTATCTCTCCACATTAACTGCATTTACAATATCAGACTAACAAAAGTATCATATCTTTCTGTCTAACAGTTGTTACGGTAATATCTATAAAGGTATATCCAGGGCGTGCTGGTGGCGCAATGGTTAGGGCGCGCTTCCCATGTATTGAGACTCTCGTCTCGAGCGGTAGGCCCGGGCTCGCTTCCACCCGTGGCCCCTTTCCACATGTCATTCCCCGCTCTCTCTCCCTGGTTTCCGACTCTATCCACTGTCCTCTCTCTGCATTAAAGGCACGAAAAGCCCAAAAATAAATCTTAAAAAAAAAGAAAAGAAAAAGGTACATCCAGTACGGTCCGTCTGTGAGTACATCATCTATTGATTATTATTGTTGGATAGATAAATACTGCAAAGTCTAAACGCTGTTCAATATTTAGGAAACTTTTCTTTCTTATAAAGATATTGTAAATGATATTGGATAGACAGATATTGTAAATTTTGCTAAAATATTATAATCAGTAGATACTGTAGATTTGTTAGATTTAATTATACTGTAAATCTGATAGGATAGATACTTTTTATAGCTATCTATGTATCTATAAGTCTGTCTGAATGTCTAATACTGATCACTGTATCCATCCAAATTAGAGTATTTACAGTATCTATCAAATAGGAGATAGATGGATGTGCACTTTAATGTTGTACGTACTCAAAGTCAGTCTTGGTCTCAAATACGGTCTTGAGGTACCTTTCGAAGGTCTCGGAATCAAATGCATTTTTTACTTGGTCTTGTCTCGGTCTCGGTCAGACTGGGCGAACTCTCGATTTTAAATCAAGACCACCACTGATCGTCTATTTTTCCATTTCATTACTGAGATTAGAAGGAAAACACCTCTTACTTAAACAACAAATAACTTAAATTAATTTGCAGTTTGATTTTTAATCCCCCAGTTACGGCCCCAACCTTGCTGGTGTTATGGTATAAGTGAGTGACACTCTGCACACAAGATGATGATTTTTCTGTGCTATTTATGGTCTTGGTTCTTGAAGCACTCCGGTTTCGGGTATGTCTTGATCTCGGTTAGTGTGGGCTTGACTACAACACTAGTGCACTTATTGTAAAAATGCTGTAAGAAGTATAATGTAAATACATTTAGACAGATTACTAAATTTGGCCCCGGTTGCCGTCATGCTTCTATCATTTACAGCGCAGCCTTTAAACAAGAAGTGGCAGCTTCAGCGTTACATTTTTGACAAAAGAACAACCAATGAAGCCATAAAGAGACCTACACACACCCCTTTATTTAGAATAAGGCCACAACAATATGTACTTATTCATCCTAGGTTGTTTTATAATTTAGTGAAACTATTTTAACTCATTAAATTACCATTCCTTATTTCAGTTTTTTTTTTTTTTTTTTTTTCACTTTCTCAGTTAGCACTGTGGCCTCAGAGCGAGGAGGTTTCCGGTTTGAGCCTCTCTGTGTGGAGTTTGCATGGTCTCCTCGTGCATGCATGGATTCTCGCCCAATGACAGCTGGGATCGGCTCCAGCTCCCCGCTACCACGAACGGGAAAAAGTGGTAAAAGATAATGGATGGAGTATCCACAGTTACAGTTTTACCCTTGTATCAAAAAAATAACCCAAATAGATGGATAGAAAAGTTAGTCGGTCTAGAGTAGAACCCCATTCCTTATACATTGTCTCCATTGCATCACATAGTTTGAAAATAAAACCAGTCCACACAACATTTTAGGAAAACACTGTATTTATATTTTAAAACAATACACAGACACCAAAATTCCATCACAAAGCATTCAACTTTTGTCTTGAGTTGACGTTATCTACTATAGAGCATTGATTCTCAAGTGACCAGAAGCAAAACAAAGAAAGTCACCATAAAAAAACGTCTATAAATGTATGTTCTTACACGTATTAAAATAAGAAATGCAGGCAGTCTCCATTGGCTGAGCAGAGTTTCTGCTGAGATATTTCTGAACTAGAATGATTAATAATGACACAAACATGCGTTGTAATGATGATCTTACACAGTCAACCTGACAACACACCTGAATATGTTCTGTAAATTACAGATTAAAGACATTTTTAGTGACAAAGGCCTCAAATGTTAAAGAAATACTACATAAAGTGAGTTGGACAATAAAAGCCTCAAAATTCAAATGTAAGTTCAAATGTAAAATTATCGTCCTTAGTATAGTCTAAGTGGGCACTGTGGAGGATCACTGCAGGTGTCTAATAAACTCAAAGATATCTGCAACCCACCTGCTATTAATCAAAATATTATGCTTTATAAAGCCGTTTGCCAAATCCTCAGTGATATGCCTTCAATCCACACATCACCACGACACCTGAACTGTAGCTGGACAAGAGGGCACATGAATGCGCGTACAAGTGCAACACATGTCAACCGAAAAATAAGTTCAGGCCTTATTGAAGAAATAAAAGGAACAAGAAAATAGTCAGAGAGTAGTCCAAAATATCTCTTTCATAACTCAACGTTTAGTAACATATTCCATATTTCTCCAGATCATGTTATTGAGCAACTCTTTTAGTGTCATATCAGAGATTTGATCTTGTAAGTATATTTTTCTTGGTACTTATGTCCTTTGTGAACTTAAACTCCAGATTGTTAAACAGATTGGTATCTATGTTGCATAGGCTGGTGTTAAAACACCTGACAGCCGACGAGCAGTTTTTCTTTGGCAACAGAATGCATTGCAGTGTATGATTCGATTCATATACATTTCTGTTTTTGAAAACCAAATTGAAACGGAGTTCGAGGAAAGTAAACAAACTGCTGTGTCGTTGTTACTATTTCATGAAGGAAACCTCATGAAACCTTACATGGAGATGCGTTCACTTGATCTGTGAGTTCCTGTAACAGATTAGTTATTTCATTCTCATGAGTTTCTTGCAGGGATTTTTTGTCCTCTTCAGTTTCTGACCTCTTCATTTCTTTTTTGTGTTGTTTCAGTAGTTTGTTGACTTTTTGCATATTTTCTTTCTTTCTGGTGACACATTTTACGACGCTGTAGAGTTCCTCTCGATGTTTTTTCTTTTGGTGTTCTTCGTTATAGTCAAAAAGTGCATGTAAGAGGTCATACCTCTCATCTCGTTCTTCCATCTGTTTCTCAAGCTCCTGCTTCAGAGCTGCACATTTCTGTTTGAAGTCATTGAACTCTTCAGCTTTCTTCCTGGCGTCCTCTTCATAGGTTTTCCTCAGACTGTTATATTTTTCCTCAAAGGCTTTTTTCTCTTTTTCCTTTTGTTGCTTTCCGATTCGGTCCTCTTCTTGTCTTTTCCTTTCATTCTCTTCTCTCTCCTTTTTGTATTCCTCTTGGAGCTTTTTTCGTTTGATTTCTTCCTCATGTCGTATCTGTTCATTTTCCTGAAATCGATCCGCCCACCAGTCTTTAAGTTTTTTCTCCCACTTATCTCTTTCTTTTTTCAGTTCTTCTCTAGCTTCCTCCAGCCTTCGGTCAATGGTGTCATCTTGCTCTGATTCTGACTGTTTCTTTTTTTCCAAAATGGCAAATTTCTGTTCCCAGTCCTGTCTTTGAATTTCTTCCTTTTGTTTTCTCATCATGTCTTCTTCTTCTCTTTTTTTCTGTTCTTTCCTTCTCACTTCTTTTTCTTTGTTGATGTTTTCCTCAAGTTGTTTTTCCCTGATCTTTCTCTGCTTTTCAGTTTCTGCTCTTTGTTCTTTCATGGCTTTCATTTCATCTTCATGTTTTATTTTAAGTCCTTCCATCTCTCTCTTCATCTCTTCTTCCCTCTCTTTCAGGTTCCTCTCCGTTTCTTTCTTTATAGCGGCTTCAGCTTCTATCAGCATCTCATTGGTGTAGCAGCTGCCTCCATTAGTTCTCACCATTTCTTCAATCTTAGTTATCAACTCACTGACTTGAGTTTTGTTTTTGTCATCACGGTTATCAAACACGTGGTATCTTCCTCCACAGTCAGCAATCAGTTTCTTAAAGGCTTCATCACATCCTGTTGCAATGTATTCTTCAGTGGACATGTTCTCATGCTTTAATGAATCTCCTCCAGTTAGAAGAACGATGGTGAACTTGTCAGCATTCCTCCCAAAGCCTTTCTTGATGAATTGTAATGTCTCCTTCTCCTCTGGTGTAAATCTGCAGATATTTAACACCAACAGAAAGACATGTGGTCCTGGAGCCAGAAGACTGATGCATTTAATCAGCTCTTCATAAACCTCTTCATTAGACAAGCTATTGTCAAACAGACCAGGAGTGTCGACCACAGTGACTGGACGTCCATCCACCTCGCAGTGTTCTTTCTGACAATGCTTGGTGACAGACTTTTGGCCTAGTTTAGACATAAATGTCTTTTTTCCCAGAATGGTGTTTCCTGAAGAGCTCTTCCCACAGCCAGTCTTCCCTATCAGCACAATCCTGAGACCTTCTTGACTCAGCTTCTCATCATCACCACCTGGGAAATAAAAGGGTCTGGAGTTAATATGCTCACAAATTACACAGCATTAACCTAAGCATATTGTCAAAAATACAACAGTTTGTTCTTAACAAATCATTTGATTTGATAAAATTAATTGATGTACTTTATTAAACTAAAGCAACTCTTTCTTGTACCTATGGCCAAATCCCAGCCACACTGACATTTAATACAACAGCACTCCCTCTCATGTGATATTGCTTATACAAGTAACTACTCACGTCTGGTTATCCTTGTTGTTTTCAGGTCCTTAAGCTCCACCTGTAGTGTGTCGACCCTTTCTATGAGGGCGTGTCTCAATGTTTCTGTTGTGTAGCTGAGTAGTTTGTTTTTAATCCCAGGTTTATGTTTCTCTAGATTGTCAAACAGCTCTTGAATCTGCTGCTGATCACGGTTGTTGAGAACAAAACTTCCTCTACATCTCTGAATGAGATCCTGGATGTCTTTGTTTTTCTGTACAAAGTTGACAACTGCTGAATCTGACGGATCTGACTCGACAGTGAACAGAACCATGGTGAAGTCATTGACTGGATAGCTGAATGTGCTTAGGAAGGTCTTAAACTCTTCCTTGTCTTCATCAGTGAGTGGACACACAGGTAGGACCAGGATGAAGGCATGGACACCCTCAGGATCACAGAGGGTGATGCATCTGAACGATTCCGCCATCACTTCTTCCAGAGGTTTTCCATACAGGGCAGGAAGCTCCACCAGGGAAACCCGACGTCCACACACCTCACCCTGATGTTTAACACACTCTGATGAGCTGGAGACTGAATGAAGATCTGTCTGACCTAAAATGGCCTCAGCTGCTGAAGTCTTCCCTGCTCCTCTCCTCCCAAACAGAACCAGGTTTAAAGCTGACTTGTTATGTTCAGACTTTGGTCTTATGGACTCTTCAGTGAAGGTGAGGAAGGCTCCTTTGTTTTCATGCACAATGTTTTCTATCTTCTCCATCATTAACAACTGGTTGTTTTCAGCTATGCTGTAGTGTCTCTCTCCACAGTCTTTAAGAATACGGCTGAAAGAGATTCCTGCTCCTTCCACCTCATGTGTGCTGATGAGCATCGAGTAATTCAAAGCATCTTGACCAAACAAACTCAGGATGAACTTCAGAGTTTGTCTGTTCTCTTCAGTGAAATCAGAAGGTTTCACTAATAGAAGCAGGACATTTGGTCCTGGAGGACAGCACTCTGCACAGCTTCTCATTTCTTGTCTCACTGTTTCTATGGACAGATTGAAAATGTCTGGAGTTTTCACAACTGTTAACTGTTTCCCTTTCCACTCTCCATTGGCAACCTCACACTTATTGTTTGTAAAGGATTTTAGGTTATAAAACTGCCTTCTCCCAATAATGAAGTTTCCCAGTGTTGTTTTTTTTTCATCACTTTTGCCAAACAACACAACACAGAGATTTGGCGCTGGAACAAAAATAAATATGATTAAATATATTACCTTGCAATATTACATTCAGAATCTTTTCATCATATTCAGTGACTAATGCAGACATTTAATGCATTTTTGTACATTATGAATGATATATTTTGAATTTCATTTGTTTGCTTAAATGCATTAAAGGCAGAATGTGCAACATTTGACACAAATAAATAAAGCAGAAAACAAATATATTCTCTGTAAATTTCTCTCTGACTCGTGAATGTCTACAATGAGTGAGAAGCTCAAATCCTGCTGGCTGTGTTGTTGTTGGAGCCGTGTTTACATGGACAGGATGGCATTGTGTAGAAAGCTGTTTAAGTCAAGACTAGAGCAGTGTTTCTCAGATGGGGGTACGCATACCCCTAGGGGTACGTGGGAGTACTGCAGGGGGTACGTGACAAATGTCAAAAAAGTTTTATCACAGCAAACTAGTGGTGGGCGATATAACGATCTTAGATCGTGAAGGATTTAAACGTGTTGACAATCTACAAAAACAGGGAGATCGTAGAACGGAGCTAATGTGTTCATTTTATCATGCTGCAGTTTATGCTCCTACACAGACGATCCCCCCTCACCCCCTCTGCTCGGCAGCAGAGCGGGATGCATCGCCCGAAAACCAAACTTAAGAGTTAGACCGTAAAAAGAACTCCATCCCTGTTATATGCAACTGTTTGAGATACAGGATGCAGGATGCAATAAACAGTTATCTGGAGAGTTTGCAAAGTTAAGGTTTGTGCTTCGGGCCACGACATAATGAACCCTTAACGAGCCCGAGAGACGTTAATAGTCTGCTGAGAGTCAGATACAGAAAGTCTGTGATGGGAGATGTAGTTCTAGTTTATTAAAGCCAGTTCAACAAAAGTTGATAGGAATTTGTCTTGTAATCCCGTTATTTAAACTGATGCTGCCAGTGTTTTCTGCTCTCTCTCAGTTTTTAAAGTTATTAACAAGCCTCTCCACCCGAAGCCCACCTGTTGTGATAACCGAAACGAGAATGAAATGGAGGGAGGCGATAATATCAGCGAGGTCTGGACCTCGGTTGTTAAAAAAACGTTTTCGAACAGTCACCTACAAACATTTATTTCCATGCATTAGTATCTATGCATGCTGCTTGAAGTGATGTCAGTCAGCAGCTCTTTCTCATCTTGTTCAGTGTGCAGCAGGCAGGTGAGAGTGAGTAACCATGGTGACTGTCTGTCCGTCAATCAACGATGTCCAGCCCCCTCCGTGAATAAAACTCTTAATTCAGTAAAACTTACTTTGACCATGTGTCACAGAATAATCACATTTTGGATTATGTTTGAAGTCTACATGTTTTTAAATGAATGCATCACTGTATAAAAAGGTACCTGATGAACCCTAACAGATTTAGAGACACAAATGAGCACACATTACTAAATCATTAATTTAAAGTGGTGCATAAAAGCCTACAATTGTACATACAAATTTGTCAGAATGCAGGGAAAGACATTTCTGGTGTTAAAAATGTTCTGGGGAGATGTCCAGCAACAAAGACAATTTTAAATAGACTAAACTTATAAGAACAGTATTTGTGCAATTAAAAACATTATACAGGGAAATAAGTTTGGTTAAACTGGTTGGTAACTTGCAAAATTTTTCTTTAAGATCAGTATGGAAAAAAATTGCGAAAAAATTGTGATCGTGATATGATATTTCTTCCATATCGCCCACCACTAATACATTTTTATGGGATTTACCTCCATGTATTCTGTTTTCCCAAAGCACTGTTTGTCTTTTGCGGGGTGACATAAGCCAACAGTTTCATGAACACCACATACATTTGTTTAGTTATGTTCTTTTCCCAAATTATTTCCTGAAAAATGTCTTTGGCCGGATAAGGGCCCAAAAAGTTTGAGAAACCCTGGACTAGAGGAAAGAAAAATAGCCTACTCACTGCTTATTCGGATGTCAATTAAGAGTCTTTAGATCACGGTAATTGGTGCAATGTGAAGCTACGAGCTAACCAAAGTGTGCTAACATTAGCCTGCTAACACAACGATGCAGGGCACAGGCAATTGCAGCTTCAGCAGGGACAATGGTGCTTATTTATGGTGCCTTTTTATTGATAACTCCTTAGTGCGAACGCGAGTGGAGGGGGGTTGGAGATGTGTCTGGCTGGAGGTGTTGGCAAACATCAGTTTGTTTTGGTTTAATGCTGGTGCTCACAGGCGACATCTACTGGATGAAAAAGTTGCACATTCTTCCTTTAAGCAGTGAGTAAATAAAGATTTACCAACAGGATCACTAAGGGCAAAGTCTGAGTTTCTATTCTGTCCATTTTATAAAAAAATACAAACTTGAAGGACTTACCTGGGCTTGAAGTGCTGATATCCATCCTTGTTGTCAACCCTGTACAAAAATACAAATCCATCATTGGTTTTATCTACAATAAACAAACATTTTGATATCGTAGCTATTGTCTAAATATCCGTCACATGTCAGAATACTTACCAGCATTTGTTTGGTCCTTGAAAGGATTCAGGCTCAGATGCTCTCTGTTTTTTTTTTCAAAAATTTGATCCAAATGTGTTTCCAGCTCTTGATGTTCAAGGTTCTCCTGCATCAAGTATCTGTTTCCACACAGTGTAATTATTTCTTGTAAGTGTGGATTGATCATATGATTGTAGCCTAAACTCTTCTCACTGGGTGTTGAGATCAGAACCAGTGAATGATCAAATGACTGACCACCAAAGTGTTGAAGGACTCTGCAGAGCCTCCGTTTGTGTTGCTCAGTGAAGTCTTCAGGCTGTAGAACCAGCAGGAATACATGAGGTCCAGGTGCAGAGAGTCTAGCACATTTTTCCAAATGTCTTTTCAGTTTATCATCAAAGATTTTGGAAAGCAGCAGATCAGGAGTGTTGATGACGGTTATTACTTTGTTCTCCCTCCACCGTCCTCTGACTGACTGAAAGTGTGGATCTTTGTCTGCCTCGAACACTTTCCCGCCCATCATTAAGTTTCCCACTGAATTCTGTTGAGACCAGCTGTTCCCCAGAAGGACAACCCTCATCTCAAAATCTGAAATGAAGATATGGAATTAAAACACAAAATAATTACAAGGAAAAAAAAAGAGTTAAAAAATAAGAATCAAATTGAGAGGATGGGATTTCCACAGGTGTTTAAGAATTAAAGCTTTCTGGCATCTCCTCATGCAAAGAAATTACAATAGCTTGCATTCAAATGGTAAATGGACTTAACTTGTATAACCATTTTTTAGTCTTCTGACTACTCAAAGCACTTTTACACAGTATGTCACACCTACACATTCACACACTGATGTAGTTAAACCATCAGCAGTAACTAATTCATTCATACACATTCATACACATTCATACACTGCCGACAAAGCAGCGGTAGCGATTTTAGTGTCTTGTCCAAGGACACATGGGACATGTAGCTGCAGGAGCTGGGGATCGAAGCACCCACCGGTGGGAGACGATGACTCTACCAACTGAGCCACAGCCGTCCCCCAATTTAATTTAAGAAGAATTAAAAAAAATTCTGCCTTTTTAATATTCAATAATGTTTAGTCTCCATCTTGGCTTTTGGTTTTTAAGTGTTTAAATATTGAACAGTAATCACAATCATCTACTTAAACTTAGAAATACATAAATATTTAAAGTAAATAAATTCAAGTTTATATATTTTAGTGATGTCCATCAGATGTGAGCTATATTTTTACTTCAATGGCTCCTCCTGGCAATCAGCCAATCACTAACTGGAAGACATCAATTATTAAATGTCAAGACTTCCTGGAACTATTATTAGACAGCTGAGAGGAACGAGCCATCCCAAGCAGTTAAATGAAACTCAAATTTAAACCTTAAAAACACATTTTTCTTTTTCCTCATTCGTGCAAAGTCGGACTGAACTCACCTGATTCTGCCGTTGCCATGATGCGTGTGTTAGAATCATCACAGGAAACTTCACTTGAGACAGAAAATCTATTAAAAAAAGGCAGAACAATCAAAACAAAATTATTTGCAATAAAGAGAGAATGTTTCTTATCAGTTCAGTTACTAAACCTGTGACAATGTGTGCCTCTGCGTGGAGCTGGGTGTGGATCAAGTTGACTAACTTGTTCTTTTAACTTCTGATCATAGACCTGTTATATATATCATGTAGTTAAAAGTGAACATGACACAAAAATAGTTAATATAAATGAATGAAGCTTAGAGAGGAGCTGACACCATTGTTACATTAATAAGAGTTACATAACTTCCGTTTCTACTTCTGTTTAATCATCTAAATCTGAACTGTTGGCTTCACTTTATGTTGATAAAACTGTTTAAGTCCTAATAATAATAACTTTATTTATATAGCACTTTTAAAATCGTATATCTTATCTTAAAATGTATAGTTGTAACAGGACTTGTCTTTTGGAGGCGGCTGCCATGATGATCCGCAATGACAGAGTGTGTATCGTTGCCGTAGAAACACCAGATGTTACATGAAAGACCGCTGCATAAAGAAGCGTGAGCTGCTACAGAAAGCTGCCGTACTGTTGCTGCATGTGCTGCTGTGATAAAATCATCATGTAAATTATACTCGGATACATTATTTGGAAATTGGTCTGGTAGCTGAAGAGGTTCCAGTTCAATTCCTGAGCACTGCTGAGGTGCCCTTGAGCAAGACACCGAACCCCAAAACTGCTCTGCAGTGCTCGCTGTGGGCAGCCCCCTCACTCTGAGACCTCTCCGTTAATGCATGTCCATTGGATCCTGTTTGTGCATGTGTGTGTATTCCGGCATATGTTTGTGTAGCATGTTCATTAAACAGAGTGTAAAACTGAATTCCCCTCGCGGGATTAATAAAGGATAAATGATTATTATTATTAGCTCGTCAGTAAACATATTCTCTTTCTTAGGTTGGTTTCACTCGTTCAATTTCACCACGGAGTTTTCTGACCGGGGACTCCCATGTTTCCCCGTCAACCTCGACGTTCTCTTTTGTTATTGTTGTATTGATTGAGAGCTCCTGATGGCAGAATATACAAACTGTGCCTTTAAGTCAAGCAGTGGAAGTTGAGTGTGGATGTGTAAATTACAAAAGGCCCATTTTATTATGTGAACTAAACATATCTTACATGTCACTGTTTATAAAAGAAGCCATTTAACCTCTGCTGGACGGGCCACTTCTTCATGCACCACTACACCACTGGTTGGTCATTTCCACCAGATCCACTTAATAAGAGTTTGGTTGACATTGTCTTCAGGTCCTGACAGAAATGAATAACTCAGGCGCTCCGAAATAAAGAACAAAGAAAATCCATCATCTGTAGCACTTGTAAGCCTGTAAAACCGGCCATTGGCCAGTGTGAGTAGTAAAATATTCAGTTTTTTTAACATGTATTATATTAAAAGTATTTACATACCGCTGAATGAGACGACACAATGCAGCGCTCATGCAGGTAAGTGAGGGGCGTGGCTTTTGAGGGAGAACGGAAGGAATGCTACTTTCAAAATAATGCTATTTTTGGAAATTACCAACCCTGCCTTGAAGGCTATAAACCAAAACAGTTAAAGACAAATAAAAACAAAAAGTCAACAAGCTAATGGCGATGACATACGGTAAAAAAGACGACATCACATCACAGGTAATAAAAACAGAAATTAAGATAAAAAGGAGCCAAATCAAAGAAAGCTGTTAAAAATAAAAACACAGCAGAGGATAGGAGAGTCAAACATTAAAGGATTAGGAATGGATAGATTAGTAAAAGTCTTTAAAAGGAGAAATCACAGTTTTAAGATGTGATTTAAAAGATAGCTTCCCTCATCTCCTGTTGAGATTATTTCAACAGATTCTCTCAGAAATGATTAGTTGAACAAATGTGCTGACTTAACCACTTAACATCCTGTTAGATTATATTTCTGTGTGTCTGTATACTGTTTGAACAGAAATCTGTTCCCAGATCGGTTTCTGTTAAAGCTGTAAATCTGTTCTGAGGAGCAAACTCTAAACTAAATAATCTTTAACAACTTAACTCTGTCAGTCTCAAAGAGTGAAAGTACAAGTTCTATGTAGTTTTTACAAATGCATTAATCTGATTTATTTCTGTAGTTTTGTACTCACCTGCTGAGAGTTCTGCTGCGACATCACACCGAGATGAGAAAGGACAATTAAAAACAGGAGCAGAATCTGAAATATTCATAATGATCACGTGATTATGGGTGAGGCTTCATATTTAAAGAATGAATAACTGTTTCAATATGTTAATGAGACAGAGAGAATATTTCAGGCATTTTGTTTTTGAATGTAATTTAAAGAGACTCTGTCTTTTTGCCTTTATTAGATCAGGCAGCTGATCAGAGACAGGACATGCTGGGAGGAGAGTAGGGGATGATATGCAACAAAGGGCCGGTCAGGTTCGAGCACCCTGGCCGCTGTGGCGAGGACTACAGAAAAAAACTTTTTCAAGGTTTTTATTGACATTTTTTTACCTGAGCTCTTAATTTTTTTTTATTGCCGTATATTAATTAAGACCTTAAACATATTTTTGGTCACTTTTATTTCTTAGGTGTTAAGTCTAACTCCTTTAGAAACAGAACCTTTGTGCACACTTGATACTGAAACTTCTGAGCTGGGTGTGGTTTAGGAAAAAACACCTGAGGTCAAATGCTTTCATCGATTCATTTCCTCATATCTGAAATGATTCCTGTAAGTATCTTAATTAAATACTTTCAACGAAGCAAGTCATATTCGTATAACAGGTAGTGTTGAAGTCAAGACCACACTAACCGAGACCAGAGTGCTCTGAGACTGAGACAAGACCAAGGCAGGGCGAGACAGCAGACCAAGACCATAAATATCAATGAAAAATCATCACTCATTGTCCCTCATTTAGTCCCTAACTACGGGAAGGTTGTGGTCGTAACCAGGGGACAAAAATCAAACTATGAATTAATTAAAGTTATTTGTTCTTTTGCTAGTGGCGATTTCCTTCTAAACTCAGTGATGACTTGGAAAAATGTCCAATCAGTGGAGGTCTTGACCGGTCTTGATTCAGAATCCGGAGTCTGCCCGGTCTGAGACCAGGGCAAGACCGAGTAAAAATGGCTTTAATTCAAAGATGAGACCTTCAAAAAGTGGTCTTGAGACCAAGACTGATTTCAAGTACTACGACACTAATGACAGCATGTTTGTTAAGTTTTCTAGATAAATGAAATTCATTATCAAATTAAGGACAACAGCGTTTAAATATTATTCAGAGTCATTATTTGGAGACAAACATTCAACATCCAGTTGTATTTGTAGTTGTAATAAAGAGTGAACTGTTCCCTTAATCTAGCCTACAGCAGTATACTGTAGGGGTCAGATGGAGGGGGCTGGTGAGAGTGGGGAGCAGAACAGTTTTTCGTCTGCAAAAGGAAAGCTTAAGCTAAATGTACACTACAAGATAATTCGGCTGGTTTTTGGCCCGATTCCCCACTTCCAGCCAAAGTCAGCGAAGATCTGCATATCTTGCCAGATTCTCCTGTGGTGTGAGGTGTGTTAAGAGTGATTCTAACCTCCCTGATCTTCTCGGGAGACGATCATGCACGCCCCGATTTCAAATCGTAAATATTAAACAAGTTCAATATTTACAATCAGAAATCCTGTTGTGTGGGGAGATCGCCACGGGCGGCCGAGCACAGACTCTGTGGATTTTCATGTGGAACGGAACAACAGCCAATCTGAAAGTTAGATGGATGTCAAAAATTTGTGGCAACAACAAGAGTGTTTATTCAAAGTGTTTGTAAAACAAACCACAATCTAGCTGACAAAATGTTCACCGTAATGGATGTACCGGTCATGTTTGTTTACTCTTAAAGAGGACATATTCTCCCCCTTCTCCACCTTTTTAAACAGTCCCCTGTGGTCTAAATGAAACATCTGTGCTGGGCTTTGGTCAAAAAATAACATTAATCAAGCACCAGAGGAGGTTTGTGACCCTGTATAAACCAGCTCTCTCAGAACGCTCCATTTTGGTGTGTGTCTCTTTAAATGCAATGAGGACTGGATGGACTGGATGTGTTTATTTCACATTTTGTGGGTCGGTAGACACTCAGGTTACCCAGATATAAGTTCAGAAACACTGTAAAAGGATTTTTCATAACATGTCCCCTTTAAAAAAAAGGGGAAACCTACCAGTACCCAAATGATAAAAAAATTGATTTATTGCTGTCAAAATCAATATTTCAGTCTAACCTTAATTACAGGGGGTGTCTGGCTGACTCAATTTTCTGATATTTTTGAGTGAGGACACCTATTTTAACAGTTTTATTTACAGACCTTTGTCAGAGTGTGAGTGTGTGCGTGAGAGAGAGAGAGAGAGAGACATCATTGAGTGAGGCAGAGGAATAGGTAACTTCCCAAAGCTAATGGCTCTGCTCAGGTTAAAAATCAAGACATCACTCAATCACATCGAAGTGTGTAAGAAAATAGCTAAATATTAAAAGTCTCGATTTTTACAATCGAGACTTAAAATCGCAACTAGTGTCGCAGTTTTCGTTTGCTGCCGCAATTTAATTGCAAAAAAACGTCTAAAAACATGAAAACTTTCTTGAAAAGTTGCCGCAAAATTAGACATTTTAGGCCGCAACAATCCCCCAAAAAGTCTGCGTAATCCTGGATAGAGTGAGTAGGTGTCAGAGTTACATATTGCTCCTTCTTATGCTGCCTTTTCAGTAAGAATATATACCATACACCAGGAATGTGTATAAGTGGAAAATGTTACAGTTTGTATCCAGACCCAAAAGCAGACACGGCAGCAAAGTTGAAGGATTTGAGGTTTTATTGCAGGGTTTGGGAAAGGTGGATGGCTGACTGGCTGGCTGGTAATGATGGCGTAGAGGAGACTATGGAGTAGCTGGTTCTGTAGGCAGGTGGGTGAGTGGTTGAGTTGTCTGTGAGGAGAGCAGACTGGAGGAGATGACACCGGTGAGAATCTGGACAACAGGAGAGAAGAAATCAGTTAGGATCCACTAGTAAAACACTAGGAACAAAACTCTAACAAACGTTAGGAGCAGCCGATAGTATCTACCACTTCAGTAGACTCAATAATCTGGCAATGAGTCAATTTGAGCCCAGGGCTTTTAACTTGAGGCAGATGAGCAGATGAGCTGCAGGTGTGAGTAGTCACCTGGTGTTGATTGCAGCCACACCCTCCAGAGACACACACAGACAGACAGAGGGGGAGGGGACACAAAGGATACACAGAAACAGGATCACAGCCAGAGCCGTAACAGAAAAGTTATTTAGCTTTAGCTGCCACTGATACTTTGCTAAATGTTTATTAGTGCTGGATTAATGTTGGATCTTTGCAGATAATATAACAAAGATTACAGTCCAGGAGTGCTGTTTTAGGGGAAAAAAAACTCACTTTCTCCCAGAGACATCATTTTCTCAAGATGCCAAAGTTGGTTCTGAGATTGGAGTACAGGGAGGCAGACGCCCTCTTTACTTTCAGGGTAGGCTAATGCTAACCCTGGACCTGCCCTACTTCACTTATTGATCCTTGAGACTAAGTTACTTTTTTTTTTCAAAGATTATTTTTGGGCTATTTGTGCCTTTAATGGAGAGATAGGACAGTGGATAGAGTTGGAAATCAGGGAGAGAGAGTGGGGAATGACATGCGGGAAAGAAGCCACAGGCTGGATTTGAACCTGGGCCACCCGCTTGGAAGACTATAGCCTCCATACATGGGGTGCTCGCACTAAACACTGCACCACCATCGCCCCTGACAAAGTGACTTTTAATGATTTTTAATTGTAAATCATTTGTTTTCCTGGCCAATGTGGGTGTGGTTTAGGTATTCATTTTGGCGGCTCACCTTTAGTTCAGGGTTGTATTTCTTCATGTCAAGACATGTTTTTAGAGAGACTCCTAAAATACAGCCAATGTCTTTAGAGCTTTTCTAGAATCATTGCACCGTAGATTACAATGTTGTTGTAGAATTATTTCAGGGGGGGAATTATGACCTAAGGAATGCATGAAAGTCAAAGTAGATGAGTCACAACCAGTTCAGCTGGTGCGTCTGGTCTCTCTGTTCTGTTGGAGCAATTATTTCAGCACTACTACATAAAACTTGCAGCTCACACATTTAAAATGTGGTTTCAAAACAGAATTAAAGAATATTCCCACAGCATGTAGGTACAGTTGTTTCTGGGACTGAGGACATTTCGAACATCCTCCCAGACTTTACTTACCCATAATCTGTTTACTCTGTTATCTTTTTATTAAAATCAAAGCCAGATAAGCTTCAGCTTTAGCATGTCTCCTCTTCATACAACTTGACACATTATGTATCATTTAAATGTGCAGTTAAATTAATAGCTTTACTATAAATACAGTAAATCAACAATCCCTTAAACCAGTTGTTCTCAACTGGTGAGTTGGGACCCAAATGGCTTGCGGAGCCGTTTTCAGTGGGTGGCCTTGGAAAAAATAGTGTCAAGAAGTCTGTGAAGCCGTTTTTAAAAATGCTTGTTTTGAGCCATCTCTTTGCTCTTACACTTGTTTGTAGCGTCTGAGGACCAAATGGCTCACTTTTTCATTGAATAAATCTGATGGGTCCTGAGTCTGGACCAGTTGGGAACCACTACTTTAAACAGTGTGACATTTATCTCTATATTACCTATAGCTTGTTTAACCAAGTGGTTGGTGGGTAATGTTTTCACGCTAAACTTTGACGTACTGTATGACCAAATATGAAAAAAACAACAACATTGCAGAACAAACACTTAACGGACACAGAAACCTGAAAACAATCATGCCATCGTGGCAATCGTGCTTGAGTATAGCACGGTACAGATGACCAGTGTGACCACGCCCCTAACACTCTGTGAAGTCTCAGCAAAGTGCCCACTTCAGAGTTCAGAGAGACACTGCAAAGCCAGAAATTAAAGATGCGTCACATTAAAAAAACACTCTGTACCTAACATGCACATGCTTGTCTTTAAACCTCTGAAGGACTAAGGACCTTCTCATGCTGCTTTCAGTCAAACAAAAAAGGAGAGAGTCTGCATTCAGTTACTGAACAGCACAGAGGCGGGAAAACCTCCAGATGACATTAGACCACATTTTTTTACATTACTTGGGAGTACTAAACAACCTTGATGCAATGTCTCCATTCCAGCTGACACTCACCTCAGCATTAGCAAAAAAGGTCATTTTAATTTACCAATATCAATCTGAAATGAATTCTCTCCATGCTGCCTAAATGTCGGCCTCTGGTGGACAGAGTTTTCACATCCACTAAATGTTCTGCGGGTTCTGCAGTCAGGTGTGCTTCAGTTATCCTCTTGAAAAAGGAGTTCTGTGGCAACTTAGTTTTATTTGCAAACAGCAGTGGTGGATAAAAAGAATCAACATAACACATTTAAAAACAGATAGTTCAAATCATCAGTGTCATTAATAATTTCAGACATTTGATTTTTAATCTCTATGTTATCGTTTTATTGAATTTCATGCAGTCTATTTAATGTCATCATCTGTACAGCTGACACTTAAATCAAAGCCTGCAGTAAATTTTATCATGATTTAATCTGTTTTATTTTATAATTTCCTATCCTCGTATTTCTTTCCCTGTGTGTTTTCCTTTTTTTCGACCTCCACAGGTTCCAGGGAATAGTGTTGTAGTACTCGAAATCGGTCTTGGTCTCAGACTAGGTGGAAATCAAGACCGGTCAAGACCACCACTGAAAGGCTATTTCTCCACGTCATAACTGAGATTAGAAGGAAAACGCCTCTTTTTAAAATAACAAATAACTTTATTCATGTGTAGTTTGATTTTCATCTCCCGGTTACGGCCGCAACCTTCCCAGTGTTACAGTCTAAGTGAGTGGCACGCCCCCTAAACACAAGATGATGATTTTTCTGTGATATTTATGGTGTTGTCTCGGTCTCGGAGCAATCTGGTGTTGGGTATTTCTTGGCTTCGGTTAGCATGGTCTTGACTACAACACTACCAGGGAATACTGCCGGGTGTGTCCCAAACAAAGGAGACAGCTTTATTTTAGCATAGCTTCTCACATTCACTGGAACCTTTCTAAAAATGTTCTTGACGTAACAAATTTTAGCGACTAAATCAGAATCAGAATCAGAAATACTTTATTAATCCCAGAGGGAAATTCCATCATTACAGCTGCTCTTAAACACAATATAGCAGTAGAAATATAGTTATATACAATAAAATATTAATCAAATAGAATAGGAATGTAAGATAGATGTCAAGAAATAAGTACAAGAAATATTTACGTGAATAAGAGTAAGGCAAGAATACAGTTAAGTAGCATCTTAATATTAGTTTGTGCTGTACAAACCAAAAAATCAAGTTGTTCCAGAGGTACTGCTGGGTCTATGCTGGTCAGTACAATCTGTCACAGTTAGTACAAAACAAAGAAGAAGACCCAAGTGCAGACCAAACTAAATAATGTATTTAACAAAAAAAAAAGCTTGCTGTCCATCAACAATCCAACATAAAATCCAAAAGAACACCTAGGAGGAAACAGCACAGGATAGGTAGCCATTCGAACCAAATATGGGGCTAATTAAACAGGTTAGAATAATGAGGTCATAAAAAAGGGATGGACACACAAATGGGAGGAAGTGACCATAGGCCGAAAACACTGGGGATAAAAACTACAAAATAAAACAGGAAACACTAAAGCCTAAACTCAGGAACATGAAGAAAACTACACAGGAGAGGAAATGACACAACAAAAGGAATAAACAAGTTCAACAAGAGTAAATCATAAAAAGTTTAAACTATCAATTCAAAACAATCATCGCTTGAAACCAAAAGTACAATTACAACATATTCCTTAACGTATTACTGGAGTAAAATGTGCAATAGCTGCTAAATAAGACACTAGAACTTTTAACAGAAACTATATACACAAAGAGAACATTAGATGAATACATATTTGCAGTCAAAGCGCTCACACTAAAACTTAAAACACAATAACAGAATCACCTAGAATATCACGCAGGAATACAGTAAAAGGTCATATACACAGGTTGTTTTCAATGCTTTAGTTCAGGCCTGGCCTGCGCATCCGGCTCTTTGCCCGGTCTCATGCAGCTCCTCCTTTTTTTTTTTTTGTAACGTTAGGCCCATCCATTGTGCATGTCTAATTTTGATGTAGCCTGAGAGCCAATCACAAAAATGCCTGCGAACTAATCAGCTTTGAGGGAGGGAGGGCCTTATTGTTGAGTAAACAATTTGTGTGAAACAAGCCAAGTTCGCTCTGAAAATGGCACAGCACAGCAAAACGAAAATATGAAGATGAACACAGGACGTTTTTAACAGAGTGGGAGAGTTTATATTTCTTCCTTCAACGTAATGGCAAGCCATTCTGCCTTATATGCCAGGCGTCATTAGCGCATTTCAAGTCTTCAAATCTTCAGCATTACTTCAGCTCACTCCATGCTAACATCGACCAGGAATTTCCAAAAGGTACTGAGCTTCGCAAGCACAAGTTAACAAGTTTGTAAAATCAGGCAGAAAAGCAGACACAGTTGTTTCAGAAAATTACGAAGCACTCAGAGATCGTAACGCTTGCATCGTATCAACTGGTTTGGAACATTGCACGAGCTAAAAAGCCATACAATGAAGGGGAGTTCATTAAAAAATGCCTCAGTGACATCGTTGAAATCTTGTCTCCAGAAAACGAAAAACTAAAACGAATGATATCAGACCCGCCACACTGTTGAACACAGAATATCGGATGTTAACACCGCAATTGAATCGCAGTTGCACTCTGATCTTCAAACATGCAAGTATTTTAGTGTCGCATTGGATGAGTCTTGTGACATTCAAGACAAGCCTCAGTTGGCAATATTTGCACGATCTGTGTCAAAAAAGTGTGATAAAAGAAGAAATCCTTGATATTGTGCAGGACAGAACCCGTGGCATCGATGTGAAAGAAACAATGATGGCTGCATTTGTGAAAGCAAATCTGCCAGTACTGAAGCTAACTGCAATAGCCGCGGATGGAGCGCCATCTATGATCGGATCTGTGAACGGGCTTGTGGGGCTGTGCAAAGCTGACAACACATTTCCCGAGTTTTGGAATTTCCACTGCATCATTCACCGGGAGCAACTGGTGTCTAAATGACTGAATTTAGACCACGTCATGAAGCCTGTGATGGAAATCGTCAACTACATCCGCACACACGCACTTAACCACAGGCAATTCAAGAATCTCATCACCGAACTGGACCAAGGGCTTCTAGGTGACCTGCCGCTGCACTGTGAGGTGGCCGTCTAAAGGAAAGGTGCTTTCTCGTTTCTTTGAGCTTTTGGATGCCGTGAAACTATTCATGGAAGAGAAGGACAAGGACTACCCCGAGCTTTTCGGATGCCAAGTGAATTATGGATCTGGCCTTTTTGGTCAACATGATGTGTCAGCTGGACAGACTGAACCTGGATCTGCAGGGTAAGTTAAAAATGCTGCCTGACCTGGTGCAAAGTGTGTTTGTGTTTGTCAACAAACTGAAGCTGTTCAAGACACATATTCAAAAGGGAGAATTAACACATTTACGCAAGCAAAAATCAAACAGCCAGATATGCAACACTGGTGAAAACCTTCACAAAAGCTTTGTGACCCAGTTCCATGATGTACAGCTGAAAAGGCCACAGATTACGTTCCTCGTCGACCCGTTTAATGCAGAGACGGACTGTTTGAAAGCCCCGCTAGTCACAGACGAGGCAGCAGCCGAGTTGGAGATGATCGATCTTTGTGAGGAGGACCAACTGAAACCTGTTCTAAGGGAAGGGACCATTGAGTTCTGGAAGAGTGTGCCAATGGAAAAATACCCCAATGTCAAACGGGCTGCGCTCAAGCTACTGTCAATGTTTGGGTCAACATGTGAGTCTGTGTTTTCTACCCTGAAACACATGAAATCAAAGCATCGATCTGTTCTGACAGACACACACGTGAAAGAATTGTTTCGAGTGGCCACAACGGCAGAGGTGTAAAGTAACGAATTACATTTACTCGTGTTACTGTACTTACTACTTTTTAAGTCGTTTTTAAAATCTGTACTTTTACTTTTACTTAAGTAGGTTTTCTGTTAAGTATTGTAATTCGCTACATTTTAAATCACATCTGTTACTGAGTAAAAAAAATAGGCCTGCTATGAATGATTTTCCTTCATCGCACCGGACGACAGACAGAAAGAGAGAGAGAGACAGAGAGAGACAGAGAGAGAGAGACAGAGAGAGTTTTGAGTTTTTAAAACTTCATTTATTCTGATAAAAATGTATTTACATTCCCATTTTTGGGATACTGTCACAAACTACAATATGTCACAAAAATATGGATTTATATGAAAATATGCAAATATGATTTCAGAGTCTTTCAAAGAAAAGAGTACGCCATCATTGTCCCATATTTTTTCAAAAACATCCAGCTCTTCCATTTTAAAATAATACTTGTGTTCCAACAATATTCAAGATTTAACAAGGTTCCGAAACACCACTACACAATCACATCTCTGTCCTCTTTCCATTCTTTCTTTTCTACTGAGATAAACTGCCAACTTTGCTTGACCAAAAAGGAAATTCAGCAGCCGACCTTTTTTTTTCTTTTTTTTACTGTAAGAGAAACCAAAAATGAACATGAGGTCAGTAAAATGTTCTCTATAGGACATTACGAGAGTATTCAGTATCCCAAAAAGAGATCTCAATTTCCAACCCAGAAACAAAAGCATTAACAGCCACAATTCCATGTAAAATACGCCATTTTAAATCAGCAGTACATTTTGTTAACGGTGGTTTGTAAAGCATGCTCCATGCAGGTTTGACCTCAGATTTTACTTTGAAATACTTTTTCCATGGTGTGTCTGCTCTACCTTTAAGTTTCTCTTTATTTAACCCCTTGACACATCCCTGATAAAGTGTTTTCCCATTCACAGAGTCCAAAGGCATCCAAACCTTACTGCTCTCTTCCAGAGGGCCCAGTCCTTCAGACTTTGACCTCACGCACATCCTGGGAAAACAGTCACAATCCTCAGGTTTCAGTTGTCAGTTAAACCATTTCTGTAGGAGAACTCTGTCCTCTTTTGACAGCGCCTTTCTGAATTTCTCCAGCATCAGCCCGACCACTCGAATCGATCTGACCTCCAGTCTCCTCGCCACGGTTACAGCATTATCCAAATTAGCTCCAGCCAGTTCGAACAGATGTTGGACTGTAGTTATTCCTTTATTTGTCAGAGTTCCAGATGTCATCAGCGCCTCTTCCAATGAAGTGCCCAACCGAGAGCCCTTCAATATAGGTTCCTTCAACAGCCAATGCAAGGATGTGTTTGAGCCCAGACGCCCAGTTTCCAACAGCCCCCACATTTTAATAACACTCACATAAAATGATGGCAAACAACTCAGATTCAACTCTGCACAGTTCATAAGAAACATGTTTCTTCCAAATCCTAAATGACCAACAAGACCAAAGATAAACTCAGCCACGTGTCTCCAGGGTAAATTTAGAGGTCCATAAAGAAAGCTTTGTAGGACCTGCAGTCTAAAAGCTGCCTTCCTACTTGCCAGATGAACCAATCCCTGTCCTCCTTCCTCTTTAGGCAAAAATAAAACACTCTGTGGTACCCAGTGTAATCTATCCCAAAAGAAGTTTACAATGATACTCTGGAGTTTCATTAACAGGTTTGCTGGGGGTTCTAACACTGACAGGCGATGCCACAGGGTGGAGGCCACTAGATTGTTAATAATAAGTGTGCGCCCCCTATAGGACATTCGTGGTAAAAGCCACTGCCATTTCTTTAATTTGCCCTCCATTTTCTCAATCACACCCTCCCAGTTTTTCTGAACCTCAGACTGACATCCTAAAAAAACACCTAGATACTTGATGCCATGCGTCACCCATTTAAAACCATCAGGTAACCTTGGTTCATTCCCTCGCCATTTTCCTACTAACAAGGCTGTACTTTTACCCCAGTTTACCTTCGAGGAGGAAATTTCCCCAAAGCACTCTGTGATGTGAATAAGCTTTTTGACATCACTATTACCTGTTACAGCAACCATGATGTCATCTGCATATGCTGACAGATGCATGGGTATAAGATTCTCCTTTAATTTAAACCCTGTTAACTGTTTTCTTATCTGACACAACATGGGTTCAATGGTTATAGACAGACATTGCACAGCCCTGCCGAATCCCTCTATTGATATTAAAAGGAGCGCTTAAACCACCATTAACCTTCAATACACTTTCAATGTCACAATACAGAGTTTTCATCAAGGCAATGAAACTGGGGGAGAAACCAAAAGCCTCAAAGGTGTTCAACAAATACTTATGCTCCACCCGATCAAATGCCTTCTCTTGGTCAAGAGAAATCAGACCAAACTTAACATCTAACGAGCTAGAGACTTCCAAATAATCTCTAATGAGGGATATATTGTCCCTAATTGATCTGCCAGGGATGCGGTATGACTGATCAACATGTATTACTTGCTCCATCACTTTTCTTAATCTATTGGCCAACACTTTGGAAAAGATTTTATAATCTGCACAAAGCAGACTTACTGGCCTCCAGTTCTTTATTTCACAAAGGTCACCTTTTTTAGGCAGGAGAGTGAGGACCGCTCTTCGACAGCTCAGAGGTAGTTTCCCTCCAGAAACACTGTCATTTATGACCTCTAACAAATCGTCTCCCAAAGTAGACCAAAAACATTTGTAAAAGTCTACAGGGAGACCATCTACTCCTGGAGCTTTGCCGTTTTCCATACTCATCAGCGCCTCCTGCAGCTCTTGCAGTGTGAGTGGGCGTGACAGTTCTGCATTATCCCCTTCTGATAACTTTGGTAAGTCAGACAAAAACTGCTCTGACATCAGCACGTTCTCTCTGTACTCACTGTTGTAGAGGTTTGAGAAGAAGTCCACAGCTCTTTTCCTGATTTCAGCTGAGTCAGTGAGATCTCTTCCATCAGCAGATCTGATACAGTGGATGAGTCGATTCTGACCATTTTTCTTTTCTAGATTGAAGAAAAACTTGGATGGAACATCCATTTCAGAGATATTTTGAAAACGTGATCGGACTAACGCCCCCTGTGCTCTTATCCCCAGCAGATCTGCCAAAGCAGCTTTTTTGGATTTGAGTGCTTTAATGTGGCCTCCATCTCCTGTGGATCCACTTAAAGTCTGGAGTTCCACAATATCAGTCTCTAGATGTTTTATAGATTGTGTGACCTCTCTTGTGACATTAAAATTGTACTGTTTACAAAACTGCTGAATTTGTATTTTACCAATATCCCACCATTGCTGTAAAGATGTAAACTGAGATTTCCTAGACTGCCATTTTTTCCAAAAAAAATTGAAACATTTTCTAAAGTGACCGTCATTTGTTAAAACTGTATTAAAATGCCAATATGCACTTTTTGGTTTGACTCCATTTATAAAAACATTTCCGATTAACAAACAGTGATCTGAAAAACCCACTGGACACAAGAAACAGGATTTGAATATTTGTAATTGGTGTTCAAAGCAATAAAATCTGTCTAACCTGGCTAAAGAGATGTAATTATCTCTAGCATGTGCCCATGAATACTGTCTATTGTTCCCAGGTTTGGAGCACCACACATCCGTCAGTTCATACGTTTCAATAATACGTTTCAAAATGTTCCTTGACTGAGCATTAGGTTCCATATGATTCCTGTCCAAATCATCAACAGTGCAATTAAAGTCTCCTCCTAATATCAAAAAATCAGTTGAAGCACATCCTGTAAGGGTGCTGGCTAATTTGTCAAGAAAAAGACATCTTTCAGTTGGATTTACTGGAGTGTACACACAAAGTGAGCGTGGATTTTTCATATCTGGCAGTCACTTTCAGTAACCTGCCCTGAACGACCTCCTCTGAGTCTACAGACACAGGCACAAAGTTCTTTGAGAAAAGAATTGCCACGCCTGCACTCAAACTACTCTTATGACTCAAAAAGATATTTCCATCCCATTCTCTCTTCCACTCAACGTCATTATCATTATTACTGTGAGTTTCTTGAGCAAAAGCAATATCAATGCACTTAGTTTTTAAAAGTTCATAATACATAGTTCTCTTTTTAACATCTCTTGCTCCGTTAAGATTTAAAGATGAAATTTTGAAACTACTCATAATTAACGTATTTTCCGCACTATAAGGCGCACCGGATTATAAGGTGCACCTTCAATGAATGGCCTATTTTAGAACTGTTTTCATATATAGGGCGCACCGGATTATAAGGCGCATAGAATAGAAGATACTGCAGTCAAACGTTTGACTGGGGTTGCGTTATGCATCCACTAGATGGAGCTGTGCTAAAGGGAATGTCAACAAAACAGTCAGATAAAGTCAAACTTTATTAAGTGTTCTGACAACTCCGTTCACTCCCATGGTAACGATGTTCAAACGTTAATGTGCATATTAACAATATCTCCCAGCCTTGTTCACTCTTCTCCCAAACGTGGAGGGGAACTTTTCCCTGATTCAGTAAACACGTAACATAAACAGTCTGATACCACTAAATCAAACATTAGTGCATTCACAATATAGTAACTCTCGAAATTGTTATTGTGCATTCACAATAACTCAATGTTGTTCAAACGTTAATGTGCATATTCACAATATCTCCCAGCCTTGTTCAGTTGTAAACACGTAAAAGAAACACAGTCTGATACCGCTAATTCAAACGTTAGTGCATAACTCAACATTGTTCAGTTACGTATAACACGTAAAGCTCACTTTTTCAGTTCATTCCCCGTCCACGAATCCCTCGAATTCTTCTTCTTCAGTGTCCGAATTGAACAGTTGGGCGAGTACGGCATCCAACATGCCCGGCTCCCTCTCGTCATTATCCGAGTCAGTGTCGCTGAGCGCCGTGTACAACCAGTATGGATTAACCAATTGATCCATATATAAGGCGCTCCGGATTATAAGGTGCACTGTCGTTTTTTGAGAAAATTAAAGGCTTTTAAGTGCGCCTTATAGTGCGGAAAATACGGTAAACACACACTGAACAGAATGGAAAAATTTGCAGAACATACTGTTTCCTGCTTTTTACTTTTTTGCTTCATTAGTAATTAGTGTCTTTACCTTCTGCACCAGTTTTCTGAGGCGGTACACCTCTGTGTCTTTAAGACAAGTATCACCCTTCTTTCTCATCAACCACTTTGAA